>NC_040898.2:1641917-1957405 GCF_900634795.4 Betta splendens
TAATCATGACTTAGATGGGAATCGAAACCAGATCCCCCACTCTCGAGATAAGAACTTACACCATTGCTCTACAGAATATAATAGGCAAAAGACGACCTAGCTGAAGAGCTTCCTCCAGATGGAAAAAAAGCTTAGTAATTTTAAAATATTTATTTTATTAAATGAAGACTTGAATGTTACAATATTCTCAAAGGTATAAACCTAAGACAAATGTGAATATTTTAGTACAGAACCATGCATCAGTCATTGCAATGGTCACTTCTTCTCACACCAGCTTCTGTTAGGGTGCCAGAAATACTCACTATTAATACTACAATACAAGTATGGCTAAATATACCTATATAAGAAAGATCAGGTAGTTTAAAAAGCTGAATGTGCACAGCTGCTCTGATCAGTAATGGACACAGAACAGTTTGACTGAAAGGTCCAACTCCTACTGCTCAGAGCTCAATTACTCATCTACTGCAGCTGCGCCGTGTCACGGCGCTCTAGGTAGCGGACCCACATGCACGGCGGAGACAAAGCTCGGTGAATAGATTTATTATATCTACCATATTTTAATTAAGATTTATTCGTACTCGTAGTCAGGCAGGCAAGGGTCAATACACAACCGAGGCAGTAGCGGTACAGGCATGGATCAGACAATCGGTGGTCAAAAGGCAGGCTTAGGTCAGGCTCATGGCAAGGCAGTATCTCAGATGAGGCAGGCGGCAAGGTCAGGGAAAAACAGGGTCGGTCACACAAATCAGGATATGAAATAATGCTGGACTGCTGGCTATAACACAAAGACAATCTGGCAAGGTGCTGGGGTGAGGGGTGGTGCTTAAATACTGAGTGATGATGACTAGATGACATACAGGTGGAGATAACTAGGACAGGAAGTAAAACTAGAACTGCTGATGTAGATGCTGGAACAGGAAGTGATGAAAAAATAAAACCGGAGATGAGTAATTGCATTGGCAAAATGACCTGGACTGTGACACGCCGTTGTCAAAGAGGCAGTTCTCCAAAGGCAGTATACTTCACAGATCAACTCAATCAGTTATAGTGAAGCTGATTAACAGGCATTATTATTTTAGGATGTTGTAGCAGCCCAGGGGGGTTATTCCCACTCTGAGCTGCTAAGGCTTATGGGTAAAGTAACCGTTCTTGTGTTTGTAGTGTTATAATTAGAGTTAGGATTTAAGTAATGTTATAACTTTGGTAAAATTAATTTACAATTTTGTTCATGTGTATATATATTGTGTTCTTGTTTTTTTGTGTGCTGCACCCTGAGGGAGGAGAGTGTGCCTGTGAGTGACCCTCAGGGTGCAGTGATATATTGGATGTGTGAAAAATAAGTGGAATTTGCACTTGGCAGAGGGAGTGTCAAAAAAGACAAAATCTCTTAGCCTACTGGCTAAAGAAGCTCACTGCAATCCATGAGCGCCTGGCAGCACAAATGAACCAGCTGCTAAGGGATGGGATCCACCCTGAATGGCTAACCAAAGGGCTAACGATCCTGATAATGAAGGATCCCTCAAAGGGTACAGTCCCATCCAACTACCGGCCAATAACCTGCCTCTCCACAACATGGAAGCTCATGTTAGGCTGTTGCCGCATTCCTTGTTGCCTGTTCAAGGTTGCTGTTCGCCTGTGGTATTCCAAGATATTTGTAGTTGTCCTCAATGTCTGCTATTGTTCCTTCTGGGAGTGAGACCCCTTCTGTGTGGATTACCTTGCCTCTCTTTGTCACCATCCTCCCACATTTCTCGAGCCCAAATGACATCCCGATGTCCGAGCTGTAGATCCTGGTGGTGTGGATCAGTGAGTCGATGTCTCGCTCATTCTTGGTGTACAGCTTGATGTCATCCATGTAGAGGAGGTGACTTACGGTGGCCCCGTTCCGGAGTCGGTATCCATAGCCAGTCTTGTTTATTATTTGCCTGAGGGGGTTCAGACCTATGCAGAACAGCAGTGGGGACAGTGCATCTCCTTGGTATATGCCACATTTGATAGATACTTGGGCAAGTGGCTTCCCACTGGCTTCAGGGGTGGTTCTCCACAACCTCATCGAGTTTGCAATGAAGGCCCTTAGGGTTCTATTGATGTTGTACAGCTCCAAGCATTCAGTGATCCATGTGTGTGGCATTGGGTCACAGGCTTTCTTGTATTCGATCCAGTCTGTGCACAGGTTGGAGTGTCGCACTCTGCAGTCTTCGGCGACTGTTCTGTCAACCAGGAGTTGGTGTTAGGCTCCTCTGGTATCCTTACCAATGCCCTTCTGTGCTTCGCTCATGTATTGACCCATGTGCCCATGGGCAATACATGAGCTTCCATGTTGTGGACAGGCAGGTTATTGGCCGGTAGTTGGATGGGACTGTACCCTTTGAAGGATCCTTCATTATCAGGACCGTTCGCCCTTCGGTTAGCCATTCAGGGTGGATCCCATCCCTTAGCAGCTGGTTCATTTGTGCTGCCAGGCGCTCATGGATTGCAGTGAGCTTCTTTAGCCAGTAGGATCATGCCAGGGCCAGGTGCTGCCCAGTTTTTCATACCTGAGACTCTTTATTGGATGTCTGCCACTGTGATAGTCACTGGATTCTGTTCAGGGAGGTTGCTGTGGTCGTCCCTCAGGTCCACTAGCCACTGTGCATCACTGTTGTGTGATGCCTCCCTTTTCCATATAAATTTCCAGTACTGTTCAGTTTCCAGCCTTGGTGGGTCTGCTCTGCTGTTATTACCCTGCCATTGAGAGTACACTTTCGCAGGTTGTGTTGCGAACAGCCGGTTTTTGTCTGGCTTCGTTATCTCTGGTGTATCTCTGTCATGGATCAGCATCTGGTCGTCACTGATATTTTCTACTTTGCTTTCCGGTTTTAGTTTGACACTTTTTGTTTGGTTTCCTGTCTGTTCTAGGTTCTGTTTTACCACTCTGTCATATGTTTCACCAGCTGTGTTAAGCTGTCATTCGTCACATGATCATCAGCTGTTTTGTGTTAACCATTAGTCATCTTATTTAGCCTCAGTATGCACCTCATTCCGTTGTCAGATCATTTTGTGAGAACGCCGTTGTGCCACGTTTCAGTTTCTAGTAAGCTTCTGTTTTTGCTTTCTGCTTACCTGTGTTACTCGCTTCCTGTTCGGTACCTCTGTCAGTGTTCTTTATTCCCGGTGCCTGACCGTGCGATTATTTCTTGTGCTTCTTGTTTTGACGTTTACCAGTCTGTCTATTAAACAAGTTACCAGACTGGGTTTTGGTCTCCGGCTGTGCATTTGGGTCCTGCATCACGATTGCGTTCCATTGGTCCGTGACAGTATGATCTGATCAAACCTGGACCCAGCCAGCTCCCCGTTTTGTGAGCCTAATTTTGTTTTTGTCCAGCATTTTTTGTTTTCTCCCCGCGGTTAGGAAGATTGTTTATTATGGATGGCTCCTGGATAGAGCCATGGGGGCACCTACCGTCGAGGCTCGGCTGGTCGCTGTTGACAAACTGGATAACGTGATAATGGAGGAGGAATGGTGGTTCGACTACCCCGGGGTGGAGGAGTTGTGGTACAGCTTGGGCAATATCAGCCAGGAGCTGGAGCGCGTGCAGCGCGCCGCACCCGCCGACACACCGGCTTCATGGCGAATGCCAGCCTCTGCACTTCCTCCACTGTCCAAGCCATCGCCAGGATGGGCGTCATTGCCCGCTCAAAGTCGGTCTCCGGTTCCTGTTTGGTCTCGTAAGCCGGTTCAGGAGTCTGTTCCTGCTTTACCGCGATCCCCTTTTACGACTTCAGCTTTGGCGCCCCAGCAGCCGCCAGAAGGTGCGCTGGCTCCATCTGCTGGGGACTCTGCCTTAATCCCTCTACTCACCGAGGGGGGTTTTTAATGGACTCATCCCCTCCGGTCCTATGACCCTACCACCGACCGTCGTGTTGGCCCCTGGTGAGGGACGCCAGATCTGGAAGGAGCTGAAAGCTCAGAGTGGTCCTGAAATTATTGGCTCGCTCTTGGCTCCCACCTTGACCCCTGAGTGGGGGGGGCCTGGCCCAAGCCTTTGGCGTTCTAATCGAAGGAGGCCAAGTCAGAACCCAGAGGATTCTGAGTCTTTTCTCCAGCTTCACGTCTCTCAGTCTGCCCCCGTCACAGGTCCACGGCCAGCTCCAGCCTCAGTCTCACAGTCCGTCTCCGGGTTCATGCTTCAACTCACCGCAAACGCTGTTGCTCCACCACCTATGAATCCTGCTGCATTGATTCCTCAGCCCCGTCTCACCCAAGCTACAGCGCAGCCCCGTCTCACCCAAGCTCCAGCGCAGCCCCGTCTCGCCCAAGCTCCAGCGCAGCCCCGTTTCGCCCAAGCTCCGTGCCACGGTCTGCACCAGCTCCCATGCCATGGTCCGCAATCTCCCCCGTGCCACGGTCCGCACCAGCCTTGACCTCCGTTGCTTCCCGAAAGTGGAGGCCGTTCCCACCCTTGTCGGCCTCCAGGAGGAGGTCGCTCCAGCCGCAGCTCCTGTCGGCCTCTGGGAGGAGGTCTGTCCTTCTCTGTGCAGGTGTCGGCCACGGAGTGCTTGGGAGGGTTCAGGTGAGCACGGCTGTCCCCGTCCTGGGTGGTCCGACCACGTCCGTCTCTGCACCTGGTGGTCTGGCACGGATTACATCTGCAGGTGCAGCTCCTGGTGGTCCACCCACGTCTGCAGGTGCGGTTCCCGGTGGCCCGACCCTGGCCACGTCTAAATTAGTTCCTGGTGGTTTGGCGCGGACAACGTCTGCCTCAGCCCCGGAGGGTCCGACCGCGTCTGCCTCAGCTCCTGGTGGTTTGGCGCCAGCCACGTTTGCCTCGGTTCCTTGTGGTTCGGCGTCTGCCATGTCTGCATCGGTTCCTGTCTTCGTCTCTGGTCCCGGCTCCGTCTCCACGTCTGTCTTCATCCCTGGTCCCGTCTCCGTCTCCACGTCTGTCTTCGTCCCTGGTCCCGTCTCCGTCTCCACGTCTGTCTTCGGCTCCGGCTCTCCGTCTGTCTTTGTCGCTGGTTCCGGCTCCGGCACCTCAACGGTCCTGCCTCTAGGGGTGTTCCTTACGCGCTCTCCTGTTGTGGCGGTGGCGCGGTCTCTGCTGTCGCTGCCCGCCTCGACCCCTCAGCCTCCTGGAGCGTCGGCCGTCTGGAGGAAGCCGTTGTTCCCGGTGGGGTTCTGGAGGAAGCTGGCCTCGGCGTCGGCCTCCCGGAGCCCACTTTTCGTCCCTGGGTACCCTGTGTGCCATTCCCGCCCAGCGGGTGCTGCGTCGGGACGCTCTCCCCGTCACCACCCTCCATGAGAGGGGGTTTTAGGTCCTGTGGGGCCTCCTTTGATTGATGTTTTGGACTTTTTGGACCCCTTGGTGCGATGCACTCACCTTGTGAACTTGGGTTTATATTGTTCAGCCTTGGTTTTGTTTGTGCCCACCTCCTGTCCTCCCTCAGCCCACCCTGGTTGGGTGCTACGGGTCGTGGTGTGTCTGTCCCTCCTCCGGTCCTCCCTCCCTCCGCCCGCCCTGTTCATGTTTTCTGTTTTGGCTTTGGGCGTCTGGAGATCCGCCCTAGAGAGGGGGGTTCTGTCATGGATCAGCATCTGGTCGTCACTGTTATTTTCTACTTTGCTTTCCGGTTTTAGTTTGACACTCCTTGTTTGGTTTCATGTCTGTTCTAGGTTCTGTTTTACCACTGTCATGTGTTTCACCAGCTGTGTTAAGCTGTCATTCGTCATGTGATCACGAGCTGTTTTGTGTTTATCATTAGTCATCCTATTTAGCCTCAGTATGCACCTCATTCCGTTGTCAGATCGTTTTGTGAGAACACCGCCGTGCCACGTTTCATCGCCAGTCTAGTGAGCTTCTGTTTTTGCTTTGTACTTACCTGTGTTATTCGCTCCTTGTCGGTACCTCTGTCAGTGTTCTTTATCCCCGGTGCCTGACCGTGCGATTGATTTTTGCCTCCAACCTTTGTTTCCATGGTGGGTATTGTTTCTCGTGGCTCCCATGGTTGCTCTTATAGCCAAGCACCTCTAGGATCACTGATGCTGAAGCGTATATCAGCTCATTGGTTTCTGTGATTGTTGTGGTAGGGATCGCTCTCAGTGCTGCATTCACATCTTCCATGAGCCTTTCTGATGGTACTTTACTTAGCCGTTGTAGTTGGCTGCCTGTTCAATCTCGCCATGATCTTATCTTTCAGGTCAGTCGCTTCCTCGCTCAGCTAGTCTGTGCACATTGGGGCTTCGTACCCAATTTCCGGTTGGGGAGATGGTGAAATGTCCTCTCTGACCTGGCGTCCTGGCTCCCCCTTGCCGTAGCATTTGTGTTGTAACTTGTCAACCTCAAGTTGTGATAGTAGTTGTCATTTGTGGATGTTGCAACACTGTGCTACTAGTTGCTCCGCCGTCAGCCTTGAATGTGGGTTTTTCCGTTCCCATTAACCACACATTCTTTGCATGAAACCCCTCTGACTAGGGTTAGGGTATATATACTGTATAAAGGGCGAAGGTCAAGAGCCTTTTCTGGATTAGTAAGTAATTTATGTAAATGTTTAATAGTATTAACATAATCAAGATAATGGCAACTAAACAAAAAGCTAATAGTTACAACACTTTGAAAGCTACAGCTCAGACGTTAATGTTGTAAAAAAACTTGTAAGGCAAAATCATTTATCAATCTTTGCAAGGATAACTCATTCACACATTGTTAGGGTGCATTGCCCATAAGGGATTGCACATTTTTCTATTAATTAAAAAAAAGTTGGAAAAAGCTTACTAACTTGAAAAATATGAAACATATGAGAAAAGTAATAACCCATGTCATCTTAAAAAGCTACACGTTTTGATATTTGAATGGTTTCTGTATCTGAAAGTATATGGGACTAGTTAGATGCAGACGAAAAAACTATAATAAAGACTAAAAACAATACAGTGAATGCTGGAAGCATTGTTGCCAGGGGTATGTTCCAGAAAGTGGGTTATGTGACAAACCCAGGTAAGTTTGAGGGTAAGTTAGTGATTAACCTCAGCTTTCGGTTCCAAAAACAGAGGTAACTTTCAGGGTATGTATGTAACTTAAACTTACTCAAACTTAACAAACGCGGGTCTGCACTTACCACAGAAAGCATTCTGTGCGTAGCTCTTCGTTTTTTGGATCAGGACATTTTTGAGTGGCAGGTTTGCCCTTTCTATGATAATCTATGGCACATATTTTAATACGTACACCTCGGACGTACTGCACACACGCACGCTTTCCGTATTACTTTATTACTTTCCATTTCAAAATTTCCAAATGTGATTGGGTGCATCGATGGGACCCACATTCCTATTAAAGCTCCTTCAGTCAATGAGGGGGACTATGTTAAGAGGAAGTCATTTCATAGTATCAATGTACAGGTAACTATTATTTCCTGTTCAGAATCTTTTGGTTTAAAGACCAAAAAACTCATTACTGTTTCCATTAGGTAATATATTTGATGCAACCCATCTCATCACTAATGGTAAAGCCAAATAACTACGGTCAGTGCATGATTCCAGAATCTTCAGACAGTCATCACTATGTTACATGTTTCAACAGGATATGTTGTAATTTACAAAAGTTCATGTTTTTACTGTATTGTTTTATTGTTTTACACATTTCAATCAGGACACTACAATAGCTACTTGCTGGAGGACAGAGGGTTCCCTTGTCTGCCCTATATAATGACACCCTACCCTGAACCTGAGCCTGGACCAGAGACACAGTTTAACCGGGCCCACAGCAGAACACGGCCACACAAGCATCCTGAAGGCGAGGTTCCAGTGTCTACGTGGCCTCAGGGTCAGTCCAGAGAGAGCATGTGACAATATAGTGGATTGTGTTATCCTTCACAACTTTGCCACAATACGAGCAGAGCCACCCTTCTTGTCCTGATGAAGAGGATTAAGAGGATCCAATAGTGAACCAAATAGACCACAGAGATGAAAGACTCTTAAGACACATGATTTGTCAGAATCACTTTTATTAAAGTTTCTGCACCAAAGCACTCATCATTTCTTCATGTCCTGAAAAATAAAATGGAATATTATTTACATTGCTTCACACAATGTCCCAGACTGTGTGCTTTCTGGAGGGTCCAATAATACAATCCGTCCATCAGTGACTACAAGACAATGCAACCCATAAGATCAAGGTGAAATAAAGTCAGAGCACTACAATATTGTAGAAGCCTATGCAAGATATACATCCTGTAATTGTGTAATCAAATCAAATCGTGTGTGTAGGGGGCTGATGTCACTTGCGGGAGTTGGTGGCTCCGGATTGGTGTCTAAGTGTTGTCAATTTCAATTCAATTCAAGATAAGAAAGAAAAGACTTTAATAGTCCTGCAGTGGGGAAATTACTTCTCACAACAGCAGTACAGGTAAGCGAGAATACAGCTACAGAACAGTTTGTGTCAGCACAGTACAAAGTAGTACAGTACAGGTGGAGTGAGTATGAGGCCAATGCAGGGTTATTGCACAGTAATGAATATAAGTCGCTGAAATTTAGTTATTTGTTCACACATTGTGTAAATATGGAGAAAATAAATGATTATTCACAGATTTTGCACAAATGCAGAGCAGGCTGTATAAACCACTGATGCAGTGGGTGAGTGAATTTTATTTATATACTGTAGCACCAAATCACAACAAAGTTATCTCAAGGCACTTTAAAAAGTAAGGTTTAAGACCTCACACAACTAAACCCAACAAATCTCACATTCAGCAAGCATTTAATTTGACAGCAACAGTGGAGAGAAAAAACTCCCACTCTAATGAGGAAGAAACCTCCAGCAGAACCAGGCTGGATGTGGGCAACCATCTGCCTCGACCGGTTGGGGTGAGGGGAGAGAGAGAGAGAGAAGCACAGCAACAACAACAAGCAACAATAAGCAACAACAGAGAACAGGCAGGATGGTTGGACCAGGGACTGGATACAGGCTGATGGTTTAATCCGCAGCTGCCCATCACAGACACCAAACTTTGATTCCAATGATACCTGTAGGTGAGGACAGAGTGGAGGAAGGGAGAGAGAGTGGGCTAGAAGCACAACTACTGGAGAGAAAGAGACAAGGTTAGTTGAACATAGAACAATGATGGGAGGGTATTGGACAGAAGAGGTAGAAGGAAACAGAGGAGCTCAGTGTATAAATTAAGTCCCTCAGCAGTCTATGTCTATTGCAGCTTAACTAAGAGAAGGTTCCTGTGACTAACAATCATTGCCAGTGACCTGAACCATCTCTAACTATAAGCTTTATCAAAAAGGAAAGTTTTAAGCCTGATCTCAAAGGTGGAGAGTGTGTCAGCTTCTCGAACCTGAACAAGGAGCTGGTTCCAGAGGAGAGGAGCTTGGTAGCTAAAAGCTCTGCTTCCCATTCTACATTTAAAGACTCTAGGAACCACAAGTAGCCCAGCGCTCTGAGAACGAAGCGTTCTGCTGGGAGCATAAGGAAATGGCCAATGGCCCAATAGCTGTAGAGAAATACGCAAACCAGGGAGCTACCGTAGACTTATGCTAATTTTTACTTTACGTAATTCTTGATACATCTGAACGTTGGCGTAGATTCATACTTCTGCCAGGTTTTTGTTCGTAAGTATGCTTCGTACATGAGGCCTCAGAAGATTACAGATACCAAGGAGTCACAAGTTATAGCAGCTTCCTTCCTATACTGTATGTAAATGTTGTTGCGGTTGCTACTGTAGGACTGGTTTCAGTGATAAGTATACTTTTACCACTCAGGATGTGTTGATTTATGGGTCTGGATTAAACCGTAAACCGAAGTCCATTGTTCCTGTGGCCATCAAGCTTTATAACTCCTCCCTCTGTGATTAGACACCGCAATTCGTCCTCAACCACATTGGTTACTTATTTGTGACCTTTAGATATGTGTGTATTTTATTCAATTTCTATGTCTATACAGTATGTCAGATAGTTTTATATGGTTTGATTTTTAATATGGTTGGCACCTCTCATATGTAGTGGTTAGCGCTGTCACGTCACAGCGAGGTCTTGGGTTCAATTCTGTGTGGAGTGTGCATGTTTGTGCGCATTCTCTCTGGGTTCTTTGGCTTCCTCCCACAGTTCGAAGTCATACTGTCACTTCACATTGCCTGTAGATATGTGTTTGTTTCTGTGTTGCCCTGTGATGGACTAGCATGTACCCTACCTTTAATACTAAGGTGGTTAGGATAGATTTTTTAGCTTACAGTGTCTTTACAATTACAGTTTGTAAGGCAGGCTTAATGTTTTGTATCAGCAATCTATACTGGCCAACTAAAAAAAAACAAACCAAACTAAAAGTGGTTCATGTGCACATGTTTGTTACCCCCTGGCATCATGAAAGTCAAAAACAGGGGCTCATCTAAAGCAGGTCATGAAATCAACTTGTTTTTTTTACTTACAGTACTATATTTTTATGATATTTGTACAATGTTTTCCGTTTCTACTAGTCGGTTCAAAACAAATTAAAATTTAGGAAATTGGTACATATTAATACATAATAATTACTTGAGAGGAATCATGAAAAAAAACATAATTTAAGAAGGAGACATAGTCCTTCAGACTTAGAACAAGTATCCTCTGTGGTGCTTGTGTTTAATGGCCCCAGAGAGGATATTGCCCCCTACCTCTGTAAGAGGAGCTCTTCTGAGTCAAGTGACTTTGATTGGCTGCCCTCCGGAACCCAATGCTTCTTCAGCATGGGAATGGACGGCAGAGGCCCTTGTGAGGAGAGAAGAGAGATTTGTGCAGCCCGTTGTTCGTAGATTCCCTTCCGGTGCACCAAAGACCCAGGGCCTCCCACATGTGCAGAAGACAGAACAAAACAACCCAGTTCCACCATTCTGCCTTGGACAAAGGAAATGTTCTGTGGTCCCTTCTAGTATGTTAATATTGTCTGATGTTTTAATTCTTTTTGATAAAACAGAAAATACCTTTTATTCCCAATATTCTTGTATTTAGGACAACAAATCAGGTCAATCAGTTTTACCACAAAGGTTGAAAGAAGCTGCAGCTTCTTCCAGGACAACACATTTTAATGCTAGCATAAATGTATTGAAGAAAATAAAAGGAAAACCTTTGCTAAAGTTAGCACTTTAGTAAGTATATTGTGTTATAAGAAGTCAAAGCTTATTTATTGTCCTTTGATTTAACAACTGCTCATATAAACTGTAATGCCTCTATTTGTGCATCTTTTTACTTTTTGTTTTGTGTTTTTTGCTGAGTGAACAAAAAAGAAATCTGCAGTGTACAAAAATCTTCTCTCACATGCATCATTATCCAGTCAAAGGGACTTATTGTTTGTTTACTGTGTCCCCATTTCTAGAGTGCCCAAAAGCAGACTGGTGGAGTGGGAAACCCTGAACAAAGGCCTTTCTTCCTCACCCGTCTGGGCCTCAGAAATGTTCACCACTCAGTAGGCACAGAGCCTTTCACCAGGCTTTTGGCCACTCATGAGTGACAGTTGAATCACCGTGAACCTTTCCCAACTACAGGACCTGGGGTGTTTACACTGTAAAAAAGATTGTGTCTAATACATTGATTGTTAGGACTTTTACAGTTTTTATATTTATTATATTATGTTTATTTTTGTTTAATATTTATATTACGATGTTTATATTTAATATGTTAAACATGTTTTGATAAATGAAAAATATTTAAATGCTAATATTGTTATAGATTTTGAATTCCATAGTTAGAATTAGAAAGATTTCTCAACTCATGCTGTATACTTTATGTCAGCATATAACTTAGCATAATATACCTGGGATACCTTGCTTCCTGTGGAAATTGTCTGTAACGCCACCTTCAGAACATAATTGTCCTTCAAATTTTAAGTTATGTTTTCAGGATTAAATACACCATCTAAAATATGAAGTTTTATCTTGGAAGAACACTATTGTTACACTATATTACCACATAATCACACATACAGTAGTTAATAAACACATTTTAACCACAGTTTTACAGTGTATGGATGAGTGCTGTTGTATGAAGTGCCAGGTCCAGCTGCATTGCAGGGAGGTCTGCCTATTGTTTGGGCCACATAAAGACAGGACGAGCTGAGGACAAGGCTTAACAACTCAACTACAACAAGCTGCTGCAGAGCGCATACACTCATTGACCATGTCATTGATGAATCAAGAGACATTGTGAAATACTTATCACGTAAATCACACACACACACACACACACACACACACACACACACACACACACACACACACACACACACACATATATATCCACACATTATTTAAACTAGCTCAGTCATTAATTCTAACACATTCACTTAGATATATACACAGTAGCATTAATGCTACACTTTATTAGACATTTTGATCATTAAATGTTCATTCACTCATTACATTTTGTTCATTTTTGTCACCACTGTTTCTTTAAAATTTCCACAATTGGTATTTTTCCCATCCCATTGAAATGAATATGTCAGTCGTTTATTGAAACTCCTCACCTAAGTCCTTACTATTAAACAACACCAAGTTGCCCCTCTATGGTAAATTCTATCTTTTGGTAACTTGGAAATTTATATGCCTTTACAATTAATTTTATTTTATTTGATTATCTAAATTTACATAGACACGACAAACTTTAAGGACAGTGAAACCCAAAGTGATGTGGTGGTTGCCATGCCCTTTTGTTTCTTATGACTCCTACAGATAAAGACAAAAGCATCTGCACACATTATTTATCTCTTCCTGTTTTCTCTCTTGTCACAATATGTTTGTGCACCCACAAAGCTCAAGTGATAGATGCTGCATGTATCCCGTGCCCTGCTTTCTGACCTGAATGCACACACAATGGATCAGCTTGCTGCTAATAGCATGAAGCTGTGCCTGTGGCCTTTACAGTGTGCACAGTATAAAGTTCAGGTGTCAGTAGTTCAACTGATTTATAATGGTGAGAAGGCTGTGATTAAGTGCTGATGTCGTGCGATTCTTCACCACTCATTTGGGGAATCAAGTACTTTGTACCTAAATAAGACAAATGGACCACTGGCTGCTGGTAACCTTTCTCCAGTGCATGTTCCCTCCACTCATATGCCACTGCTCCTCGGCTGTATCGGCCGACTATATTTATAATGTGCGTGTTTGTGCATTTTATACATACTGTACTGAAAATCTATTACATAGCTAAAAAACAGGTATTCCTAATTTTGGGTTTCTGCTTGCACAAAATCAAATGTTACACAATATGTGCTGAACAATCATTTTCGATCCTATTTAGATATCTTGTCAATGTGCGAATGGGAAAAGTTTTAAAGTTGAATTAATCACAGACAAATGGAGCATCACAGTTAAATTCGCAAAGATGTTACACAACATCACATGTTAAAAAATAAAAGCTACTGACTGTATTCCTAAGAATAAATATATTTAACCGTACATTACAACATTTACATTAATAAATTTTTTTAAATAAATTGTTTAATTTACATGATACCATATGTTACTACTTTACCAAAGAATGAAAACGCTAAATTAGATTTGTTTCACTTTATTTACTTGTTCCAACAAAATGCCAAAGTATCTGAAAAGTTGGGTCTACGCAAGAACAAAGGTCAAGTCTAAGAAGGAGAGTGATAAGAAGAGCAGCTGTTCCTCTGGTATGGTGTCGCATGTCTGTCTGTCTGTCTGTTTTTAAGCCCTCCTTCAGGCCTGTGTCTTAGTTAGTCCAATAGTGATTTAACAAACTAACCCATCATTTAGCAATTTTTATGATGTATAATTATTTGAAAAACATTATATAACTGCATGTCTTTAATCAATCCAGGCACAGTATCCAGCCTACAGAGGTTTTGTCAGCTGATTCCTAGGATTCCTGGTGTGTGGTGCTGCAGATAATAGTTTCCTGAGTTTCCTGATGGACAATGCTTTTATGCTGGATTTAGACCAGAGACCAGAAATTTTATAGGCTCTACATATATTGACACATTAATCATAATACTAAAATACCACATAATGTGAATAAGGGAAAGTTGCAAGTAAGTATTTTTAAAGAAATTAATGTTATTTATATTGTATTTTTTTTCTTCTTCCCCTATGCTTTATTCATCATATTATAAATTAATCATGATAGCAACAGCCGTAATATGTCAGCAAGAAAAAAACCAAAGGTTCTTCTGCACCTTCTGTGTGAGTTTTCTCCTGGATACAAAAACATAACCATATAAAACATTAGTTTCATTTCCAAAAATAGAATCATAGAGTTCAGTGAAATGTTAATTGTTCAGGCAACTTTATAATCAACTATGCAATGACCCAATACCACAAAGCTGTTATTTTTGGACTTGAAAGTGAAATGTATGGGTATCTTCAAAACATGTATGACTACTGCAAGTCGAACAAAATAAAAATGACTGATGTTGCATTGGATAATAGTGGATATCATGTCGCCGTCTGCCCGCAGTGAGGAACTCATCATCCCATGCTCGCTCTGCAGCTCTGCATGTGCTTCTTTTGAGATTGTCTTCTTCTCTCTGCAATCAGCTGCTAATTGACCTAGTAATGTTTTATGTCACAAACACTAAAGAACAACAGCACGTGCCTTTGTAGGCTGGCCAAGCCGTCATGAGACACAATAGCAAAATGTACTAATTTGGTGTGTGTAAACATGTACAGTACCATACTTGTACTGTTGAGTTTTGTTGTTGTAATGGCCATATTGGTGTGTGTTGGTACTGTGCTATCACCTCACAATTGGGCGGCAAGGATAATGGCAGCCCACACATTCTGGAACACCTCAATTATTCCACTTATGTGTACTTTACAAAGACTTCATTCTGTTTCAGAGAACTTTTCATGGTGTGTGTAACCATGAACCATATCCATGTCGATTTAGATGGCTGTGATGGCCACAGCGGTGTTTAATGAGAATCCTGGAAGGACAAGTATCATTGAACATAAGACTGCAAGTCAGAATATCAAACACACAGTCTCTGGCTTTCACAAACTGGAGGAGATTTGTGAGGTACAGTAGTGCAGGATCCACTCAAAATAATTATAATAATTTCATTAATGAATATAACTAGGTGCCATTACAATAAAAATGTTTCCTTATGCTTAGTGAGAACTGTATTGTGGCAGTTAAAGTATTTTGTCAATCTTGCTTTAAATAGTTATCTTGCTTTAGTATTCAGATCCTCTTTTCAACATATCCATGTAGCTATTACTCTTTCACTTTCCTAAGTATCTTAAATCGTCCAGAGCCAGTCAAGCACTACTGAAGGACCTCCGTCTCAGTGAGAGAGGCATCCGTGTAGCTTTACCTCCAGCGAGTTATGAACAAGGTTTTTTCCTCTCGAGTAGGAACAGAAAGTATCGATATCGTCGATACTGGCTCTGTATTTACTTGGTATCGGATCAATATCAAATTTTGTGGTTTCGCCCGTCACTACTGCTGTAGTGACGTGTCGTTCGCGTACGAGCCGGATTTAAGAGCCGACGTTTTGTAGCAAATGGGAAGAGCCGACTCAGCTCTGCTGAGAATTAATACACACAACCGGGAGACTGCTTACGTACAAGGATTGTAGTGGTACAGGTACACAGACAGGGAGCCAGATTTAAAAAGCGCATCGGGAAACAGTAAAAAAAATGACAGAAAAACAAAACAGGAGCAACATCTGGATGCATTTCAATGATACTGGAGACGGTGAACCTGAGTGTAGACTTTAAAAAATAGAATATCTGTCAACCTCCAGTAAACACTATTATCTAAAGTGTTATAATGTTAAGACCTAAAGGTTTGATTAAAATGTTAAACAGTAGTGTGTTAAACACTGAATAGAAACACTTAAAATATAAGGCACAGAGTGATAATAAATTAGGAGCTGATTAGGAGCCAATTGGGACCCACAAGAGTCGGCTTGGCTTTTTGAGAGAGCCGAGCCAGAAAAGCCAATCTATTTTGTTGAAGGTTGGGGTTTTGCTCAGTATTTTTTATTTAATTTTGACACGATTGAAGTGGGGGCATTAGGAGTTGCACCTCTCCATCATTATGTATGGTGTACCACAAGGGTCAATTCTTGTTTAAAAATACTTTTCTGCTCATAAGCTTCTTTTCCTTATGCTGAAAATATGATGCACCTCCCATTTAACCCTTAAAGGAAAACTTCACTGATTTTTAATGGGGGTTGACCAAAACAAACTCGGGTAGTATGTAAGAATGAGGGGGCACTCCTTCATATTATCTATGAAGAGAAATTATAATATATTCCTCTGCAAAAAGCAGAAAAATATGAAACATAAAAAGAAAACATATTAGAAGCTCTGCTGGACGCCGTTTCTTGGCTCACGGGTGGCCTCCATGCACATACTCTGTCACGGAATCAAGGTGAGGGACCCAAACGCACAGCACACAGTTCTCAGTTTTGGTGATTTAATACGGCTCTTGGTCAGACAGGCAATGGTTGGTACAATAGTAGCAGGATGAGACAACGGTACAGACAGGGATTAGGCAAAACACAATAGAACCAGTCTCGCCCCTGCAGCTGCCAGGTCGGAATGGCACACTTAGTACCCAGGGGCGAACGGTGGGTTCTGGGAGGTCGGCGCCGATACCAGCCACCTCCAGAGCCCCACAGAGGGCGACAGCGTCCTCCAGACAGGCAACTGTCCCGGATGCAGGAGAGCCCCAGATGCAGGAGAACCCCGGATGCAGAAGAGGCTGGGGCGGCCCCTCCTGGGCTGACTGGGAATGGAACGGACCTTTCTGGGCTGACTGGGACTCGAAACAGACGTGGATGCAGGACTGGTGCTTGAGCAGACTGTGGAGGTTGAGCTGGAGCAGGATCCAGGCAAGATGGCTGAACTGGAGCTTGAGCTGCGCAAGATGGTTGCACTGGAGCTTGAGCTGGGCAAGTTGGCTGCACTGGAGCTTGAGCTGGGCAAAGTGGCTGCACAGGAGCATGATGTGGCTGGATGACGCAAGGTTCAGACGTGGCTGGGTACCAGGTGCAGCGAGGTTCAGATGTAGCTCAGGTCCAGTAGTGGATGCAGGCTGAGACCCAGTAGTGCATCCAGTAGTGGATGCAGGCTGAGAGCTGTTGTACAGAGGAAACCAGGAAGCTTACATGTGGTCTGTCCTGTTTTCTGTCTGAGGCTTTTCGCGGAGTAAATGATAATTTCATAGAAAATATGGAGGAATCTGAGTGTCCCTTCATTCTTACATACTACCCATGGTCATTTTGGTCAACCCCTTTTGAAAATTGGTGAAGTTTTCTTTTAACGTTCCTTAATATGAGTGATGGAGCGTGCTGGATCCTGTTCAGTCCTCTCGCTGTGAGGAAACAGTGCTAAAAACTACACCACTGTGCCTTCCTGCATTGACTGAAGTACAGTCAATGCAGTATAACGATACTGTACAGTGTAACTTATCTTTTATCCAATACAGTATAATAATAGAAAAACCAAATTATGAGTTGAAATAAAAAAGATAAAATGATATGTTGAAGCAAACCAGTAATTCCTTAATCTTGTTTAGTGATGCAAAGATGGACTCCGCCGTAGGTTGAACCCTTTGTTTTTAAACCTAAAGCATATGTATGTACCTAAATTGAACTATGGGTATTGTCATTGAAAAGTCTAAGCCTATGTAAGTGTGTATATTTTAAACTTGAACACTAATAAATTCATGGAGCGAATTTTCATTTCAACTTTATATTTTGGGGGCAGAAAATATGGGACAGATTTTACACTAAATGTGTGGGTGGAACTATGTGAGAAATTTTCTGCTCGATCTCTGCTGTGCATGTGTTTCTTCGTGTGTGTGTGTGTGTGTGTGTGTGTGTGTGCGTGCGCGTGTGCGCTCGTGCGTGTGTGTGTGTGTGTGTGTGTGTGTGTCGTGCTATCACCTCACACAGCAGCCACAGTTGAGCGGCAGGGATGATGGCGGCCCACACATGCTGGAACGCCTCAATTATTCCGGTTATGTGTACTCTACAAAGACTTCATCACGCGGTGTTTCAGAGGACTTTTCACATTTCTAGGTGAATCAAAATGCCAGTGACACATTCACCCATGCATTGATGTCATCCGCAAATAAACAGGGTGTCAGTCTGGCTGTGCTCCTGCTAACTGCAGACAGCCTCTGTCAGCATCATACCAGGAAATGCCACCTCTCTGCTGACAGCTGTCTGTGCTTCATTCGCATTGGCACCCACAGGGAAAGCCCAGCAGCTCCCCAACCAGCTTTATCCACCACGTGCACAAGTGCACATGCTGCATGCTGCTCTGACAGCCCTTCACTGTAAATCTAAATAGAGCAGGAGCCTCGCTTGTCCCAAGGAAACTTTTACATTCTACTCCATTCAGAGAGGATTTGTCACCTCGGAAGGGAGATAATGAAGCAGTGTTTCTTCTCTGGTTGTTCAAGGCAGTGCTTTCCCTTAGACATGGTAATGGCTGCATTGGATTAAATGACTTCTTCTCGTCTGTCAAGCTGAAGACTGCAGAATGCGTGGGTTTTGTTTTAAGTTGCAGGAGAATTAAATGAATTTGATTTAGGCGCCAAATGATAACATGGAAGTGTCTGACTGAAGACACCGGAGACACTGATAGGTTTAGTCATAGCCAGTTCGAGGGAAAAGATTCAAATGGTCTGACAAAATTTTGTTAACTCTTCCTATTTAATTTATTATTTTGCAACAGGTCACCAATACTGTAGAGCTCAATATGCTTTACTAATGGTCCCTAATCAGCATCTTGATAGGCGAAGATATGTATGAATATCTTGTTGTGATAATGGTGTGGGTATAAAATGCAAAGGACTGATTTGAAGAATTTAATTTGAGTGCATTTGATTTAATTTTAACAGTTTCATTAGTCCGCAGTGACCTGTTGGGTAAAGGCAGTGATCTGATGTTCCGAGGTTAAATGTATTTGCATGTGTGAAGCTCGTTAGCCTGCAAAAATGCCACATCACTGTTTAGGCTGGTGATGTTTTGAAATGTGTAAAAAAAGTAGCAGCTTACAGTGTGAAAATTACCGTATTACATTGAAGTTAATAAATTAAATAATAAATTAATAAATGTAAATGTAAAAAAAATACTATTGACAAACTACATGCTCCATTCAAAATATAACACCTCCCTAAACACTAAATAATAATACATGATAAAATATACCTAACATAATCAAGTACATCCCAGAATTCCCCCTTGTGCTCTCTAAAAGGGATCACATCTCCTTACAGGCAACGCTCCTTCTCATCCACGTCACACAGAGGATCGCTCTCAAGTGTCAGGTTTTGGTTTTGTTTCCTGTTTCATCCTGATCACACCTGTTTCCTGTCACTCCCGGTTCACCATGCACACCTGTCAATAATTTAGCAATCAGTCTTCAGTGTATATAAGCGCCAGTACTTACCATAGCCGGTCGCCAGATCGTCGTATGCAAGTCATCACCTTCCAGCAGTTTCTCAGTCTAGCTTACCTTGCGTTGATCCTGTTTAATGTTCCTGACCACCGACTCCTGCCTACTCCTGAACGGTACTGTAGCCTTGTTGATCCTGTTACCAACCATTGCCTGTTCTTGACCCTGACCCAGCCTGCTCCCTTGTACTGTAATACCGAGATTCTCTGTGTATGACCTGGACCGCCTTGTACTACGATTTACTGGATTAAACCTGTTTTCTGACCACCTACCTCGTGTCCTTGCACTGTGCATGTGGGTCCAATCTCTGGCCCCAGACTGACAGAACGATCTGGCCAGACTTGGACCTAGCCAGTGCCCAGCCTTCGTCCAGGTCAGTGACTGTTTTTTGTTTTTTCCTTTGTCCCTGTCTGTTGCACTTCCCACGCGCCAGAGAATGGAGTTTTGCTGCCTGGGTTTACCGGAGGATATCCGCGGAGACCTCGAGAGGTTAGCTAAAAAGTATGCGGAAGCGCCCAGCCTTACGGTCCGTCTCCGCCAAGTAAAGCTGGGCATCGAGTTGTTGACTTGTGAGTATCCGGGAGTGCAGGCGTTCTCGGCAGACTCCATTCACTGCCGAGGGATTTGGCACTTGCCCTGCGTGCATCGTCCGCCTGTGTCCCCGCAGCTGCTACTGCCGCCACTCCAGCGGTTCAAGCTCTCGTTCCTGCCGCCGCTCCAGCGGTTCAAGCTCTCGTTCCTGTCGCCGCTCCAGCTGTTCAAGCTCCCGTTCCTGTCGCCGCTCCAGCGGCTCACGTTCCCGTTCCTGCCGCCGTCTCTGTTCGCCACTTGGACCCAGTCACGGTAACCCAGCCCGTGCCGCTCCCAGCGCTTCAACCGACAGTCAGTTGCAGGCGCTCAGGACGACTGACCCAGCCTGCTCCCTTGTACTGTAATACCGAGATTCTCTGTGTATGACCTGGACTGCCTTGTACTACGATTTACTTGATTAAACCTTGTTTTTTACCACCTACCTTGTGTCCTTGCACTGTGCATGTGGGTCCAATCTCTGCCCTGCAATGGTTGGATTGTGTTGAAAGCACTGGAGAAGTCAAATAACGTGATTCTCACCAGTGTGAGAATCCTGGTGGTCCAGCGTCAATCACGTTCGTCTCAGTTCCTGGTGGTCCGGCGTCGATCAAGTTCGCCTCAGCTCCTGGTGGTCCGGCATCGATCACGTTCGTCTTAGTTCCTGGTGGCCCGGTCCGGGCCACGTTCGCCTCAGCTTCTGGTGGTCCGCCGTGGATCATGCTTCCCTTGCTACAGTACCTGAGGGTCCAGCGTCAGCTGCGTCCATCCCAGCTCCTCGTCTGGTTCTGTCTCCACGCCGGTCCTCATCTCCGGTCCTGGCTCCAGCGTCCACTCCAGTCGTTGTCCAGCCTGGTGGCCTCGCCCTCGGCACCTCTTGCCGGTGACGCTGCCTCCTTCGACGCCGTCGTCATGGTGCCTGGGGAACGTCCCCTCCTCTTGCGGCGATGGCATGGTCCCTGCCGTCGTCGTCCGCCTCGACCCTGGGATCCTCTGAGCATCTCTGTCGGGAGGAGGCTGGACTTGGCTCCGCCCTCCCGGACTCTGCCAGCCGTCATGGACGACCATGCCATCCCAGCCCAGCGGCTGCTGGGTTGGGAGGATCCCCTGCTACTGCCCTCCATGAGAGGGAGTTTCTGTGTCTCGTGGAGTCCAGCTGAAAATGTTCTATGTTTGGACTCACTGCTCTGCTGTGGACTCATAACGGACCCTTGTTTTGACCCTCCTCCGTTCCTCCCTCCGCCCACCCTGCTTGTGTGCCTTGACGGAAGGGATTCAGTCCCTCCTCCTGAGACTTAACCATGGCTATAAACCATGTCCAAGTCCATGGCAGATAGCAGAACCTAAACATGACAAAAACAAAACTGGAAGTGACAAGAAACTAAAAGAGGGAAGCAGCAAAATAAAAGTCCAGGTGTCATGTTTTTATTTGTTGTCCTATTCATGGTCACCATTTCCTGTTTTATTTTGTATTACTTCAAGTTTTGTTCATCCAGGTGTAGTGCTAGCTTTACTTTG
Organism: Betta splendens; assembly: GCF_900634795.4. NCBI lineage: Eukaryota > Metazoa > Chordata > Actinopteri > Anabantiformes > Osphronemidae > Betta > Betta splendens. The sequence continues at coordinate 1,663,386 of NC_040898.2, forward strand.
GGACATATGTTTATCAGTTGTTCGCAATAGACAATCAGTCATGGTATTTAACACCCAGTACTCACCTCAGACCTCTGCCAGATTGTTGCGAGTTATCTCCACATTCCAGTGTATGTATTCCAGTTATCATTTTTGCCTGTTCCTGATCTTGTTCTAGTCCAGCCCTCTTGTACAGTAGCCGAGCTTATCCTGTTGTCGACCTTGCCTGTCTTGACCGCCTGCTCCTTTGATTGCGCCTCGCACCATGAATCTGTGCAGCACTGTACCTGTCCTTGGATTCAGCTGTGAACATTAAAGCCTGTGTGTCCCACATTAAAACTCCCCCAACTATGACTATAGATACATGTATCATAGCTATCATTCAGCTATGATTCAATTGAATTGAATTGAATTTTATTTATATAGTGCCAAATCACAACAAAGTTATCTCAGGGCACTTTACAAGGTAGGGTTTAAGACCTTATATAACTAAACCCAAATCCCACATTCTGCAAGCCTTTAATTGTAATAATTACAATTTAACCTTTGCAGCAAAATACATGTTTGCAGCTTAACTAAGAGATGGTTCCTGTGACTAACAATCATTGCCAGTTACCTGAAACATTTCTAACTATAAGCTTTATCAAAAAGGAAGGTTTTAAACCTGATCTTAAAGGTGGAGAGTGTGTCAGCTTCTCAAACCTGAAAAGGGAGCTGGTTCCACAGGAGAGGAGCTTGGAAGCTAAAAGTTCTACCTCCTATTCTACATTTGGCACCTTAAATCTTGGCGCCGCCCCCGAGTGGCAGCCTGTTGCAGCAGCTCCCAGTTACGTTGTAACCATTTACTTTATTTCCTATATTTTTCCGCACTTTATTTTTTCCTTCTTGCGTGTATGAGTGTGTGAATGTGGGTACTGCACTATGTAGGTCAAACTCGCGGAGTTTGCTTTGTTCTTTTTAATTGTGTCTACATTTTTCGCTCTCGCTTCTGGGAACCCCGCACGCAGCTGTTAGCATTCTGCGACGCGCCAACGCTACACTGAGGAAGGCCTGAGGTTCCTCGCGAGCTGAAGCGGGAACCCGAGCTAGAGCTGTGTGTCGGGGTAAAAGTAAACGGTATCGACCCACCCTGCTGTCCATCCTCATCGGGAATGTGAGATCGCTTCTTAACAAGATGGATAAGCTAACCACTCTCACCAAGTTAGCATCATGGTGTTTACAGAGACATGGCTAACAGCGCTAACACCAGACCCGTGGCCCTGGACGGATTTCCGCTGACAAGAGCGGACAGGACGACGGAGAGTGGTAAGAAGAAGGGCGGAGGACTGGCAGTATTTGTAAATAACAGATGGTGTAAATCCACTCACACCACTGTTAGAGAGCAGATCTGTAACAAGGACATTGAACTGTTAGCCTGTTAGCATGAGGCCATTCTACCTGCCAAGGGAGTTCTAGCACATTATCAAGATAGCTGCGTATATTCCCCCCCGTCTGCTAACAGTGAAGCTGCGTGTGATGTTCTGCACTCTGTGGTAAATAGACTCCTGACCCAGAGCCCTAAAGCCCTTCTCATCTCGGGAGACTTCAACAATGCTCCTCCATCATCTACACTGCCAACATTCACCCAGTATGTCTCATGCCTCACTGCACTCCCCCCCTTGGGAAGGTCTGACTACAACCTGGTTCATCTCCTGCCTGTGTACAAACCCTTTGTATGCAGGCAACCAACTGTCTCCTGCACAGTGAGGACATGGACTGATGAGACCGAGGAGGCTCTGAAGGACTGTTTTGACACTACTGTGTGGGAGGAACTGTGTAGTTCACATGGGGAGGACATTGACTGTTTAACAGACTGTATAACGGACTATGTCAGTTTCTGTGTGGAGAACACTGTACCCACCAGGACAGTACAGCACTTCTCCAACAATAAAACCTGGATTACTCCTGAGATAAAGGCCCTCCTGAAGGAGAAGAAGAGGGCTTTTAAATTAGGCAACAAGGTAGAGCTGAAAGCTGTGCAGAAGGAGCTGAGACGCAACATCAGGCAGGGAAAGAGGAAGATGGAAGAGCAGCTGCAGCAGAACAACGTCAGCGGAGTGTGAGGCAGAAAACCATCACTGGTTACATGGCTGAGGGAGACCAGAAGTGGGTTGACCTGAATCTGTTTTTCAATAGATTCGACCAGTTGCCCACCCCCACCCTGTCTCCACTGCTGCATCCAACAACCCCTACCCCCACTTTGAGCAATTCCAAAACCTCTGACTGCACAGCCCTCAGCCCCCTACCCCCTCCATTCCTCACACAACCCACAAGCCCAGGTGAGAAAGCAGCTCGGCAGAACCAAGGCGAGGAAGGAGTCGGGCCCAGATGGCATCAGCTCCAGGCTGCTCAAAACATGTGCAGATGAACTGTGCAGCATTATGCTGTACGTGTTTAGTCTGAGCCTGAAGCTGGGGAAGGTGCCGCAGCTGTGGAAGACTTCTTGCGTGGTACCGGTATCAAAGACATCTTGGCTGACTGACCTCAAGGACTACAGACCGGTGGCGCTGACCTCTCATCTGATGAAGACGATGGAGAGGCTGTTGCTCACCCATCTTCGTCCTAAGGTGAGCCAGTCAATGGACCCGCTGCAGTTGCCTACTAGCCCAGTATCCGAGTTGAGGATGCTGTCTTCTTTCTCCTGAACAGAGCTTGGTGAGAATTACGTTATTTGACTTCTCCAGTGCTTTCAACACTATCCAACCATTGCTGCTGAGGGACAAGTTGGTGCATATTAGGGTGGAAAAACATCTGTCTGCATGGATGCTGGACTACCTCTCGAACCGACTGCAGTATGTGAGGGTTCGCCACTGTGAGTCTCACATGGTCGTCTGCAACACAGGAGCCCCACAGGGAACAGTTCTGGCTCTGTTTCTGTTCACTGTCTACACCACAGACTTCATGTCCAGCTCAGCATCCTGTCACCTGCAGAAGTTTTCAGATGACTCCGCCATTGTCGGCTTTATCACAGATGGCAATGAAAGAGAGTACAGAGAACTGATTCAGAACTTTGTGGACTGGTGGCAGCGGAACCACCTCCAGATTAATGCAGGGAAAACCAAGGAGCTTGGTGAGAATCACGTTATTTGACTTCTCCAGTGCTTTCAACACTATCCAACCATTGCTGCTGAGGGACAAGTTGGTGCACATGAGGGTGGATAAACATCTGTCTGCATGGATGCTGGACTACCTCTCGAACCGACTGCAGTATGTGAGGGCTCGCCACTGTGAGTCTCACATGGTCGTCTGCAACACAGGAGCCCCACATTGAACAGTTCTGGCTCTGTTTCTGTTCACTGTCTACACCACAGACTTCATGTCCAGCTCAGCATCCTGTCACCTGCAGAAGTTTTCAGATGACTCCGCCATTGTCGGCTTTATCACAGATGGCAATGAAAGAGAGTACAGAGAACTGATTCAGAACTTTGTAAACTGGTGGCAGCGGAACCACCTCCAGATTAATGCAGGGAAAACCAAGGAGCTGGTGGTAGAATTTCGTAGGCACACACACTCTGTACTAACACCGGTGAACATCCAGGGAAGGGACATTGAGAGAGTGGACTCAACAATAACCTGGACTGGTCACACAATACAGACACACAAAAAAGGACAGAGCAGACTCTATCTGCTAAGGTGACTGAGCTCTTTTGGAGTCCAGGGACCACTCCTAAAGACCTTTTATGACTCTGTGGTGGCATCAGCCATATTTTATGGAGTGGTCTATATGAGTATATGAGAGTACAAGAGTATGAGTATGAGACTTCCTATGACTCTATTGGTCACACTGAATATAGTAGAAGTTCATTTCCTCCTTTGTTCATTTTGTGCTTTTCTCCAATGGGGGCAAAGCAAGTTCTGAAAACTCCAATAGATGCCTCTAATGGATCCTCTTACTAAACCTATATCAGATCATCTAACAGCAGCTGGTCCACATCCTACTGCAGCCAACATTTTTACTTTATAACTATTTCTTAATAACTATTATTTAGAATACACTTAAAGGAGTTCTTACCAACTTGCAATGGGGGTTGACCAAAAACATAATTGTGATGAATTCTGGGCTGGCTCTGCCAGCCATTCTGTTGTTTTAACCCTGGACCACACCTTCTACCTAACCATGCGACGCCTCTGCTGTGGACCATGCCCACTACCTCTCTTTCCCTCAGACGCCTGGCAATCAGCCCAACTCGCCACACCTGTGGTTCCCCTCTGCCTCCCTTTAAAGACTCTTGCAGCCCAGCACTCTGTGGATTGTCACCTCATCGCTCCACGCTGCTCATGTCAGGACGGTTACTGCATTGGACTATTGATGGGCTCTGTTGCCGGTTAGTCACGTGTTGCTCTGCATGTAAGACGTGCAAAGGCACCCCTGGCCTTTTGCTTAGTCACGTCTGGTCATGCTATGCCATGCAAAGCCTTAGTCTTGTCGTTCATGCCATGCCTTAGTCTTGTTGCTCATGTCGTGCCTTTGCCACGTTCTTCTTTTGTTTTGTTTTTGTTCAGTGTTCTTTTTTGCCTCCTGCTGTATTTTGTTTAGGTTAAGTTAGTTAAAGTGTTTTGTGTTTGAGTTTGGTTTAAAATAAACTGTTTCCATGGATTTATGGCCTGCACTTGGCTCTGACTTGGTCCGAATGGACTTCCACAGCCTCGATCCGCCATTTTGTGTGGCGGGTAGTGACAGTCGAGTAGTATTTAACAATGAAGGGACAGTCAGATTCCTCCATATTTTCTATCAAGAGAAATTATAATTTATCCTCTGCATAAAGTGCATAAAATGTAAAACTATCTAACTATTAAATAACTAAGCAAAACAAGTAGTTAATAAATAACTAAGCTGTTATAATACAATGGCCCTGGGTTTCATTTTTATATTTTGGTGCCGTAATAAATCAGGATAAAACAAATATATAAATTCTCTCTAATTTTCTATTGTTTTAGTCTCCTATTTCCAAACAAATAGACCACCTTCAACAGCGTCCATTTAAAAAAATACTTATAAAGCAATCACAAACACTTAACCAAACCAACAGAATTGTAATGCTTTCTGCAATTTCAAATAAATGGGGAAAATATAAAACTTATCAAAGTAGAAAAACAGTCGTTTTAATTTAAATGGTGCAGACCTGAGTCGTCGTGCAACGCTCAGTACTCACGGTCTTCTGGTTTAGTCAGTGCGGTATGATATTGTCACATTCTGGGTTTTTTGTCACACATTTCCTGTTTTATTTTCTAGTCACTTCCGGTTTCTGTTCAGTCATGCCCTTTTCTGCTTTATGTTTTTGTGAAGATCGTGAATTTTGTAATCCATTCCCGCATTCCTCCTTTTGCCTGCCAACGTCTTGTGTGTTTCGTCCTGTCTTCGAGATTCTGGATCATCCCTACCGGTACTGTAGCCTTGCCTTAATGTATTTTGACTTGAATACCTGTTTGACCATCTGCTTGCCTGCCTCTTGTGTTCCTCTGCCATCTGGTTTTGACCCGTGCCTGTACCGTGACTATTCTGAATATTAAAACCTTGTGTTGTACTGGAATTTTTGAGATTGTGAGGAATGTTTTGTTTTATCATGTCGAATCCTATGTGGCCAGATCTGCCCGAGAGCTTCCGGGTGTGTTGTGAAGATCTCCTAAGAGACGCCACGGAGGCGCCCACCATGAAAGCCAGATTAGAAGCGCTATACGACCTAAAGGACATGGTTTATGAAGCGCGGTGGATGCTTGACCTACCTGGTGTGGGTGCATTGGAGCAGAAGGTGGACTCCATGACACTGGAGTTTGAACACATGCTGCGCGTTGCGTCTGGCAGGGCACCAGCCTTCACTCCAAGGGTCGGTGAGAACTTCCGCACACTGCCGGTTAAGGATGTTCCTCCAGCGACTCGCCATGTTCCGGTTCCCACCTCATCGCCCCTGTTCCCTCTGATGCCATGGCAGTTAGCAACGCAGTGTGGGTCTTAGCCTGCTCCTGCACAGGACCACAGCCCAATCCAGCCACAGAACCACAACCCGATCCAACCACAGAACCACCCTGTTTCCAGGCCAGTGCCACAGCCGGTTCCAGGTCCCAGGGCCCAGGTCGCCACCGCTTCTTCCTCGCTGTGGCGGACCCCGGCTGCACCGGATCTCCCGCCACACTAAAGCCCAAAGGCACCAGATCAACTGTGACTACATAAATAATGTATAGTAAACTTATTTCCTGAAAATTCGGCTTAATAACTGAAAAATTCAAATATAGTTAAAATAACATTAATCACATATTTGCTGTACTGAATTGAATTAGGCTTTGCAAGTGTACCTAGATGCAATACGTGTATAAATTACATATATAAGTTACTTCATGTAACTTATATGTGTAATTATATAATTATATATTCATAAATCTCCATGTGTGCTGTCTTGTATTTATTTGTGGCTTTCTAATGGATGGTTACACCCACTAATTGGTCCTAATTGTTGATTTAACCCCCAAGTCATTTTCCTTTAGGTTACCCCAGCATGCAGCTGAGGAGATGCCTTTTTTATTGATGTGACAGCATTAAATTGAGAACCTTTGGCAGAGTGTCAACGTGTAATTCATCACTCTAATTTCATCTCTCCATGCATTCTCAATAGCTGAGTGAATTTGATCAGAGCAGTCTCTGCATTAACTAATTAGCTGCTGAGATGGAGAGGCCCTTGGGGTGAGAGACAAGAGGCTAAAGCTGGCCTAAATGGCCACATAATGACCGAGGGAATGGGAGTCACAACCCAGCTCATTTTCATTATTTGTTAGATTCAAGTTCTCCACCCTCTTTCCTCCACGCTAATGAATATGGTTTCTTCAGACATTTAAGGTTAACACTGTGGCGCTGTCCATCTCTCATCAGACACTCTACTGCCTGCTAGGGCAGATGGCAGAACTTTAACAAGATGAAAATGGAATCATCCATTCCACATTACACTCATCTAACCATATCATCTGATCTAAATGTAAAGACACAACTCACCCTGAAGGACATTTTGCACATTAAAATTACATCTTGTGTATAAAGATTTATTGTTTTCCCCTCCCTCAAATGAAAGCGACCAGATTCACACAACTACTACAGGAAATGTAAGTAACGCAAATCCTAAGCCACAAGTAGTCCAATTAGCCCTCAAAGAAACACAATGAATAGAATTGTTTCAGGTAAGGCTGGAGGGTGGCAAGATAATGTAGTTGTTAGCACTGCTGGCTCACAGAAAGGAGGTCCTGTGTGGAGTTTGTATATTCTCCTCTTCCTCCAGTTTCCTCCCTCCCACAGCCCAAAGACATGCAGCCAGGTTGATTAGTCATTCCGAATGTGAGGTGGTGTAGGTGTGCGAATCAATGCGTTGTCTGTTGATGTGTAGCCCTGTGATGGACTGGTGACTAGTAATGGGAAGTCCGACTCTGTTCACAGATTGGGCTCTTTTGGCTCAGCTTTTGGCTCTCTTAAGAGCCTTGTAAGCCTTGTGGCTCCCAAGTGGCTCCTAATTTATTATCAGTCTGTGCCTTATATTTTAGGTGAATTTAGTAATTATAAATGGGTTATGTGTTTCTAAGCATTTGTTTATTTGATATATTCATAAAAGCCTTCTATTTAAAAAAATACACAGTCACTACTGTTTAAAATTTTAATCAAACTTTTAGGTCTTAAAATTATAACACATTAGATAATAGTGTTTAGGGTGCACCCATAAAAGTACAGTAGTCTCAAGTTTGTGTGTATGGATTTTCAGCAGAGCTGACCAATGGCAGCTGAAGATTCAGTGAGCAGATTAGAGAAAAAAGTACTGTGAAGGAAGGTATTTGAGGCAATTTGTGCTAACTAACCTATTAAAATTATATTCTTTGTAAGATAAAAGAAATCTAAGCATTGGTCTAATTATAGTAAAATAAATGTAAATGTGCATTAATTGGAGTTGTAATGGTAATATGTCAGACACAGATTTCAAAGAAGCAACATTGAAGTGTTTGGAGGACTTTTCCACTCCACTGCTTATTAAAATTTAAAGGGGCTTGTGTCGTGTTGTCAAAGCTTCCTGCACATGCTTTTTTTCATGCTAAAGAATTGGACCTTGATACCTCAGTAATGTGTCTGCAACTTTTCATCCTTTTTCAAAAATACCTGTAGCTCATTCACACTGCCGGTCTCAGGAGTCTGTGGCTCATGAAGTTGATCGCTACTTTGCCGAAGAGCGCAGCTCACAGCATCCAGCTTGCTGTTTGGCTGAAGCTAGCGACTAACAGTGCCCTAACAGCTAACGGCCCGTTAATAGCTAATTGATGGCGGTGAATGGACAAAGTCAAAGACAAACAAAGACAAAGTTGATGCAGATCTTCACATTGTAACAAAACTCTTATGGCGTGAGATTGCTAACTTTAACATAGTTTTTTCAATTCCCAAGTGCACTTTAACAACTTAATGATCATTTTATCATTTGATTCATGATGTGCTTGTTTTTAAAACCCTTTCATCGCATTCAAAATGTCTCTGTCAGATTCACTCTGCTCTTCTTCTTCTTCACTTCTAGCACTCGCGCTCCTCCTCCTTGCTTTCGGTTCTTGCTGCTCGCTCTCAATTTGTCTTACGCGTGCTCTTGCTTCTACGACCCAAGATAATCCTATCAAAAGTCACCAGCCAATAGGAGGCCAGGGCTGCTGACCAATGACATTAGGCTTACTTTTCCCATGCGGAAGAGAAGCAAAGAGAACGTAAAAGGAACACGGTGGCGATATTTTAGTTAAAACTCTTACAGTAATTGAAAGCGGTAAAGTCACTTATTATGGAAATTATGAACATTGTTGAGCTATTTTGTATTTAATTACATCACTAACTGTGGGAATTGATTAAGCTAGCTTAATGCAAATTGGATACAGCAATAAAGCATTAACAGTCCAACATGATTTTTATTCTTTAATACAATGCATGTTTGTCCATCTAGCTCTTACGTTGGTTTGAGCACAATGGAGGAATAAAGAGACAGCAGACCATCAGTAAAGCTGTTATTTTTGATATGTTTAAACCTGTTTAGCAAAACTGTTTACCTTCATCGGAGCATGGGGCCTCATGCAGCGCCTGTTTGTTACACTGGAGGAAACTGATTCATTGTTTCAATGAGTGTGGAAGGTAAAAGAGGCGATTAGTGATATTTGGAGGTAACTGGGAAATACAACGTATTTTCTTAGCTGAGCAAAGTCCAAGGGGACTTGATTCTCCAGACACATGTAAAACAAATGTTTTATTCGATTCCCCACACTAGCCACAGAAAGAGGTGAGACGAAATACAGAGAAATAAAGAAATCAGTGGAGGATTTGCACAGAGAATCTGCCGTTATTGCCGTTCACGTCAGCTGGTGTCTGTCCTGATCCACCGCCCCCGTTGATCTGCAGTAGCAACTGATCACTTTTCAGTCTGACTGGTTAAATCAGTTTAGAGATCCAACCTGGTGCTGATACTGTTGGGCTTGACCTACACTTTACAGGGTGACAGCTTTATTTCAACAAAATATATTATAATATAGTTCCATTTCTCTGTCAGACGTCAACAAGTCTAACGGGAGCCACCTGACCTTGAATAAATTTATTTATTTTCTCTGTACCACGGTAAAATTAGATTATGCAAAAACAGGTCACCTTTATACAAAATACAATGAACGCATCATAGCATCATACTATGTACTATGTACTAGTAGTCCACTCTCTGTTTTTTGTCTCTCTGTCTTGTTTCTTGTTACGAACTCGCCCCGTCGGTTCCGAACCGGCGGGGTTTGACAGGGAACCTACTAACTCCTCCCGTCGATTCCGAACCGGCGGGGCTTGACGGAACCCTGGGGCAGGAGAGGGGATGTGGTGGAGAGAGACGGTGACAGCACCCGCTCCAAGCGGGGAGAGCTACGGCTCTCACGGAGCCGGGAGGAGAACACGCTCACACTGAGCGGAGGCTTCAGGCACTACGGCCGACGTGCTTCCAGCACAGAGCTCTCTGTGTAGTCCCTCAACAGACACCTGGCCGCAACCGGCAGACCAGGTCGCAGGGAACACAGGAGAGGGGGGAGACCCCAAATGCACGACCCAACACAGAAGGTAAAATTAACATAAACAGGTTTAGTACAAACAAAACTCACTGCACAGCAGGACTCAGTTCAACACAAAAGGAAGAACTAAAATACACTGCAATGCAGGTAAACGTTATTAACCACTTAAACTCACTATCCAACTAAACGCTCCGTACACTACGGGCAGAACTCTACACATGAACACAGGACATAAACTGAGGACAACTAAGAACTAAGTACAGCACTCTCTAACAGGCATAAACAAAACACGCTCCGTAAAACGGGCAAAACCTAAACATGAAACATAAGACACTCACAAAACTTACGTGGTGAGACAGGACATAAGCAAAACCAAAACTCCTTTGCATCACAAACTCTCCTCAAGCGTAACAATGGGGTAGCATCCAGCTACACCGAGTGTGCACACCAACAATGTCTTACCAAAAGGACATCCCTTAAATACTAACACAACCAGGTGGGTCAACTAATTACACAGGAAATTAACTTCAACCACAGACCCACATCAAAACCCCAGGAGCGCCTCTAGCGGCGCGGAGGCAGAATGTCACATTTCTTGGGGGGGAAGGAGGTTGGATTTGTGGTCGGGTCTGTTCTGTGTTGTTTTATACCGGGGGTTCTGAGAGTAACATAATTTCAATTTTCTGTAGATCCAAAACAAAACATATTGTAGAAATTGACAATAAAGTTGACTTTGACTTTTTTAATACACAAACTCTGAAAGACTTCTAAAGCCACTTTGCTTCTCTTCCACAAGGAAAAAGTGAGCAATAAGGTCATTAGTCAGCAGCCCTGGCCTCCTATTGGCTGATGATTTTTGATAGGATTATCACACGTTGTTTGAAGCGAGAGAGAGCGTGAGAGGTTTATTTATATTTTGGATTTTGAAGTTTTTTTTATTTTTTAACCGCTAGAGTTTGTGTTTTGTTTGAGATTTAAAGAGCCAATATCGAAACTTAGTCTGGGCATTCGACAATTTGGCGTTTTCTGTAGATTTTGACTCAGACACCTTAAAGCTCTCTCAGCACACAGCCCTGAGTGAGTGAGTGAGTGAGTGAGTGAGTGACCCTTGCTCTTCTTAGTGTTGGTTGCTTGTTACTGTTTCGGTGTCTTGTACTCTTATTCTCTCACTTCTGTCACTCTACAGTGCCAGAAAAATTAGACTTATTAAACAAAACAACGTAAAAGTGATGTAACATAGACATTAATGAACCACCATGCCTCTTTAGGGCTGTTCAAAATACCTTCTTTTTTGTATTTTTATTGGTGCAAAATGCCACAGATGTCTTTTAACTGGTTCCCAAAAGTACAACCACATTATCTCCAAAAAGTGTTGCCAGATGTACAATAATTATCGTCTTTATATAATAGTTTTAGGGTCTTTACAATCTATAATATCGTACAGCCAATATAAAATAGATTTGACACCGCCGTTCATCATCTTTTGATCTTGTTTTGATTGATGTGCACATCACCAGTAACTGTTTTCATGGATAGTTGGTTGAGTCCTCTATCTGTCAATGAGCACTGCTGATTGGTTTAATTTGCTGCTCATGTTTTTTAGCACAGTTATACCATTAATCCAGCATCTTGACAAAAGCCAAAATGAGCCATCATGACTTGAGAACCAGGCAAACTAGTAAAAGAAAAGACTCTGGTAAGCAAACCAAGCAGCTGTATGGGCCGGTCTGGGTGTTAGACGCTACATTTCAGAAATGAATTCAACCTGGTGGGAGTGAAGCTACAGTAAAACCTTTTTAATAGCTGCAGTGTTTGCACGTTACAATGTTAAAAAAACAAACCAAAAATGAATAAAATAATTGTTAATTCAAATAACTAAGCCTTTGTGCTAAGTCCCTGTGTGGTTACAGTACGTTTGCGTTTTATTGAATACATTATTTTTTTTATGCTAGTTTAAATGGTCTTGTTCCACATTGTCCGACCTGTTCCACTCATATGTTCTATCTCGCTCCCTCAGGTCGAAACTGTGGAATAAGCTGCTACTGTAAGTCAGGCTGACTCACTTCCTGTTTTTAAATCACTTGAAACAAATTTCTTTTCTTTAGCTTTTAACACAGTTTGTAGTGTTAAGTACTTAAAGTACTTAATGTACTGTACTTCAGACCATTTCATCTTACTTGCTTTATGTTGCTCACACCTTAGACACTACTCATGCATAACCACCTAAATATGACTCAGCATTTACTGCTTTATATTTTTTTCCTCCTCTTTACTTGACATTCATTTCAAACAGACAAAAAAACACCTGTTTTAATTTTGTAATTCTACTTTCATTATATACAGTAGAAAGATGGTTGTGGAAACAGAAACCTTGCAGCAGTGAATCATTAAAGATACTATAATATTGTTAATTTGAACTTGTTAATTTAGATTGTCTTTGTGTAGTCACCTTTTTGCTAGCAACAAAGTCCGACAAATAAATATTGAGGACAGTAAAGGAAATCAGCCGTGTGGTAAATCTTGAGGAGTTTGTGAATTCAAATCATTTTGTGTGTGTTTTGTGCACAAAACTGTGTTTGTAAGAAGCACGTGAACTGTAATATTTACTTGTGTACAGTTGCCAGGCTAAACAGCTGCAAAATATACAATTACTATTACAATACAGTAATTAGTGATACAATACACTCTAATATTTACTGTAAAAAAATATTTGATTAAGTATTTTGGAGGTTTAAAATATAAATCTATACAAGAAATTTCAAATATTATGTACACGGATAAGAATGATCATATATACATTTATTAACATTAACAGGATGTTGGGTCATTTTTCGAAACTAAAAGAAAAGAAAATGCTCCACATGCTTTGCTGACCCACACTATTTAGTTAAATGCACATTAAATCAGAAAAAACACAATAGCATCATTATGTTTTTATTTTTGCCAAACATATCTGTGAGAAATGGGCCCACATCACCAGGCTGGAGTGTTGTTTTTCCATTTGTCCACGAGGAGACAGTATCTGCATTACAAGTAATCACCTGAGGCTTTCTGCCCAGTGTCTATGTCTGTCACTTTAGCAATGACCCAAAGAGTGCTTTGTTCCATTCACATAACCATAAAAAGCACAATGGCCTCTCCAAATACTGTAATACTGTGGACATTGGCTATTAGCTGTGTCCTATATCATCACTGATAGCTTCCGATCACAACGCTAACTGGTTGGTTTGACTATCTTGAGGGCCCATCGTCGCTTCTACACTAGCTTCTACTTGTGAAAGCAATCAAAAGTTGGCAAAACAATTTCCCTCGGTGATGAATAAAGGTTTTTTTGAATCTTGAATCATACTTCCAAATCTTCCAACCTTCTGCATGTGGGACAAAAGTGTATGCTCAATGGGTGGCGTGTCACTGAAAAAAAAGATTGAATTTACAGAATGGTATTATAAATATAGTATTGTTGTTTAATGTGATGATGAGAGCTGAGTTAATAGAAGCAAGATTTCTATGTTAATTTCCTATCTAGTGTCATCACTGTGTACAGTAGGACTAAATGTTCAGTGTAGGATTCAGTCACTAGGACGGTTACCAGGGTAAGGCCTAGGATAAGGATGAAGTGATATTCCTACCCTGAGGGTGAAGGAGCAAAATGTCTGATGTGCAGAGGATTGTAGGAAATGTAGTTAACAGGTAAATCTCCATCTTTCTGAAAGGGTTCTCCTATGTACCATGACTCCATAATCCTTATAAGATGGGTAACCAAAAACCCCTTCAAAAGAAAAAAACAGACAAATGTTAATTGCTCCTAGACTAGGCTTGGGCCAAGAGTTTGTCCAAACTAGTGATGAATTCTTATGTTCCAGGGATACATTCATCCAAGTGAATAAACCCCTTTCAATTAACAAAAACAAGTAATAAAGAATTTACTTTAAAAATAGCAGAATTAACTATCTAGAAAGAAGGAAACTGTGTTATGGACTAGGCAGCACAAAAGAATCAGTCTCAAGAAATGTACCAGTAACAGTTCATGAGACACCTAGCGGCTAGAAGAATAGCAGGCGATGTAGCAATAAAATGCCACCTGCTATAGAGAAGATAAAGCAACAAAAAGGGTCACTAAATGGAAATTTGTGTCAGGGAAGTCTTTTTGGTTTCACACACCTAGTGTACTTATACTATATAGTAACCAAGCTTCCTTGAGAACCAACCCAGCAGAATGAGTTTTATTCTTGGTCTTCTCCTCAAGGTACTGTATGGCCGCATGGAAGTTTTACTTTACAAGACAAACTTGATACAAGATTGTTTTAACATTTAGCTGCATGTCCACAAACAATCCCACCAATATTATCACTTCATTGTCAAACTGTATAATTCATGACATGTTGAGATACAGTAAAACTGTATTTTGCCAAACTGAGAAATGATATATTGTACATTAATTACAGTCCTGTAATTAATGTACTGTATAAACAGCTTCTGGGACATACAGTAGTAGCTATACAGCAGTTGTGTGTCTGTGGGTTACTGTGCATCAGCTACTGTATAGTGCACTATACTGTATAAATATAACTATATTGCTATGAACTATACTGCATGACACATAAGAAATGAATCCCTGCACTGCAGTCTGACAGGCCGTTATGCTGCAGTGAACTAGAAATGTGGAGGCAACTTTGTGATAACGGCGTTTAGAAATAAGATTTAAATCAGGGATTTAAAACCTTGATTTGCAAAGTAATAGCAACATCAGGTTACTGGAACCATGTCATGGTTAATTATTGCAACTGTAGGCTCACAAAATACGATTAATAATAAATCAAATATCCAACACAGAGCTGTAACGAACCAGGAATCCTGAATGTGAATCACAGTCTCTATCGTGGAATCATGACCCACCGAGATGAAGTCATGTTTTAGGGATTTACAGTATGGTTGTAAATGATAATTAATAAATGTCTGATTAAATACAACAGAGCTAGTGTAATAGATTATAATGTTTTATCTACACAACCTGCATCATGAGAAAGCCTGTTGCTACACTCAAAAAGTAATCATGCCTAAAACTTGAACTTTATGTAATTTACGTGTTTTCCACGTAATTTTATCACATAAATACCAGGTAAGAGGTGACGTTTAATGTAAATTCATTCAGTCATATATACACTACCGTTTAAAAGTTTGGGGACAATTTTGTGTTTTCCATTACAAGTAACACTTTTATTTACCAGCATGAGTTGTAAAATGAATGGAAAATATAGTCTCATTGAAAAGGTTAAAAATAATGATTTGTATTTGAAATAATAATTTTTTTAATCCTCAAACTTTGCTCTCGTCAAAGAATCCTCCATTTGCAGCAATTACAGCATTGCAGGCCTTTGGCATTTTGGATGTTAATTTGTTGAGGTAATCTGGTAATCTGGGCCTTCTGAAGCAATGAGCAGACACATTGTACCATTACTACACTGCAGTGACAGTAAATATTGCAGCAAAAATCAGACATTTGCAGCTAGAATAGTCATTTACCACATTAGCGATGTAAACAGTGTATTTCTGAATTGTTCATTGCAAAACAAGTGCCTTTCTGTCAAAAATAAGGACATTTCTAAGTGACCCCAAACGTTTGAACGGTGTATATATATAAGAGAAAGAGAGAAAATCTGAGCTAGAATTAAATTGCTTACTTTTATATATAGTTAAAATGATTATTCGAAAAAAGTAGAATATTCCACCTTAATAAAACCTTGCTTCTTTCATATAACATTTCACATTTTAGGAACAGTGCCCCCTGATTTATAGTGGCCAGCGCCGTTGACATTCACACACATACATCTGCAGTGTGTGATGATTAAATTAGAATTAGAAAACTACTGTAGAACAGCATCGAACTATGTTGCTGCTTTAAATTTCCTTGAAGCACAGAAGACAGCTGTGGCTAAAAGTTAGCTGGAAGTTGTCCAACAAGGACAACAGCTGCTAAGGACACTGGAATAGGGCGGTACTGTAAATTGGCGCAGTATTATTCCACAGACTGAGTGGCCTGGATTTTAATGTCCAGCTGTACTGTACTTATAAGTTATGTTAAACTTTGTCTTTTTATAACAGACTGTAAACCTGGACAGATCCCACCTCTGGCTTATGACAGGTACAGGTACAGTAGAATTGGTTCACATATGCAACCCATAACAGGAAAAGCAGCTGGGCCATGATGAATAGTGATTTTTTTCTCTTATCCAGAAACAGATAACCACAGTTTTTATTAAAAAAACATATATTTAAAATGTCACAAGAAATAAAATCAGCTATGGTTTGACTTTTAAATCTTAATTTTCTGCATTGGCTTCACCAAGAACAGTAGTGGCCGAATACTGGGCCGTACGAAGCTGCTGTGGAAAGTCAGTTCATTGTGCTTATAATAACAGTTTATAGGAAAATAAAAGCACAATCATCCATTAACACACAATACATTTTCAGCTATGAATGTCTTTTGTTTATTCTCTGTGATGCTGCCAAGATGCTTCCTTTCCCTGTAATTGCTGGATCACATTCACATCACACATTAACATGAAGCAGCAGCCAAGCAGCTTTTTTTCTAGCAGAGAATTTATAGCTTGGACTATGTTTTGTCCTTATACTACTCTGAGATGAGGTGTCAGCCAGGCTTGGCCGACACATCATATGTTCGTTTGACTTGATGGAATTCCTTGAGTAACAGCCTAAAACAAACAAACAAACGCACGCACTCACGCATGCACACACATACACACAGACACAGTGCAGTGGTACCACTTACTGTATTAGTTTCTCGTATCTGATGGCCACTTGCGCCGCATGCACTCCTCATCCTTAATGATAATGGAGCTTACACTAACAGCTCAGCTTATTGGTGCAGATTTTGTATTCATATGCATTAAACATTTGCAATAATGTCAGGACTTCTGCTATTGAAATAAAAGTAAATTAAATTATTATTATTATTATTATTGCATTATTGATGTTTTACAGAAATTGTGTCAGAGCTATGGCACCAGGCCACAGATACTGCTAAACTTTTACTACACAGACACACTACAAACTAGATCTCCTTGTTCTGACTGATTTTCCCTAATTACAATAAAAACTATGATTGTCGAATGAAATAACCCGCAGTTTAGAAATGTAAATCAGGAAGAAGTTTCATAACAGTTTATTATTGGTTGGTTAGGGTTGGCTGGTTGTTTAGTTGGTTGATTAGGGTTTCTTAGAGTTAGTTGGTTGATTGTGGTCTTGGTTGGTTGGCCATAAGTAGTTTTGCTGCTGCAGCCACGGTTAGAAAGTAATGTACAGCACACTCGCATCCATCTTCAGTGGGGGAAGTGAATCCGACCCATTCACACAGTCAAACAATCTCAAGTTTTCACTTTAGCTCCTCAACACCGGTGATGTATTATTTATTATGGTATACACTAATATAGTAAATAAAGTAAAGGCAGTTGTAGAGCAGCTGTGTACTGCATCATATTCAGCCACGGTGCTGCAGTGGTGCTGGAGATGTGAAAGCGACAAGACAAAGTGTTGCTTACTGTAAAGTGGGAGGCAGAGCCTTTAGCTTTAGAACTGAACTCCTCTGGGGAAATCAGCTCCTCGGTCAGGTTTGGGAGGCAAATACACTCTATGCTTTTAAGACCAAACTTAGAATCTTCCTTTGTGATGAAGTGATGTGATGGTTAGAGGGGGCTCAGGTCATTCTGTACCATCTCTGTGCTGGGGGACCTCCTTGACACACTGAGCTCCTCTATTTTTCCCACCTTTCTACCTTCTGTTACCCTAACATTTTAATGCATCCTTGTAGTTGTGCATCTTTCTCACGCCATACTGTATGTTTCTATGCTCATTGTCAGACTCAGAGCTTTGTTTCTAGTGAGGCCTGCATTCTGTTTGCTACCTGTTGTTGCTGTCAATGCTCTGTGGCTGAAGAGTGGAAGTTGGCTGCCCACCCTGAACCTAGGGTTACTTCCTTTTAAAGGGGGATTGGAGTTTTTTCTCTCCACTGTTGCCCGGTAGATGTTTTTGAATATTGCTTTGTAAACTAAAGGCACCAGCTTCTGATGTGGTGGCTCTGTGAGGGTTGTGGGGCTGAGCTACAGCTCACGTTCCATTCACAGCTGTTATTATCTATCATACAATACCTCCCAGGACACATCTTCACTTATGTGATTTGGCTCCACAGACCTTTTCAGAATAAAAATTGCATCGATTAATTGCACCACTATATAGAAAAAGCCTTCGTTTCATAAATTCAAGATTCAGAAAAACTTTATTAATTCCAGAGGGAAATTGCTTTGCCTACTCTTGATTGCTTTTAAGAAAATAGAAATGCTATTTTGCAAAGTCTGTAAATGAAATGGATGATATCATTTTAATTATTATAATCAAATTTTCAATCCACTAAATTAATATTCCAGTGTGTTGGAATTTTACTTCACATTTGCAGATTTAAAAGATGTATGTAGTGACAGACAACAGAGTAAAGTTGCCAGTTCAGTTGACTTACAGCAAATGTTTTTTGGTTGTTTTTGGATCTGTGTGCAGCTTAATCACTGCTGTTAAAACATAGTAATCTGTAGCTTTTGAGTAAAGTTTGAATTGAAATTAAAGTACAAAAAGTTAAAGAACATAGTGACAGTTTATGTGTTGTCTAGAAGAATACAAGCAAATCAAAGTTTATCATGCGAGTGAAGCCTGTATGCGTAGGTGTGCAAATGCATAAAAGAAATAAGCATGACCCACAAGAGTACATGCACAACAGTAAACGTGACTAACGAGATTAAAAGGACTGTAAGGCGATTATAGGATATTTTAACCTGTGTTTAATTTAATCAGATTTCCAAAAAGAAATTATTTTACAGTCCGTCTAACAGTGACTCTTGTACAACAACAAAAATACTGTGCTGGAAAAAAGGAATTTCTGAAAATTAAGCAGTTTTTTCCACAGTCTTTTTCTGTAAACATTGAAAAATGCAAATTAATTCCTCTCAGTTCTCAACAAGACAACAACATCAAAAAAACAACAATTGTTTCATGTGTAAGGCTTGGCCATCTCACTATGCAAATAGTCTCTAATGGGCTCAGGGCAAAACAAAATCTTTTTTCCATTACCTTTTTTACTAATCCGTTTAATGTCTGAAGGAGTCAACAGCGCTCAGTTTTAGATCCAGGAGGGCGGAGTAGTGGCAAAGATGATGAGGGAAAGCGATGAGGAGAACGACCACATCCATCAGAAGAGGCTGGTTAGCGTGGTCTGTGAAGGGCTCCGGCACTCATGGACGTCTAGGCCACCCGGCACTGAGGTGAGAACCGACGTGACGGTGGGCATGGTGGGGTTTGTCAAGTCCGTCAGGGTGGTGGGGGTGCTGGAGGGGCTCATGGAGGCGTTGGAGATCTCTGAGGCTGGGCCTGATGGCGTCCCACCCTGCAGCGTTGAGCCATCAGAGACTTTGTCCACCCCAGTGCTCTCTTGTCGTAGCAGGTTTCTCCTGAACTTGGCCCGAGCGTTTTGAAACCAGACCTGCAAGAATAATCATCATGTTTTTATTTTATAGTGTAGCTGTAACCGTTTCTTTAAAAGATAATTATAATCGTAATTAAACATGTACAGATTTATGTCAGAACATTCATTTGTTGCAGTGAATAATCAAAACATCTCTTCTATCTTACTGTCAGATAACCTAGTGAATAGAACTTTATAAAGGCTTTATACCACTTGACTCCTTATGATGATCCCCTACTGTATGTGCTCTTTGCCACAACTTTACCAAACATTTTAGTTGCCTACTTTAGTCATGCTGCTCTAAACAGGATTTCTTTTAGCGTCTACAAGAACTGAACTCCTTTCGGACTGCATCCACTAGCTGGTTACCAGAGTAGCTGTGGTGAGGTTGTTCACCTTCCACTGTCAAACAACAACAGCAGAAAAAATTAGGTTTTCATCACCATCAGTCAAATACACCAGTAAACAGAGCAGTGTAACCCTATCACAATCCCTAAACCCAGCAGATAAAGCCCATCTCGCAGGAGTGTGGTTTCACTCATTCACACACACCTGTGAGCTCCACGTGCTTGTTTTAACACTTCTGCTCTATACACAAGTAATGAAAGACTTGACTTAAGACTACCTACACAGGGAAAGGCAGTGATAGCCACACAGAAATGAAACCTTTCATTTTTACGCATATGAAAATGAAGATGCTTCGTCTTCTACTGTAGTTCAGACAGTAACAGGTAATAAAAAATAAGTGGGTCTGTTTAGGGAATAGAAGCAGTTCAGACCCTCCGTGCCACACCTGGATAGTGAAATCAACTTCTTTCTCATCAGAATGTCACTGATGTTAATTATCTGTCCTTTCTTAATCTCTCTTTCAGCATTAGAAACACAGTGAGTGAAGAGGTGGCTGGTCTGTGGTGAACCAAGCGACAGAGCCAAGGGAAACAGAGGGCAGAGAAATGAGAGCTTCATCTGCGAGAGCCGACACAAGACACAAAATGCATCAAAGCAAAATGACTGCTTTGTTTTCTGCAAGTGTTAATTAAAAGGGAATGAGGGTTTTTCTTTTTTTCCTTCTATCTAAACATTTTTATTCAGAAACCTTTTCGCCTCATTTTCCTTCTTTCTGGATAATTGGCTGTGGCTTTTTTGTGGAAATCAACTGCTCAGTGCAACCGTTTCTCCCTGTGACATCACAGCATCCACTGAAATACACCAGGTTACATTTAGATTCATTCATTTAGTTTTTCTTATAAGCATACATATTGATCTCTAGCCACTAGGTTTTATGTTATTTCTGTGTAGCTGTTCGTACCTGAAATTCTATCAATTCTTTTTCTCTGTTTTATTAAAATGATGGTGAAATATGAGAAAATGAAAACAAAAACAAGATAATTTGATTTACATTTGGTTGTGTTCCTATAAGATTTCAAGATTGTGACTAGAATAAAAATATCAATAATGCACAAAAGTGCTGAAGCTGATTGTGTTTCTTTAAGGATGTATGTATGTTTTGTACTTGAAATCAAATAGATTTGTTTTGGAAAGGAGTGAGATTTCATCAGTCCTGTTGGCAACTGAGTCTTCTTCGGACCTGAACTAAGTGAAGCAGTGTTTGGTGTGAGGTGAAGAGCGGTAGCTTTACCTGTAAGACCCTCTTGGTGAGGCCGGTCTTCTGGGCGAGCTGCTTGAGGTCCTTGGCGTCTGGATTGTGGTTGATGGCAAAATAGGATTTCATGGTTCTCAGCTGGTGGTGTTTGAAGGAAGTCCGCATGCGCTTGGTTTTCTGACTGGAGCTGTACTGAGAGTCCCGGTCCATGGACTCACCGTCATTTTCATTGCAGCTTAATGCTGTGGGTTAACAGGGAGCAGGAAAGAGGGGGTGGTTAGGAACACATTCGAAGCCTGATCAGTTTGTCACTAATGATTGGTTGTTTGCAGAGGAGGCTTTGGAGTTTATCCCCCTTTTTAAGGCTTGATTAAACTATGTTCTACAGAAACAAGAAACATACATTTTAAAGAATTTTCTAACCTATTCATTAAATTATTATTTTAAGACAAGGTGCTAAGGAAACTTCATGTTCACATCCCTTATTTTATCATTTTTCCATATTTAAATCTACAAAATTGACCTGATCTGAAACAACACTGACCTGACAGCTGTTTCTTCCAGCTGCAGATTTCTTTCACTTTGCACCTCATCCTTGCATCTGTCCCTATTTACATGTCTGACTATGCTGCTTTCCATACACACACACACACACACACACATACACACACACACACACACACACACACGTATTTGTCCCAGTCTGCAAAAATCTTGGCAACATGCAAAGTGTTGCTGCATTCATCACAGTTCAATATGACAACGCTGCAAATGATGAATATGAAGTGAGTGAAAACCATCAGAATAACACTTCACTTAATTAGCCCATACACACCACACAGAACAAATGCTGCTTTTACGCCAAAGCATATGCTGCAAGATTTGAACAAAAAAAAAACACAGACTGTTTCCTGCTTCCTCTTTCACAAAGTCTTCTCCGCACAGAGAACAGCATCTTAGAGCCACGCACTTCTCAGGCTATCGGCATGCGAAAGCCCGTATTCAGGTGAATCTTTGTTTGTGTTTTTGAACATAAGAGGGCGCACTGTCTCTATCCTCTGTTCCACACGTTCATTCATTTCATTCTGGTTTAAATTAGTAATTTCAAACACGCACGCACACACGCACAATAAAGAAAAAGTTTGTCTTATAGATTTCATGTTGAGGGTGTCTTAACTCATCCTTGTTTTGTTTTTGTTTTTTTGTTTTTCAAAGTAAACTGCTTCCTTAAACATTGTCCAACTATTGTCCTTGATTGTCTTCCGAACAGTTACAGCAGTAAGTTACACTTTCACTTTCAGGAAAATCACAAGAAAAAATGACTTGTTGCTGCAAATTTGTGCCAAGCAGTGACAAAACTGCTTGAAAAGTTACAAAAGATCTTGACTTTTTAACACTATTTTTAAACCTTTACTGAATAAAATTAACAAAAGTCAAAGCATCAACAATAAGAAAGCAGCAAAAGCTACAAGAACTCTTCTGTCTGCTCTATCTTCCAGTGAATAACTCATCAAATCGCATTGATATTTTCATATTTCTGATACACACCCAGTTTGGCCCGGTCCCAATGCAAAAACCCGCAGCTCCAGCTGTGTGTGTGTGTGTGTGTGTGTGTGTGTGTGTGTGTGTGTGTGTGTGTGTGTGTGTGTGTGTGTGTGTGTGTGTGTGTGTGTGTAGGTTGTTGTCTGTAGATATATGGAACTTGACAAGTGGAAAGGGGTGAAAGCAAAAGCCGAAACATCAAAAAATTATTTTATCCCCAAAGAGGAAACAAAACCACTCAGATGTTTAGTGCAGGGGAACTCAACTGAAACATGACAAGCAGACCACCTTTTTTATCTACATAACTGCCCTGCTATCACATTGCATAGAGCCTCTCTGTTGATTAGTTGGTAATAATTTTGGATAAGTTTTTTCATGCACAGTGTCGCCGTTGTTTCTGACTGGACAGAACGCTGAGTCGAAAGAATTCTGAATATTATGACGTGAGATCAAAGTAGCAAAGTTCATAAAAACAAACGCTCAACAGTAAAAACATATACAAAAAATAAAGTTGTGTTCCGGGGGAACAGCAGGAAAAGCTTAAAGCCTAATATAAAACTTAAAAAGTTCTTTTTTTAAGCTCCGATTCTGTCGAGGCATTGCCAGACACTAAACATCCCTACGGTTCCAGTGAGATGTTTTTGTGAAGGGATTTCCCATCTTGTCATTTTCTCTCCGATTGTTCCCACTTCGTGTAGTTCTTTATTACAAAAGTGTGGCGGGAATGACTTTACACGAGAACTGCTGGTGTGTTTTTGATATTTCAATTTTCAATTAAATTGAAAAACACGTTAAGCATAAAACACTACACAACTAGCTTTTCGTACCGCGTGCTTTCCCTCCATTAACATTTCATTCCAAGACTATAACCAAAATGATCTTTCTTACCTGCGTTATAAGCTGCCAGCTCGGCTCCCGGCCCAGGGCTTTTCCTCTTCCTGGGCCGGCCTTTCTGCACTGTTCCCACCCCGTTAAAGTAGGATAGTCCGAGTGTGTTGGCCGGGCCCAGGCCTTTGTGTGGAACAACGTCCGCGTGGTTAAAATGTGTCTGATATTCTCCCTGGATGAGAGTCTCAAAGTGCAGCCGACAGTACACCAGACTGTCCTTCATGCCAAAGTGGTCTCCGGTGGTGAGCATTTTACTACAGGTGGTGCATGTGAAGCAGTTGAGGTGGTAGACCAGGTCTCGGGCTCGCATCACCATCTCCGACGCTGAGATTCCCAGGTGGCACCGCGCGCATCTCTGCACCGAAAATCTTCTGCGGACAACACAGAAACTTCATCATGGGCTGTCCACGGAGCTGACAGGCCTGTGGTGTCAGTGCGGGGCAGGATGAAGGAACTATGCTATATGTAAGACACAACTTTTACGCACTTAAATACAATGTACCTGTGCACTAATAAGATATATTCACAGCAAGTTCCCACGTGCCGATGGTTAAAGCCAGGACACGAGCGTTGCTGAACAATAATTCAGCTCAATAGCGACTGTTTCCCAAAGTAGCGTTGAGCAGAGAGGTCACACCTCTTAAAGATTTATTTTGTTATATATTGAATTAAGGGTTAGAAAAGTTTCAGCACTACAGAAATGTAGTAGCTGTTTTTTCAGTGTTATGCTCAGAGAAACACAACGAATAAACACATTTAGTATAGCCAGTGATGTACGTGTGTGTGTGTGTGTGTGTGTGTGTGTGTGTGTGTGTGTGTGTGTGTGTGTGTGTGTGTGTGCAGGTCCAGGCCCTGCGCACCCTTATACCTGTAATAGTCTTCCTTGCAGTAGATGCTGCCGTCCTTGCTGAAGCAGGTGAGCTCCGACTCCAGGTTGAGTTTGCACTCACAGCACTTAAGACAACGCATGTGCCACTGTTTGTCCACAGCCAGCAGGTAGTACCGGTCCGCGATCTTCCTCCCGCAGCCCGCGCACAGAGCCAGGCGCTCGCTGGTCATACACGGCATGGACTGCAGGTCAGCACCGAGAGACGAAAAAACAACAGTAAGACACGTGAAAGGACTGAAAACACTAAACTGCCGTAACATGGAACCTAGAAATACAAGAGGCGCTGTAACGGAATATTAAAACCTTGATACTGTACAAGCCACAAAACTACTTAATTAAACTATTTACAAATAGTTGTAAGTCGTAATGCGGATTTGTTTAATTATAAGGTAAATAATCCAAAACACAGCAGAATAACAGTACAAACAAATGAGCTGATCAATAAAATGATTTTTTCAAGAATAATACTAAAAATAAGTATAATAATAATAAATAAAATATTATAATATATATATACAATATTTTATAATATCAATTAAAAAAAACACTTTTTTCGTTTAGGCCTGCAAAATATACAAGTGTGATTCGAAACGAGTATGCAGCTTAATACTAATATAAATAAATATATAATAATAAATATTATATTTTTATATATATATATGTGTATATATATATATATATATATATATATATATATATATATATATATATATATATACTAAAAAGTAAATATACTTTTTCGCATTTGTTTAATATTTTTATTTAACGTATTGTTCGTTTGGAGAGAAGAAGAGTAAAAACACATTTTTGTGCAATGCTGCCCGTTAATTTGGACCCTTAATGTTTGTGCTTATTCGTATGTGTGTGTTTATTTGTGTGCACGTGTGTGTGTGTGTGTCAAAGTCAAAATGCCGTTTTGGGGGGTATGAATGATTTAGTGTGACCTGGTTAAACTATGTACGGCCCGTGCGTGAACCTATTTAACCCTTTCTTGAAAGATAATTGAAGAAATGAAAATGTCTACTTTTACAAGTCATATTGTATTTTAGCTTCAAAATAACTAACTGACGCCATTTTGCCTGAAGTTTTGTTAGGACCAAATTAAGTTTTAGGTCTTCAGCCCTTTTGGTGGATCTCAGTTTTTAACGCAAATATTAAAAAGCTGCTCGTAGAGTGTACGTAGAATGAGATGAAACGTTTGGAGCTGTTAGAGCATAGTCTGTGTCACATGTTTCCAGGCTGCCATGCTGCCTGCGCTAACAAGCCGAGGGGGCCAAATGAATCTCTCCTACCGTCTCTGACTCCCCCATATCGATAGCTGAGCTGATGGCCGCTGACTCGTTCTTTCCTCTCCGTTCCACTTCTTCCACCACGCCGTGCACGTCGCCTCCAGGGAGGCCATGGAAAAGCATCGTTGCCGCGGAGGGGAGAATATTATAACTGTTCTCTTCGGATCTGCAGGCCAAGATGTCCATCAGAGGCAAAGAAAATGGGTTCTCCTGAAAATAGTGCCACTCAAAATCTCAAAAAACGGCTTTCCTTCCTTGCCGTGGCAAGTGAGAAATCCAGAACAGAGAGGAAAAATATGAGGGAAAAATTGGACACGTGTTCTCCACACTATGTCTCATCTGCCAATGGAAAACATCACCCGAATCGCTGTAGCTCTCATTATTAATCAACTATGATTATTTCATAAATTACAGCGCCGATTCTGCCTTGCTCAGGTTTGATTTTATTTACTCTCTGGATCTTTTGTTGTTATTATCAGATGGCTCTTTCAGTCTGTTTTCCATTTACGGTAAATAAACATACCAACTAAGGAAGCCTCCGCTGCGCGGCTCTCAGGATCTAGTCTCCTCCTTGCCGGGAGTAATGTTTCAGCCTTTCAATGTGCGACAATAAATTAGCTGTGTATAAGTGACTCTGCCCAGGCTGAACAGCATCACATTTACATCGCATTCATAAAGATAATATTTCCAAAAAAGCTGCGAGGGAGCATGTGAGACAGGCGCCCTGTCCTCCTCCAGGCTGATCAGTCCAAGTTGATGGTTGAAGAATAATTTATGTCACTCAAAACAGTTTTGCAGATAAAAAAAAACTTTCGCTCAGTAAATTCCGTCCGTCCGCGAGAAGCACTTTTCCCTCACAGTAGTCGTTTTAATTCATGTTTAGTCTTTGCCAAGGAGTCTGTGTACATGTGCGTAACAGCAGAAGAGGAGGAGTTGGCCTTACGTTGACTGATGATAGGCGAATGTTCTCTGCCCCCCAAAACAGCCGTTCCTCCTTCTCCGGTCCCGGTTGGACTCTCCGCTCCTTATCAACGGTGCCCTGTTGCGTCACGACGTACCGTTTGTGTTCATTGGCTGTTCCACCGTCACCGAACTCTTTCGCTGCTCTTTTACCTACCGGTCTGTAAAAGCGGCAGCTTCTCCGATACCGGACTGCTCGGTATACTGTCCCCCCTCAGCTGTGTGTGTCTGTCTGGGGCCGCGCTTTCAAATGTCACTTTTAAAGAAAGAGATGAGTGAGAACAAGAGAGAAAAAGAATTTCAGTCTTCTAAGTTGTTTGAAGATGTCTGCCCGCACACTGAGGTGGTCTTTCGGGACCTCTCCTTCAATGACGCGCAGAGGTTTACGCACAGCACCACTGCTTTTGCTCAAAGCCTCTGTCGTCTAAAGGTTCTATGTAGAAGCTGTTGGGGCAAGCCACACGTGCGACGTCTTCAGGTCAGATACAAAAAAATCAACACCACTAAATAAATACAGTGTTTATTTGGCCGATACTAGAAAATAATATCTCCAAGCTTCTCACTAACTCACGTTGTCCGATCTGTGTCGTTTTAGCCGTAATTAAGTTGTACCACTATATAAGTGGAAATGCAAAGGTCGCCAACAATTTAGGGCGACGGAGATTTTATAACGGAAAGTTTCAAAGTGTCAAGTTCTTCCTCAAAAGCAAGGAAACAACGTGACTATGCATTTTACGCATCAGCTGGACCTGGACAGCTGGAACTGGACAGCTGTACAAATGCCAAAAGTTTCTTTTACCAAATATACGTTGTTGATCATATTTTTCACGTGTTATTTCTTTCCACGATAGAGCGCCCTGTGCTGAAGTCCACTCTGATTTCAGCCAGCGGCTTCACTTCCATTACTACTACAGCCAGGGAAGAGAGTTTGGCTCCAGCAGCGGGGTCTGCAGCGCCAGGCTCAACTGATCACGGATTCGCTCATTCTAATTAGCTCTCCACTCTTAATTGGGAGGGGGGAGTGGACTTTGTCATCTGAGGACGCGTTTGAGGACCGGAGAGGTTTGATCTCGCATAAAAGTCGGTGTGGGAAAAATGTTATCACATCACACATGGCGTTTGTTACTTGAAGTCAATTCATTTAGTGATATTGTTTAAAACCGCAATCCATCTCGCCTCTCAGTCCCTGAACTTTTACATATTTCTGATTTTATCATATTTTCACCTGTGAATGCATGTGCCACCCAACATCGTAATTATTTCTTCGGCATATCTAACCTCCACTGCTACCTGTCCTCCTCCGTCCTATAATAGTCTGCGTTTAGTCTATCGTGACGTTTTATTGCACACATATGAATAACCGTATGAAAATCATCCTCTGTAATACCCTTAATTGAACACATGCATATTTATCAACTGCGTTTTCTATCTGCTATGATGCTGGGTTTATACATTAAACATTGCAGCAGCGGGCGTGTATGAAATATGATATTAGGTGTCCGTGTAAGATACGGGAAAGACGTGTTGTGACGTCAGAGGAACCAGACTTTATTGTTTTTGTGGTTTGATTCAAATCACTTGTCAGGATGAAGACTCCGTTTTCACATGATTCATAGGCGATCTATGCAAATGAGCGAGCTCCGGAGTGTATGTTTGAATATTCCAAATAATGTGTGTTTTACAATATGATAATTAACATATCTACCAACATTTAGCGCTTCTGTGTTACATCTTTTAAAACAGGTAAAACTGAATTAATTAAAATCACCCTCCCATCACCCCCCCCACACACACACACACACACACACACGCGCGCGCGCGCGCGCCCGCACACACATTTTTTTCACACGGGGTTTCACACGGTGGATTTAGTGCTGCGAGATTAAGATGTTCAAGCAACAGTTTCAAAATTATAAACCGGTCTCGTGCTATGGAAGAGATGTTTCTACACACAACACCTGCTATTTGCCGCTATAACAAGTATTTAAAACGTCACAGCTCAACACGACTTTCAGCACTGAAAGATATTTAACTGCACATTTTGTAGTCATTACTTTTGATACTGACCTGATTTGTGTTTGTGCCACATCACGAAAGTAAGTTTAGATACTATTTAAACTTCGACTGTATAATTGAATAAAACCGTTTTAACTTTAAAAAGGAAAAACTAAAGTATTAAAATATTGTATCCTGACACCATTTGAAAGTTTCTTCTGTAGGAGATGTGTTTTGTAAAACACCTTAAAACATTTGTTTCCTGCCACAGGTCGTAAAGGCCTCCTGTTCCTGTTAAAATCTCTCAGCTAATCAATGTCTAAAAACTTTAGTTTTAGGTTTAACAGCTGAAAATTATATATGCAATAACAAATATTAATGTTAAACTGTTTTTACAACAACTTGAGAGTTAACTTAACCGGTAACTTAATTACGTTGTAGTGTCAGTGCACGCGTGTGTGGGTGGTGGTGTTGCTGCTTGTCAGCTACTAAGATGCTGATGCAGCTCCACTGATTACTCCTTGTCCTGTAATGATTTCCAAACAGGGCGGCCATCAATAACGCAAATCTGCATTTCTCAGACAAACATCACTCTTGTAAGGCTCCTGGCATCTTTTTGATCTCTCCCTATTTTAACTATATTCTGCATAAAGGTAGAGGGGAAGCGTTGGGGTGTGTGGCTTTAATGGGATGCTGCTGTGGAAGCGGGGAGAGGGCTACACGCTCTCTGAGGAGAGCTGGGCTGTTAATTAAGAAAGGGAACAAAGCAGAGAAGACTAAAAACACATGAAAAGAAGGATGCAGATCACCTAATCACTCGTGCAGCATCCATGTGTACACACACCCAGGTGTAAACACAGCGCTTTAGGCTCTCAAACTAAGCCTGTCTTTTATCCATATCATACATGTAGTGAAGACTGATGAGTGACTTAAAGGTGCTGTACTGTACATAGCATAGTAGACAGGTGACACAAGGGGAACATCACTGTTTGGACCCATCTTTAATTTATAAGCAGTAATGGCAGTAGGACAATGTTTGTCAGGAAAGTGATGGAGATCACAGCCTCTGTGATCTGAAACGCCTCTTCATTCAATTCAGTTTATTTATACAGCATCAATTTAAAACAATAAACAGTAAAACAGATGTTTATTTTATTATTAGTAAAATGTGGATAAATAAAGATGTGATACTTCAAAATGACTCTTTCTAATTTAATTTGCTATATATGCAGATGTCCAAACATGATAAGTTGGTAATATTATAGAAATTCTGCAAAATAGTAAGATTCTATTAGATGGAAATCTAATTCATTTAGGAGTAAACTATTATGCATTTTGATCATAATTCAGGCAAAAGAGAGTTGATACTGTAGGAAGCTGAAACATCTTCAAAAAGAAAAAAAGCAAGATTAGTCATCACTGAGCCAAAGTCGTTGTTATGCCTTAAATACACTTAGCTGTGATCAGTTACATGCAGCCTTTTGTTATACGTCAAATCCAAATCTGTATGAAACAATAGATAAGTCTTTCATTTTATTTACAAAATGAAAATTGTTAGATGGACACAACAGCATCTTTGAGCATGATGATTTCTTGCTCATCTGATATTTTAAGCGACTATACTAAAAAGTAAGGGTATTTTTAAAAATACGTTTTGTTAACATAATTACATGTAATGATAAGAAGCAAGATAAAAACAAGATAAAATGCTACATTAGCTTCAGCTGAAGAAAATAACACTTAACACAGAGTCATAAAAATGATAGCAATAGTGACAATATGAACCCAGATTCATGTTTAACTTTTTATTGTGTTTCTTTTATATCATTCTCTATAGTTGTATTTTTGTGTATTTCAAGCTTAATTTGTATAAAAGACTTCTGTTTCAAGTTGAAGCTATTAAGATAAACTAATGTCTGAATTCATTAATTAATCAATTAGAACAAAATGTATTATCTTGCTCCAAGTTTGAATGATTTCTGTCGTTATCATATCACCTTTTGCCTACTGGGACAACTGGATTTCATTTATAAAAATTGGAATAAAATCTATCAGACCCTTCAGGATTTTCATTCCAGTTAAGTTCTTTGTTTGTACTTTATCAAATTGTGCACAATGTGAGAAGTTGTTTTGTAATGATTACCAGCAGTTGCAAGAGCATTATGTTCAAAGACAAAAGAGGGAAGAGGGAGAGTTTTGTCAGTAGTCATCTCTAGCTGGGGGCTTCAGCTGATTCTGATACACCTCATAATCTCATGTGTTTTATGTCTTAAGGCTGTGGTTAAAGAAAAACAGAGAGGCTAAGAAAACAGTGTCATAAAAATAGATGTTTAATTTAAAAAAGCGATCATGTTAGGCTTGTCCTCCCAGTGTCCTGCATGGAGCTCATCAATAATTAGCATTGTCTGTCTTCTTTCTCAGTGCAGGGTTGTGGTGCTGTTCTCCTACTGCTTGTGTGCAACGCCCATGCACCCACCCCAGTCTCTGTCAATCAGCCCCAGACTACGAGGATTACAAAAGAAGCTCATTTTGCCACAGGAGCCCCTCTTTGGAAAGCAATTCTAAAACTTACATGCCTCTTATTTGTTGGGTCAAAGGTTAAATTGCTGACCCTCCCATCCATTCCTCCCTCTCGCTCTCCCCACCATGGCCAGGCTGTACTCTGAGTCTTATATTTACATGGATTAGAGTCTTTTCAGGCCGAAGAAAAGAGCTGGTTCACAGTCAAAGCCTGAGGAGCAGTCCATGCTGCCCGAGTGGCCACATTATTCATTGGCAGACAATGACCATATTGTAGTTATGGGGAAAAGGAGGGGAAAGGAGGAAAGAGAAATCCCCCCTTTGCCATGGCAAAGTCCTACACTTGTGCCATGGAGAGGGGAGGGCTGAGCCCCATCCGCTTTTGCAAGCAGAGCAAACAAAGCCTGCCCACTGTGAACAAGATGAAGATGTCAAAAGCTTTTAGGCAGGGGAGTGAAATTGGGTTTAGGGGATAAACCAACAAAACAAGTGAAAAGGTCTTTTCTCAGATGGACAAATCCTTCTAAGTCTACATTTCCACATCAGATTTACTCTCTCCTTTAAACCTCCCCAACAATGTCTTCGAATTATACTATATATACAAACAAGATGTATGAAGTTTTGTTTTGGGGAAGGAAGAAGGGAAGGCTGGTAATTGCCAGTAGTCCTGTAACAAATATTGAATTGTGCAAGAACATATTGGAAGGATGTGAATTATAGCTTTGGAAGTTCAAGCTACATTTACAGCAACTCAACAGCTGCTGTTACGACAGCAGTTAAGGCTTTTACATGTTTTTACACAATGCAATGAGGAGATTTTTCTACCACAATCTACTAAAATCGCTTCCCTGGCTCAATAACTTTTTTCACAATGTATAAAGACGTAGAGTTAGCATCTACCTATCGCACTGTGATGCCTCAGAGGACAGAAGCTCGAAGCACTATGGCGTGAATGACATAAGGAGGCCTGGTATAAAGCCAGAGCCAATTCACATGCAAATCCCCAGCCTTGCACTGACTCTGATTAACTCCCAGTGAGTTCATAGTTTTCCTGTTAACAAAGATTTAGCTGCTTTTGAGGGAAGCGGTACATTAAGTGGGGAGAGACACAGGCTAGGAGCACTGGTGGTGAACCTTACAGTAAAGCCCCCTCAGGACATAATGCAACCTCCGTCTTGTACAACTAATCCTTCTCACAGATGCAGGACAGAGAACAAGAAAAAGCAGAAAAAAGAAAGCAGCGCGCTTGTTTCTCCTTCCATTGCAGCATAAGTTCTCCAAAACCAAATGACTGTAGCGAGTAAATGATTAAGCTGGGACCAGTCAAGAGCTATGTGCCCAGTGTAGTCCATGAAAGAGGATTTGTGACACTGCTCTGTAGAACTACTTCAACACTGACTGTATAACGTGGAGTCTCATAGACTGATGTCCGGAAAGAAGCAAGATCATCATTTAACCTTAATCATTTCTAACCAGTGTGTAGAAATTGATTTGATCTATGGCTGTCGAGAAGTGGAAGTAGAGAAGATCTGATGCTTAAATGTTTTCATCATGTACACCTTATTTAACAACAAACCTATAATGTAAACATCTTGGGCTGTTGGTAAATAAAGCAATGAAGGGTAACGATAAAAGAGTTACCGTAGATATATTACATTATTAGATATATTGCCATCTTTTTCATAGTTTTAACCAAATGTGGATGAAAGATTAGCATCATCTGATTAAGCACAGTTTCATTAAACTGAAAGTTAAAGTTACATCATTGGCATGAACATTTTGATGTTCAGTACGAATATAAACGTGACATATCTTAATTATGGTTATATTTAAATAAATACAAATTTTAGGATAAAAAAGGTCATTTGGTGAAATTTCTAAGGGGAAATTCTATTAAACAAACAAAAGTGTTGTTTACACTTAATGTTTATTCTCAGGAGTCCTAACAAACATTCACTAGCGGGACTCTTCTTGGCCTGTGCTCCATATTTCTGTTCTCATTATTGACACTTATTTTAGACTAGTGAAAGTACAGTATACTATTAAATAGGTGATTATGACTGCAATGTTTATTTGTGCACTATACATAAAATATATTGTCATACATTTTACTTCACTGTAATACATACTTGATTGACAGACATCTTGATAGCACTTGTATCTCGCTCCTCCTTTCCAGCCTTTGAACTTTGGCCAAAAGCTAACACAATGGTGACATTTAAGCTTGAAACATCCTCTGAAGTTGTTTCAACAAAACATTTAACAATCTAAATGGACATGACTTGTCTGGAACAATGCCCAACACAGTTAAAGACTTACTTGTGTACGGAAACACTGTACATGCTGGGGATGTTTGTTGCACTCTATATCATGTTTTGCAATATTAAGGACAACCATAAGAGGTGTTTAAATTGAGTGGCTTTGCATGAATGTGACTTTTCTGTGCAGCTTTTATTCATATAGGCTGGTTGCTGTGCCACCTTTAGGCTCGGCAGAAGCACCCTGCATGGTACTGCTCTGCTGGTGTGAAACCAAGAGAATAGCCTTTGTCAAGGTGTACTCGCTTCAATTCTCACTCATCTCCCCTGGCATAGGGGTGTTAAATTATATGCTCCAGAGGAC
Organism: Betta splendens; assembly: GCF_900634795.4. NCBI lineage: Eukaryota > Metazoa > Chordata > Actinopteri > Anabantiformes > Osphronemidae > Betta > Betta splendens. The sequence continues at coordinate 1,697,273 of NC_040898.2, forward strand.
TCCACATTCATATTTTTACAAGACCCAGGTTATTAGGCAAACAGGCTCTGCACATGTCCCCCGCTATGACAGTTTTCGCAGTCAAGGATTTCGACCTTTATTTCCATCCAAGTACCGCCTGCACTTCCCTTCACACCCACAGTGACACACACACACACACACACACACACACACACACACACACACACACACACACACACACACACACACACACACACACACACACACACACACACACACGCACATCCCTACCACCCCTCACCAATTCCTACTCCCTCTTCCTCTAACTAGGCGAGAGCCTCTGAGTCTGTAGAGGGTGTGATCACAGTATAGTTGCTCTTGGTGTAAGACTCCAGGCAGAACGGCTGTGGAGCTGAAACTCCCAATCTACTCTGTGGATTGACAGCACAGCCCCCAGCCCCCTCACCTCTCATTTTGCAGCTTTATTTATAGTTCCACTCTGCATAGTTCATAGAGAAAAAATGATGTTTCTGATGACCATTTGTTCCTGAAGAGGAGACAAATTACAAATGCGAGCTTTGCCTTTGTACTTTGAAAATCCCTTTTTCATAACCAAAAACGGGACTGATGAAAAGACCAAGGAACATCAAAGTGGTCCGCCCTTTGACAGAAAGGTTAAAAGTTGAGCTTCAACGCCAATTGTCTAGCATTCTTCCCAGCTCCATTCTCATTAGCCACTGATTTTAATCAGATGCACCATCAATTAGTAGGACTCTTCTATGTGTTTGATGTCTTAAAGTTGGATCTCAAGGACGCAGAACTTTTAGTGTACTCAGATGGGAGGCAGGGTTGGTAAAACATGCAGAACTTGCTTCAAATGGTTGATTGTGAGATCACCAGGATGTAAATGTTCAGGATGTAGAGGTGGGTTGGAACACAGGAAGCGGGTTGACTATGATCTAACAGGTTATGACAATGTTACTGTCTCTTCATGGGCTATTTATCATCTCATTCTGATTGAATATATGGAGAGTTTAAAAAAAATATTCTTCAAAGATAGGACCTGCTTGATTAGTAGAAAAAAAAACACAGACATTCTAGGTATGTGAAAATGATAAGAAAATGTGAGGCTAGGACAGACACACCAAAGCCATGAGGATATAGCAGGTCAGTAAAAAAATGACATCCAGTCTTTCACCATCTGCTGCCACAGTGCTCAGGAATTAAAGAGAATAATTTGACCGAGAGGACAGAAAGAGAGTAGAGCCAACATCAAAGTTGATTAAAGCCTTACACAGCCTATGGGGCCAGTAAAAAGCAGACACTGACTGGTAAAGTGTAAGAGTGTAGTCAGAAGAACACAGCAAGTAAATGATCATGAATGACACTGTGAAAAACCTAAACACGCTACATCCACTGCATTACTCCACATCCACTGGTATGTTTAGTAGCTAAAAATAGCAATGGCATTGTATTTACTGTATATTATTTGTATTAATTGTAATCTTTATAGAACAGCAATTGAGATTTCTGTTACAAAAAGAATTAACAAATGTGTCACCCAGCAAATGAGTCTTATTCTCAGACATCCAAGTGATGATTTGTATATGCATTTAACTACATTTATAAATATATAAATATGAATAAATTTAAAGTCTATTTAATCAAAAAATTATGCATAAAAAAAGAATGCATTATAAAAAAAACTTGAAGTAAAATAATAATAAATAATAATGATAATAATAAATATTTCGCTTGGTGCTTTTATTAAAGCAAATGGGAAATTCATGATCTCTCTGCGCTTTGACGTTGATAGCGACAAAAGTATAGGTCTGAGGGCTTAGCCAGACACATCATTATTAGGATGACAAGTTTGTCTGAGTGAAAAAATTACATTAATGGAGTGAAAATCGTGTCTGTAAAGATGAGTTAATGACAGAAGTTCTGTCTTTAAAAAAAAGTTGTTGAGTTGATTCTACGATGAAGCGTTGAGAAGGAGATAGCGACCTGAAAAAGGTGGCGGAATAATATTAAATATCAAATATATCAATAGTGTGAAAGCTGTTGCTGGTTCTCCCACTAACTAGTGCTTTCTAGTTTCCTCTGTACCTGCCCCAGCGACGGTCAGGCTGAGAGGGGGCGGGGGCAGTATGCTGGAGCGCAACTGCTCTGTCCGCCATAGTAGGCATAGAGCAGTGATATTCAATGGCCAGAGGACCTGCTCTGGATTGTTAACAAAGCGAGTTCTGGCTCGTATAAGGCTGCATCATGTCTTGGCACCTGTAGAAACACAACTGAATATAAGTAAGTGCTGTAATTAGTCTACCAGTATCGTTTTATCTTGGATGAAGTTGCGGATTCTACTGCTGACGGGGGAACGTGTGTATTATGGATCATTCATTTTTGAGTGCATTTAAACAAAACTAGATTCAGAAGGCCAAGGACAAACCAGAAAAAACAGCCAGGACAGAACGTTGAAATCTGATCAGTCTATATAAAATCAGTATTTACGTTGTGTCCTTGGTAACCCTAGTATCTGAACTGCCCAACACCTTTGCACAGTCTGTTGAAACCTACTGGCTGAGTCTAAAGTACCGTGCAATCAGACGATTTCATTATGAGAACAAAAAATGAGGTGATTGAGGAAGAGTGAGCCTTCGCAGAGGTGTTGAAACAGGAATCTGCTAGTGAAATGCAGGTAGCCGCTCAGAGTTGAAGGAGTTAACACTCAGCTGTGGTTAATCTCCTCAGGGGGACTCTGGGGCAATATCCAGTTAGACTGGAATGTGAATGTGTGTGATTCTGACCAGGGGCTGGCACAACTGTCTCTTACTCCTCCTGCAGAGAGCCTATGGTTGCTACTCTCAGCAGTGTTATTTCTCCCCAGCACCCTATTAAAACTGCTCTCAACACATGGAACTGGCTTCAACTATGGTAGGCAAGCAAGTCCCTGGAGTCTTACCACTGACGCTTAAATCCAAACCACACAAGACCTCAGAGTACACAAGTGTTATTCCTAAGAATTAAATCTGTTGTCTATACATGTTGGAAAGTTAAGTTTACGAGATGGAAAATCTGAAAATGAGTCAGTATTTTGTGTCATTCTAAAATGGGTTCACCCATTTTAGAACACATTTTTGTGTTTTAACACTTTAATCAAAACTATTCACAACTGTGTGATATAATATATATATAAAAATATATATATATATTTTTCCTGAATTCTACAGTACATGCTTATCTAAAACTTTAGTCACACACTATATACGTACCAGACTGTAGGTCTGTAGGTATATAGCTAGGGAACCAGCTGTAGGTATATAGCTAGGGAACATATATATATATATATATATGTCTTTAATTTGCTATATATATATATATATATATATAAAATTCAATTCAATTTTATTTATATAGCGCCAAATCACAACAAAGTTATCTCAAGGCACTTCACAAAGTAAGGTTTAAAACCTTACACAACTAAACCCAACAAATCCCACATACAGCAAGCATTTATATATATATATGTTTGTGCGTGCGTGCATGTGTGCGTGTGTGTGTAACTACTCTTTGGGACACAAGTAATTGTTACAGTCCTCTTTTATTTTTTTATAAAGTTTGACTAATTGATTTGATATAGTTTCATAAACAGATACAACTGAGTGTCACCTCAGATTCAACAAATTAAATTTAAACCACCAATGCTGTTCCTTTTAATTCTGATGCTGTGTTCCTGTCTCTGTAATATAATGTTGTGATCTATTGTATAGTGTAATACAGGAAAAGAACCAAAAGCTAAGAGACAATCATTAGTGACTCCAGCCAGAGCTGTGTCTTGCTGTGATGGATCTAGATCCTGATCTTCATACAGGTTATATCTACAGTACTACCTAGGTAATAGGTGTTTTGTCAAGCACCGTTTCAAGATTTGAAAGTAAAACATCTCAACATCACACACGTTGTTATACACATGACACATCAACTTCTGTAGAACGCCTCTCGGTATTTAGATGAACAGTAATGTCATGCAGTTAACACAACAGCTAATACAGTTATAGCACAGCAGTGTATGGAGTGTGAGTGGGTCACAGCCTTTCAGTGATCCCTTTGTTAACTTCAGTGCCCAAGCAAACACAGCGTTGAACGTACCCTAATCCTCAAAGCAGTTGTAAATGAAGTGGTTTTCACAGAGACACAAACCATGTACATCAGTAATGTCACTGACATTGTTTTACTTAAAGTAAGCCACAGCCTTGTGCCTTGCCCCTTCAGTGAGGGTTGGAACATCCAACAGAGCACCTTTATCTGTGGCATGTCGGTTGTAAACGAGCAGCTTCTCTTGGGCCATATTTGGACCGGGATTGAGGTGTGGTTGGGTGACATCAGAACCTTTATGAACAGAAAGGATTGGAATATGAAATGTGAAGAACGTAAAGATGGCACTTGTAACTCTCTCTTTAGATCAAACTGACCACTAGATGACTCAGATCCCTCTGAACCATCTCCTTGTTGAGCTGCTGTTGATTTGAATCCTTCATACACTTCATGTAAGTATTATTGTGAGCCTAGTTCTGCTGGAGTTTTCACTCGTCCTCCCCTCACTCATTGAGAATGGAACAGCACCACACCTAGTGTGAAGTGTCTTGCTCGGTCCCAGAGGCAGGGATTGGACCCGGGACCTTTGCCTGGCCAATGCGCTACCCATTGAGCTACCAGGCCACCAGGGAGCTCTGGGGTTATAGTGTAAGTGAGCCACCCATGCTGCACATAAAGCAAAATATGTATGCAAATATCTACCACAGAACCCCAGTGAACACTAGCATCAATCTAATAGGTCTCGTTTTTTAAATCCTTTTGCTCTACTAGGCCAGGAATCCCCAGGGTTGTTTCCCATTTGCACGAGCATGTGAAGCGTTATGTAGAACGATGTGCTGCACAGAAAGCATTCCCCTGCAGTTTACTGCAGGTCTGCCTGGGTATGGCAGATGTCTACAACACTGCTCTGCTCCGAGTTGAGGGCTCTATTTCAAAGGCCTGTTTACTGGCAAGCCTTAATAGGAAGTGATCTTAAAGTGTTTCTTTCAACATGTCGGAGACTAATGGTTTAATTTGCTCTGGGTATTGCTCTGTCTAATGAGATTTAGCATGTGTTCCCAACTGCACCGTTCAACATCTTTTGGAAAGCGAGACATCATTTCCTCTGTTCATTTATAACGAGCTGTGTCTTTTAGGTTGTCACATCAGTTTTCCTGATCCCTACATATGATCTGATTTTAAATCAGACGTCAGTGTTGGCTTTCTGACTGTATTGTTACAGTATGTACAGTATGATCTGCATGTGTGTTCATGTACTGTTACATTTACACACTGTACAACAACATATAAAACTGTATTTTTTTGTTGTGTGTGTGATCTTGTACTTAGTCACAACCAAAAAGATATTTTTCTACCAAAGTGGGGGCACTTTGGCTCATCCTCACACCTCGAAAGGGCTGTTACGATGGAGATTCAGGGCTGAGGTTAAACTTTTTGTTTTTTTTAGGATTAGAACAAGGCTATAGTTGTATCTTGTGAGGGTAAGGGACTAGGGAATGACAATCACTTTCCTGACAAAGATGAAAGTACAAGTATGTGTGTGCCTGTGTAGCACGAGTGTCAGGACTGGTCATGTTTTTTTTTTTCATTTCATTCGATAATTGAATTAAGAATCCAGCTCACGTTTGGACATTTTATTTTTATGCGTGTGGTTTGGAGCTAGGAAGTGCAAAAACATAGCTTTGTGTACAGTGATGGATTGACTTGTTCAGGTCTGTGGTGTGTTCATGTCTATAGTCCAGCCACTGGGTGAGATACGATTGTACCACTGTCTGATGAAAGCAGCGTCCCTCCTACTGGTCCAGGGACATACACTCATAGAAAGTTATGTTCTCCTAATTGAGAACTTCATTTTTCTCACTCTTGTGAAGGAACCCACACCCTTGTTGCTGTGAGGCACTTGTCACTGCACCACGCTACACACACTTAGAATAATTAAAGCACTTCCTGGGAGACAGTAGTCCAGGTTCAAACATTCTTATGAGTGATCTGATTTTACTGGACCCCGTCTTACCGATGGATTGTTGAGGGGTTAGATGCAGTGGATAAGCGGTTTTGGGTAAAACTCTGCGAAATGGAGCAATGGGATTACGGCGTCCGTGCACAAATCCCAAGAAACCTTCTCTGAAATGGATTGCCCTTATTCACGTCAACTTTTCTTTTTGTATTCTTTTAAGGACTTTGAAATACAAACTCCACCACGTATAAGCAGTGATGGACTCTACACAGAATGCTTCATCTGTACAGCAACAGTAGTTACAGCACAGACTAACACAGTCTGAATGTTTGTTCTTAAAAATCATCGATCCATTTTCTACCGCTTAAACCCGTATGCGGAGTTGCGGGGGTGTTGGAGCCTATCCAACGAGAGACGGGGTACACTGTGTCCACTCAAAAACATTTGCTCAATATTGTCCTTTAATTAACTAGAGCTTTCTTGATTCTGTTTTCTACTCTGCTTTGTTCAATGAGTTTTAGATTTGGGGTTTGAATTTGGGACCTTGCCTGTTCTGGCCTGGGAACGTCTTGGGGTCCCACCGGAAGAGCTGGAGGAAGTGTCCGGGGAGAGGGAAGTCTGGAACTCTCTGCTCAGACTGCTGCCCCCGCGACCCGGCCCCGGATAAGCGGATGAAAATGGATGGATGGATGGTTGCTTGTCTTTCAGGATTCATAACTTTTGGCATAAAATGGATCAGCACAGGGCATCACATTGTACTGGTTAGCACTGTTCCTCACAGGAAGGGTTCAATTCTCAGGGTCACCCAGGTGCCTTTCTGTGTGAAATATTTCTTCTTGTGTCTGTGTAGCTTTTCTACGGGTTTTCTGGTTTGCCTATGACTTCATCAAATGTAACACTGAACAACAATAAACGCTTTTCTCAAGTTTCACTTTAACTTGCCATGATTGTCCTGCAAAAAACCCTGCAAAAAAACTTATTTCACAATTTACAGTTTAAAACATGAAAGACAGACACTGAAAGTATTTCATTTTCTATTTTTATTGTTGTGAGCCTATTTCATGTCACCTCTCCTCATACATTCCTGACCAAGCTGATGTAGTTACATACACAGTAGATTCTTAAAAAAATGTGACAAAATCCTTTCTCTGCAAATTTGTTTTTCCTGTTAGTATTGTTAAGGTCTAAGGCCTATCTAAATTGCTCTCAATAAATTTTGGACCATTAGGCCGTTCAATATTTATTTGTTAAGTTGTGTACAGTATACAGTACGTGCATACTTTTATCATATTTGTCATTTGTCACAAGAGCCTATAAATTAGTCTAGATGGCATGAACAGGGGTTCGTGCCATCTAGACTAATTTATATTAAGCTATAATTGATAATTCCTGCTACCTTCATGTGATACTCATTTGCTGCTTTGCTATTATTGAAACTGATGTAACTATGATAAAGAACAAAGATTTGTATGGTGTAATGATAGACTGGTGTGTCTAAAATTTGATGAGTCAAGTTTTGATGAGAATTTAAATACTCAAGTACATAAAGATCAGATTTGTATTTGTATGTAATGTATTTCTACCTCTGGCATTAACACATTACTTGTAGCATTTAAGCATTTAAAACAAGAGAATCAATGAACTAAGAATGCTTATATTCAGGTCACAATAGACAGATATGAGCCTGACTCAGCAACAGAGATTCATACAAAATACTGAAAGCCTCCAGACGTGTTTCCTAGCGGCGGGTAAATCATAGCCAGTCTCAGTGTGCAGGGACACCTGGTGCACTTTTGACTAGGTCTTCTGCTAATGTTAAGCAGTTGTCAGGATATGATCTATAACTGATCCTATCAGTGTACTCCTCACAGCATGGTGAAGAAATAAATCCCCATCCAACTCCGCTCCGCTCTCACTGCCTTGCTATCTTTAAATTGAAATATTGTGATAATTCTCCTGGTTTGGGCAAGGCTAGCTGTAATCACCAGACAAATGATGTGGAAAAGCAATAGAGAGCCACTCCCAGGAGACTCTTTTAGCTGGCCGAGTGACATGGACCATGAGGGATACAAGCAGCCGATGTGTCTGTGGAGAGTGATCCAAGTTGTAGCAAAGCACTGCCTCAGAGCCATAGATCTGCAGTGCTTAAAGGGGTTTTGACTAAACAAATGGCAGCATATGGTAGATGAGAGAGAAGAGGCAAGAGGAGAAAGGGAGAGGTGGCATTGTTTTCAGAGAGAAAGAGGGGTGTAGTAAGAGGGGGTGGGGTGGGGGGGTCTGTGTCGTTCCTCCCCTCTTCAATCTTTCATTATGTTGTCACACTCTAGCTGCATGCTTCCAGTAACACTTTAATTAGCCTCCATGACTTTAATTGTGTGTGTATGTCTATCAGCTTCTTTTGCTACGTAAATCTGCCTTGCTGATTTTTTCCCAATCAGAGCTTTGCTGCTGCTGCTGCAGCAGCAAGAAATGTGCACATTTGATTTCTTTAATTTGTTATTTTCCAGGTGTTTTCAACCTTTATATATATTATTTAGCTCTGCACATTTTAAATAGACTCTGCTCTTTAGCTCCACAGTAACATTTGGTTAAATGGCAGCTGGATTTTCCAGAATGTTTTACATTATGTTTTTCAATTGCATTCACACTGTATTTTAATAATTACTACTACTGTATAAAACATTAATCCACTGTTATGAGGTTTACTTTCATATGCTGTAGCTAATAAGTTGGACTTGGCTCCAGAACTGAAGCACGCGTGTATTTAACTATTGAAAATGTTTTGCTTTACGAACTACAGAGTAGCAGAATTACTGAAATCAAGTCTAAAAGGTATTTCTGTTACAGTAATACCAATACTACTGATTGTTTCAGAATTACCCGTATTACAGACCTGTTGGTTTCGGAAAACTTGTAGGTGGAGATTTTTCAAATCATACAGGTTTATAGATATGTTAATGTAAGAATAAATCATTTATCATAAAGACTAGTTTGAAATTGTTTGCAAAGTAATATTTACTTTGATTTGAGAGAGAAAGACATACAGTAATAGCAATCTAAAGTCAGCAAACCTTTTCTGTCACACTTTTGTAAATAATCTAATTTATTTATTTAAAGCACAATGCATGATAGTTGTCTCATATCCAGCATCATGGTCTTGGTTTTGTGTGGTTTCCTGTTTTATTTTGACCACTTCCTATTTAGTTCCCGTCTGTTGGTCTGTTTAGCGTTACATTCAGGCATGTGACCGGTTCAGGTGTTTCCAATTGCTCTTTTAGTCATGTATTTACTGTAAGTCTCTGTTCCTGTGATGGTTATTGCCAGATTGTTTGCTCACTTACCTGTGTCAACTCTCCAGCGTCATTAAACTGTATATCCTTCCTGTGTATCAGTTCTAGTTTTGTTGCTGACCTTGCCTTGCCTGCTCCCTTGATTCTGGTTTTGGACTCTGTCTGGTATTTTTGACTCTTGCCTGAGATTGACCACTGATTGCCTGATTTCTGTCTGTGCCACTGCTATCATCCATGTAAATCTGTGTACTGACCTCTGCCTGTTTGACTAACAAGCTTTATTAAATCTCCACAAACTGAGATCTGTGTGAGCTGTGTATTTGGATCCTTCAATCTGCAGTCCAGTTCAATTCAGTATAATCTGTCCGTACATGAACCCCGACAGCCCCGGTCTGTTGAACATTTGTCAAGTCTGTTTTGTGTTCAAAAGTAGCATTTTATTTTTCCCCCCGTCATGAATTCTGCCTGGACCAGTTTACCAGAATATCTTTTTTTATGCAGAGTATTTGAGGGTCTACACCAAGGCACCCAAGCACGACTAGAGCTAGTGGAGAACATGTTCGCCATCCTAATCAAGGAGTGCTGGTGGCTTGATTACCTTCGTGTGAGGAAGTTTTATTCCCTATTATGCACAATGTGCAAGACGCTGAAATGCTCGCTGCATGTCGCACCCGTCTCTCCACTGCGGCAGTCTCCAGATAAAGTCTCAACGCCAGTTCCACGTCCCGGGTTGCTGCTCTGAAACTGACATAACAGAGATCTGTTCCTGGCGATCCGCTGTTCATCCCGTTGGCCTCAGTTCTTGGTGGTACAGAGAGGGCCACATCTGATTCAGCTCTTGTTGGTTCAGGGTAGACCATGTCAGCCTTGATTCCTGTCACCTCTGCTTGGTGTCTCGAGGTGTCCACCACGGGGTTCCTTTTCGCAGCGCGCCAGCTGAGTCCTGGCCTGACGCTTCATCCCTGCTCCCCTGCCCCAAGCCTGCACTGTGCTGCCTTTCTGCGGCTCAGTCCTTCGGTTCCAGCATCTGGTGGTCAAGTGACTCTTCCCGGCTGCTCGGTACTCTGCCGCCTCCTCTCTCCTTGAGAGGAGAGTTTGGACTTGTTTTGTTCCCCTAGGGTACTGTATGTGCATTTTGTTTTACTGCTTTACTATGGACTATTGATGATTAGTTTTTTTTTGTGGTCTGGACTTGCTTTATGTTCGTTTCGGACCCTTTTTCAGTCCTCCTTCCACCCACCCTCCCAGTGTTCTAGGCTGTGTTTTGGGCTCCTGGGAATTCACCCTAGAGTGGGGGGGCTCTGTCACATATCCAGCATCATTGTCTTGGTTTTCACCGTGCTGCTTCGTGACAATAGTCATTTTAACTCAGCATCTGAATACAAAGTAATATCTGCCATCGGATGAAGTGCCCAGCACCAAGCATAAGCAGAAGGTGAAACATCTCTCGCTGCCTAGCAGACTAGCGTGCTCACACATCCTAATAAAACCAGCAATCAAAGCAGCCCTAGAAGTCCTTGTCTGTTTTTTTCTCCCATTTTTCTTTGTGGTGAAACAACGAGCAGGCAGTTTGCTGGCAGTAGGAGGTTTAGCAGCCTAGAGCTATCGGGAGCATCAAACCATGGCTGTGGATTTCCTGTGTGTCTGTGTCTGGGCTGCTGTTATTGCTGTTGCTTCTGCTGCTACCACCACTTGCCTCCGTCTCCTCCCATCTCTGGCCTAATCAACAAAACAGCCTCAGCTGCCCCTTCGGATCCCCTGCCAGGGTCCCTATCATCCTCTGATCAAATATTAATGTGTGATACTGAGCTTGCTCACTAATCCAAAGCCAATTAATATTATCTGTCAATTATTTACAGATCCTGAGGAGCGGAGGCAGATCCCCAAGGACTGAATCGACCAGGTTCAGAATACGTAATTGACTTCCTCTTTAACCCCCCCTCACCAACCCTGGCCTCTTCATTCTTTTTTCCTCTTCCCCACTTGCATTTTTACTCTCTTTTCATCTCCTCCTTCCGCTTTTGTTTATGTGTGTCTTTTAAAGCCTAAATGGTTATCTTTTCAGTGGTTCAGGGCAAGTAGTGCAGGATGCTGCCTGGGCATTAGTGGTGATATGTCTGACATTTCATGGAGGGGGGCTGCACTCAGCTAAGACTTTATGCGTTTTTGACTGATTCTTACTTGTACACCGCAGTGAGGGAATAGTGCTATTAGTTTTTATCAGTGATGCACAACAACATGATGTATTTCAAATCCTGTCGTCTAGTGATTTGGGTTGTTAGCTCCATTCATTTTCATTGTTATTTCGGTAGCTGCGGATTTGCTTTTGGCACACATTTCAGGTTTAGGCAAGTGCTAGTGCTAGCTTGCAAAAACACACCTACATGCACACTCAAGTAATCAGGATCACTGTTTGCCACTGCCTGGTTTTGTCCTTTGCTTTTCTTCACACTAATTTGATGGCTGAGAGAAGCTGCTGTTCTGTGGTAGCAAAGTAACTTTAGAAATAAAACTGAATTTAAGTAATTGGTGGACTGGCATCTATCTAAAGGCAATAATTAACCCTGGTTGTTCAGATACATTGGCCAAGAAAGTTCTTTTGACAATTAGACTCTTATCAGCTTCTATAATAAACTTTAACTAGAAATGTGTACTTGCTGTTTGTATAAACACTTGGAATATCCATTCAGTGGCCACTTAATTAGGTACACCTGCACAGTCTAATTCAATTCACCATTAAGCCATTAATTACTTTTCTGACAGTTTCAACCAAATCTAGGTTAAATAATAACCTTGTAAAAGTATTACTAATGGTAGAGTTGCTAGAATAGGCTGAATTAGCCTGTGTATCTAATAAAGCAGTCAGTGACTGTACATGTTTCACTAACTGTGTTTCACCTTCATCAGGTCTTTGTACATTGCTCTTTCTAATTAGTTTAGATGAGTTATGTGCCAGTGTTATTCCACCCGCCAAATGTGAGCTGGAAGATGGCTTCTTCTCGTTAGCCATGCCTTCACAGCTCAGATCACACTGTTTGTTGGAGCAGTTTAGTCTGATATGTAAATATACCATTTGATCCAAAGCAATAGTCTAACGAGCAAAAATCCCTGCTTTCCTCCGCCTTTCCTGCACCGGTAATTAAAACAAAGACTGTTTGCTTCTCGGTTCCTTGTCTGTCTCTTCAGTGTCTTCCGTTCCTCTTCTCTTACTCTCTTGTTCGCTGCCGTTCTGTGTCTCCTCTTTGACACCAGCACAGCGCAGTCTTGATTTTTACACGTTTCATCCTTTACGTTATAGGCAGCTGCTGCATATTTTGTCAGAGCTATTGCTGTGAAGTACGTTTGTCATAGTGGAAACGCTATGTTTGAAGCCGGGCTCTTTTGAAGTGGCTGATGTGGGGCTGTTTTAACTGGAAGGCAAAGGGACAGCGGTATCCCATAATGGGGGAGTATTCAAATGACCGACCTCTAGATGACAGACCTAACCAACTGCGCTATGAATAAACAGCAGCTTGATGTGGCGCTTTATGCTGTGCTTTGTTCAGGTGTTGATATCATGTTCCTATCATACTTCCTGCTAAATGACTGAAGGTCGCTGGTTTTCTGTGGGATGGCACTCAGATCCATTTAGGTAAAAGCTGAACAATGACTACCAGTTAGTGCATACAGTTTTTCTGGTTAAATGCGAAGAAAATAGTTTTTAAGCATAAGTTATAATGGCCTAGGCACATGAATGAAATGGAACCATAAGTTACTATTGCATTAAATGAAATGGTTCAATTCAGTCAAGCCAAATTCAGTTTTTTATATAGCACCAAACTAAAGTCACCTTCAGACACTTTACAGTTTTATCCATGTTTGCCAGTCACTTAATACCAAAATGTTCTTCTGTCCTGTTTGTAATGCTGGGACACAAAGGACACATATGTGGTGGTTAGTTAAATATTAGAAATGATCAGTGATAACTGACGTTAATGTCTGCTCTCTCTGAACTTCGATGGTTCAGGGCAGTCTTCTTGTGCTGAGCAGACAGACTTGGGACTTACCGCTAGAAAATAAACATAAACTAAAAATAAAATAAGTCAATTTAGTATATATAACAAAATAAGAAACAATAAAAAGAGGAATAAAGGCAAATTAAAAATAAAGGCCAAATAAAAGGGGTTAGTAGCTTGTTACTTTCTCTGTTGTGATTTGGTCTGCTGGAGGAGCCTTTTGATTTGGGCTGTGTTTTCTTTGTTCTGTCTTGTCTTGATCTGGCATCATGTGACTTCCTGTTATATGTTTATATAACAAGTATTTATATTCCTAGTTTGATTCCAGTTTTTGTTGGTTCGTCATGGATGTAACATACATGTCACAAACTTGTCTAATCGTTCTGTCTGGTTTTCGTACACGTTTGTGGTGTATCCTTGTTTTCTGTTAGACTAATAGTCTGTTAAGTATGAATTATTTGCTCAGCTGGTGCAGTGATTTGTAGTTAGTTATTTGTTTCCCTGCTTTATCAGCACTTTAACTTAGTTATTATTTCCTAGTTTGCCTTGTTCTTGTTATTATTCTGTTGTTTCATTAAATCCATTTGTCCATCCATTTTCCACCGCTCAGTCCCAGTAGGGGGGGGGGGGGGGGGGGGTGATGGAGCCTATGCCAGCTAACTTAGAATAAGAGGCAGAGGTTGTCAATCCATCAGATGTTTTATTAATATTGTATGTGTGTGTGTCGTGCATTTGGGTCCTCCCTCGAGTCAGTTACAAGTCATTTTTAAGTAAAGTTTACCTAAGTTTAAGTCTGATCTAGTCTTGGAGTAAGCTTTTCATTACTTAATGAATGAAACATTGAATTCATGAACCAGGCCACTGAATACCTGCAAGATGCAGAGGACCACTCCCAGAAGGAACAGGGAGCCGGGTGTCAAACCACCGATCTCTTAATTGGGTTCCAGCTGGTGCAGCAGTAATAAAGAAAGCTCAAAGAAGTGAAAACATGCACGTTGACAATATCTACAAAACTGGAACTTTGGCAAATCACATCTGTTCAAAGACACAAAAATAAGCATGAGAAGAATAGAATACTGTAACTAATTTGAAGGGTTTAAGACTGCACTAAATTTGCACTTTGTGTAAACAGCCACCCACACTGTAAAACCTAGCAAGTAAACAGAACTCAAAACTTATGAAGAAACCGATTACCTCAAAATATTAAATTAATGAACAATAATTTTTAATTAAGCAACAACTTCCATCCATGCATTTTTTACCACTTAGTCTCATGCGGGCTTGCAGGGGTGCTGGCGCCTATCCCAGCTATCTATGGGCGAGAGGCAGTGTAAACCCTGGACAGGTCACCAGTCCATCACAGGAAAACACACACAGAAAGACAACCATTCACACACACTCACACCTATGGGCAATTTAGAAAGACAATGCATGTTTTGGGACCGTGGGAGGAAGCTGGAGAACCCAGAAAGAACCCACGCAAACACGAGAACATGCAAACTCCATACAGAAAGGCACCCGGTCCACCCTGGGAATTGAACCTTCTCGCTGTGAGGTTACCGTGCTACCCACCGTGCTGCCCTAAGCAACAACTGAAAACAACAAATTTAATCAAAAAAAAAATTTTTCATTAGTTGTTTAATTTTTTTTATTTACATGCACTGGGTTGAAAATGATTATTTCATTGACTTATTGTTTTTTTTCCTCACTATATACCTTAGAGCTGAGAGAGGCAGGGTACACCGTGGGCAGGCCATGACGACCACACACAACAACCATTCACATGGGCAATGTAGGCCTGCCACTTTACACTTCTAACCTTAACCTCCTCATTACTATGCAACAGTGGTACCCACTGTGCCACCTTGCAGCAGACTGGAAGGCTGCGACGTAATGATGTCACGCCCCAACGTACAAAAAAGGGAGCATTCAAAAGCTATAAGCAAAATGTAAAATTTCTGAGCACTAAAAAATTGAAAGTAGTAATTTTTCAAAGACATTAATTGTTGTGAGTTATATTAACTTTTTGATAGTTGTTTTTGACAGTGGTAAAGTATAGCTCTGTCACTGTTCATTAAGTTTAGTAGAACTGTTTAGGTGCAGTGCATCATAACTTTAAAATCATTATGTTTAGGTTGATGAATTAATAAGTTCCCAGTGCATTCAGCATTCAGCATCCAGGCTTCAGGGTAAGAAGGGGAACGAGTGCACGCAAAAGCCAAGAAACGTGGTGTTTTGCTTTGATATGCCACATTCAGCTTTTGTGCAAGACTCTGTTGACTTGATATTCTCCTAATTAATTTGTCTGCAATTGGGTTACCTTGATGAAGGATTGCATTTGGAGGGAGATAACACCTGGTAGCAGATGCTGCAGGGACTGATCAAGAGGCAACAAAGTGGCAGCTGCAGATAGCAAACTGTATGATTCAGCAGATTGTACAAACTGTATGCTGGAGAGTGAAAGGACACATGCACGCACCACGCATGCATGCAACTGAGAGTGGGCACTATTATCGGTCTGCAGCCCCCAAAACAATGTGTCCTAACACATTTCAATCATCGCATGCATTGTATTAAAACCACCAGCTGGTGTTAATGACGCATCTGCTCAGTGTGCTTTGGTCCTGATTTGTACAGTACAACCTCTTGTATCAATTAGAAAAACATTGTGTCCAGTTAAACCAAAATGCAGAGCTGGTCCCATTAACATCTGCCTCCTCTGTTGTAGGATTGTAGAGCTGACTTGACATCATGACACTGTGAAGAAGTGATTTACTGTTTCGCAAGGGCAATATAAACATATGTGTCCAATTATGTTTAATATGTGTCATTCTGGGTGTTTGGTTTGAGATGCTTTCATTGGTTATGAGGTGACAACAATCGGTAGGAATCTTGTGTCGGAAGCTGAGGATTGTGGATGAATGTGTAGAGAGAGTTACCTTCAAACAGGCGTTTTATGTTAATCTCATTTGTATTATACATATATATACAACAATGTCAGATAGGTTACCTCATACGGTACCTTTTCTTTCCTGTTTACAATAAATTGTCTCATTTTAATTTTGCTTTGTCTAACATACATTATCTTGCTTTTGTGTTTCCTTTTCTTCTTTCACATACTGTCTCCAATGTTTATTAACCATGATAGCTTCTTCCCAGACCCAGCTCCTTTATTATAATGTTTTTACTCTATCACCTCATGTTTCTTCTTTCCTTTCAATCCTTTTCTCATCCTAAATCTTCCTTTCTGTGCATGTTGAGTGAGAAGCAGTATTTTGTAGTCCATCAAGCAGGGAGACGTCTATTTTACATCCACCTGACCTTGCAGAAACAGGGGGGCAGAGAAGACTTAGGACGACCCTGAATCTGTCTGAACCCACCTGACATTAGTGAATAAAATATAGTGTGGGCCTCCTGTTGGGGACAGGCGCTGAAAGGGAGATCGCTCCACCTCCTCTTATTTATTCTCTTTTCCTTCTTTCTTAAATCCTAACACCGGGAATCTGATGGTAATGTGCATACCGGCTGTTTGAACCACTGACCACAGGTCAGCCACTTTAATAGAGAGGTTCAAGCCTCTCAAAGGAATAGCAGCCTGACGCTTCCATTAATGTAGAGCAGGAATGTAGTCATAAAACAGCACTTCCTTATGTAAGGCTTTCCTAGGAAGTGCCAGGACCCTGGTGTTTTATTCCCCATCCTGTTGGGAATACTGCAACCAGAACAACTAAAACTCACTGTGAATATTTTGGATTTTTCAATTTCTCTCGTGTCCAGGTTTCATCACAGGAGGTTCGAGGACTTGTCAGGCTTTTGTGCGACTACTTCTTTTAATTGCTGTTAATATTTTGTCTTCTGGATATGGCGCAACAGCCAGAGAGAGAGAGAGAGAGTGTGTGTGTGTGTGTGTGTGTGTGTGTGTGTGTGTGTGCGTGCGTGCGCATGTGTGTGTATGTGTGTGTGCGTGCATGCGTGCATGTGTGTGTGTGTGTGTGTGTGTGTGTGTGTGTGTGTGTGTGTGTGTGTGTGTGTGTGTGTGTGTGTGTGTGTGTGTGTGTGTGCGTGTGTGCGTGTGTGTGTGCGTGCAGTATGGGTCCTGACACTGCCAGGATGGTTATGGCTGCCCATGGCTGTAGGCAGGCCTTGGGGGTTGCAGGCCCTCTCCTAGTGGGGATAAAAGAAGGAGGCATCTGGCTCCAGCGTAGCTCCAAAAACTCAAAGTAGCCCAAGATCCCCCTCTCCTAGTTTAGCCAAACAAGCTGGACTAATCCCAACTATCAGGGGATGCTCTGTCAAAACAAGCAGCAGGGCCCTAAGGCAAGCCGATCCACTGAGCAGTGAAGGGCCACAGAGACAAGGAGAGAAGGAAGGAGGCCCTCCCATTAGCATAATGCCTCTTGGTAGCGAGCTGGTGTGCTGGCCCGACATTCTAAGCACAGGGGCACAGTGTCTCACTGGGGGGTTTGGGCTCAGAGACGGGGCAGCAGGGCAGCAATGGAGATGTGGAAGCTTTCTGGCTTTCACCAGTCAGGGGCAAAACTCTGCCCAGGTTGCTGATGGCAGCTCCTCCTCCCTGTCTGTGTTATTTCTGCTCCTCTGGCTTATTTTTAGCAGTCTACATCCTCCAAAACAGGTTGAGTCCTCTTCTCTCTGAATATGTAGGCCTGTGCCCTAAGCTTATCAGTGTTCACCCAATTTGCCAGCTACTTTCCTACCTCGCAAAGCTATTCTGGTGCCGTTGAATGTGTGTTGTGGCTAAAACTGTTGGAAAACAGCTAAGGATTTGTGTCAGGGAAAAAAACAAGACTTGTGACTCAAAATCACATTGTTCATACAGTATATGAAATATTGATTTAGCATACTCATTATCCACCATAGATCGCGTTTAATATTCAGATGAATCTCTATTCTCTTAAAACATGAAACGACATTATACAACTGAAAATATGCACCAGTCAAATGAAACCAGTCCATCTTCCTTTGTCATCATCTAGCATCACTTAATTTTGTATATGCATGGTTAAATGAAACAAATGGGTTAGCTGTATATGTTATTAGCACTAATGGGAACATAATGAGGTTAGCTCAGGCCCCGAAATAATGAATGTCAATATCAGGAGCCTGGCCTTTTATTAAAGCCTTACATCATCTCACAGACACTCAATTTGAGAGCAACCAAATGTCCAGGGAGAAGATATTTTTGGTTTCCATTTGTTTCAGCGTGTGCTTTTTAAAAGAAATTCCTCAGTTCACAGAGATTTTATTTTGTTACTCTAGTCACATATTAATATTAATGATCATGTGATATTGATATTTATATTGATATTGTGATATATGATAACACTACAGAAGATGCTACCTAGCCATAGATACAGTATGTATGATTGCTGAATGACTGTTACTGTGCTATTGTCAAACTAAAAGATTCATTTGCTACAGGAAACCCTGCTGTCTGCCTCAAGTGCAGCCAGTCCTGCTGGGAGTGTACTTGGAATGAATCCAGTTGATTATCATTTCAGCTCACTGTCACTCATAAGGAGGCCGGTACCTGGCCCAATTATCTTTGAAAACCCAACCATGAAGACTGGATGTGATCAATGAGGCCAATGCCAACATCGATATGCTTCGAGTCAGGGCTATTGATCAGTAGATGCGTATAGACAGATGTTGTGAGCTGTATAATGTCAGCAGGCCTGAGGGGTGAGGGGCTATGGAGAGCGATGGCTAGAAAAGGTTGGCTCAGGGAAGGGGAGGAATGGGAAGTTAGCAGGAGCACTGGGAGACTCAGGTGTGCAGTGTCAGAAGAAAGAGGTGACAGTTTCTGGGACTGAGGCCCCTGGGGAGGGGATCAGGACCTGCCCTGACTCCCAGCCTCCCAGCTCACGGCAGCAGGGTGACGAGCCGCCCCAGCAGCCCCTCCCACCGCTGCTACTGCAATTAAAAGTCTGGCTCGGTGGCAGGCTGTAGCGCAATAAAACACAGAGCACAACAACCCTCTAACCTTACGCTCAGGGACCAGGACTCACACACACAAGCTGGGACACTTCTGCCTTTCTGCTCACTTTATTCTCAGAATCACAATAACTCCCGCTCGGACCATCACTTCGGTGGGAGCTTTATCTAATGTGATAAAACCTCAGAATTAGTTAACATGAGAACAACATGACAATGTCAGAATGAGGTTAAAAGACTATTTGCTTATTTTTATGGTCAGTATAAAATAATAGATTTGAATTTATATTCTGTTATTCTACACTCCTCACCTTGCAGGAAATATAATGTCTGCACAGAATGTTTGTGAGTTTATTAGATATTAATAAGTATTGCAGTAAAGGCTTGGTTGTAAAATGAATTCAGTTTTTGACCTTAATGAGGGAAAGGAGGGTTCGTCAGCATGTCAATGTGCAGGTCTAATCTCAGGGTCTGTTTTTGTACATTTGTTTGTTGTTTAATTTGGAAAAACTTCCAGTGACTGAACTGAAGTTTGTTGCTGTTCACATTGATTAGAAAAATAATATTATTTAGACTATATAGTCTAAAAATAGGACCTCCACTGCAGCCTACTGTTGCCAAACCCACAAAGCAGCATCATTGTCTTGGTAATGATGAACGATTATTGCCCTTGAAGTGCTTTATAATATATGCTCTCGTTAAAAGTAAAGGGTTGATTGTTTCACAGAGGTTACCTTTCTATGCATCATTTTGAGTATGAAGCTATTAATGGCCTGTTTTATATGACAGCAGGGAAACAGAGACATCGTCCCTAGAACCTAATTTAATACATCATAATGCAAATAAAGCTGTAGAGCAAACCCAACTATGACCATAAATTTATTCAGTAGTGGCAGAAATCAATTACAGTTCAAAGTCAAGAAGGGACAAACTCAACATGTTTTTCTGTATCAGATGAAAATCGTTTGGTTTTACAAAGCTCTGGTTCCAAATCAACAGGTAGAACACATTCATCATGTGATTAAGGCAAAAAGTTTAGTTCCCAGAGAGCTACATATAAATGTATGTATGTATGTATGTATGTATGTATGTATGTATGTATGTATGTATGTATGTATGTATGTATGTATGTATGTATGTATGTTTATATCTGTACAAACACGCACACACACACTATATATTGTTTTGACTTGTGTTAGAGACACCGGGGAGGGAAACACCAAAGGCTAAAGCTGTGTGTGTGTGTGTGTGTGTGTGTGTGTGTGTGTGTGTGTGTGTGTGTGTGTGTGTGTGTGTGTGTGTGTGTGTGTGTGTGTGTGTGTGTGTGTGTGTGTGTGTCCACATTCAGAACTCTTCATGAATTAATCTCTCCACTCTTTGCTTAAGGCAGTCTTTCTCAGCAGCTTGTGTCTTGTGTCTCCTGGCATGAGGGAAATTAATTAGCTGTTTGTCATCCCAAGCTGAACTACGGGAATTGGGGGAAGACTCACGAGTCAATAACAGACAGGCTACACAATGCCTGGAATAGATTGGAAGTTGGTTGGTTGATGGACAGGCCAGGCTGCGACACTGCAGGTGCTACTACTCATACCCCTGCTCCTCCTCCTCCTTCTCCTCCTCCTGAGCCTGAAGGAGGGTTTGCCCATCAGTCCAACCTTAGTTCAGGCTATAAAAGAGGCAGCAACTTGTTGTCTTTGTGAAGATGCAGGAGAGAAGGAAAGCTACTTTTTATGTTATTAGAGGCAGACAGGTGGTATTCTGTTTCACTGCGCCCTAGGAAATGCAGCCTAATGTTAGCCAAGTCTGCTTTACTGGCCTTAGGCTACAGGAGGGACAGAGAGCAGGCAGCAGGTAGCTGCTGCCATGGGGCAAATATAGCAGTGGTGTGAATCTTCCAATTCCAATTCATGGAAAGAGATTAAGTTGAAACATTAGTGGTGAGCCAGACAGGGATTTGGCGGCTTGTCAGCACAGGTGGCTTGAAAAGTACAGTATATATTCTATAGTTCTTTTACACCAGAAGGTTGGGCAGGACAGTGGGTTTAGGAGCATTTGTTTGTGTATAGCCCACAACCCACACTCCTGAAAATGTCCCATCAAAAATCGCAACAATAGAAGCACTTGAAATTAATGTTTGATGTCAAATGCATTAAACAAAGACGCTTTATTTATTATTATTATTATTATTATTATTATTATTATTATTATTATTATTATTATTATTATTATTATTATTATTATTATTATTATTATTACACCATCAGACATGCCTGTCTCACTCCATGCAGCCTAAAGTTTGATGACCAACATGTGTATCAAAGTATGGCTGTGTGGCATTGGCCCTACCCAGCAGGCATTTCAATGTTGAATCATAGTTCAGCATCATAATTATGCTTGAATGACCACTGGATTATTTGTTGATTTTGAAAGATGAATTAACGTTGATGGGGCTCTGTGCGCTGACTGTGTTCACATCTTTTAAAGTAACACTGTTCACTATTACTGCTTCTCACTGTTTTCAATAGCTGTTGTTTTACTGAAGTTTTCTACAAATTTTGTAAATGTAGAAAAAAGTACATCTATCCCACCATTAGGTTTTGATTGTGTTTGAAACTGTTTTGAAACAAAGTGTGTTGATATCATGTTTGTCTTGTGGTTCCAAAAAAAAGAACATGTAAATTAGCCATGTCACTGAAAGATTTTTTATTGAGCCCCTGGCCTTCAGAATTTCTTTTTACTCCCCTGAAATTGTGACTGTGGAGACTTGCTTTATCTAAATGCGTTTCTTATTTGATTTTCATCTTGCTATACTGTGACACTGTAGCTGCATGTTGGACTGGCAGTGGATCAAGAGGTAGAGCCTTCACCCACCAACTACTTCGATTCCAGGTCTCTGTCACTGTGCCCTTGGGCAAGACACTCCTGTGAGGCAGGTGACTGTGTACTTGTGTGTGTCAGTGGGTGAATGAGTCACAGCACTATGACTTAAAAATATAAAATTATAGATAGACAGTTTCTTACTAATCTTTTACAGGATAAAATGAAATGTCTTTGTGTGTGTGCGTGCACTCGCGTGCGTGCGTGCATGTGTGTGTGTATGTTTTGTCCTGTATGTGTCGTCTTTGTTGTGTGCCTCTAATCTCCAGGTCCCTGGGGCTCAGGGGGAACAGCTGAAGAGAGGCAGCGGTGGCTTGTCAGCCTGGGGCTCCCGCTGCTCCTCTCCCTTTCACTGTTCCCCATATGGTCCTGCAGCGCTGGGTCCCCAGGGGCCTGTTAGCACCGCACCACCCAGACCTGGGCCCTGCCACCAGGCCCCTCTTGCCTCCTGTCTCACCCCTGCACCAGAGCCCACCATCACCTCTTAGCCCCTTCTACTCCCCTTCTCTTTGATTATTCGGATCATGTCTTGATATAAACACAGATCTTTCCTCTGTGTTCAGTTAACATACAGTACATCTTTCTTACTCTTCATGTCCTGCTCTACATTTTAACTGTTATTTATTTACCTACCTCATCTGTGTCATGTTTCTAAAGGCCGTGCCCCCTACACAATGTAATGAAGTTCGTACAGGGATTTATAGCTCCCATTAGATGTCTGAATATCTCCAGTTCTTACCTACTTGAAGGAAACTGGAGCAGTGCACATTTACTAAATAATGCTTTTTAAAGTGAAGCAGCAGAACCTAACACTTGTGGCGCCCAGTGACATCTTCTTTCTTTAAAGTGACTTCTGAGTGATTCAGACTCTCACAGAGTTATCAAACAGATCATAAAACACCATGTTTGGGATTTGACTATTTAGTTACACATGTTCGCGCTGCACCTTGGGTGATGCTGCTGGTTGAGTGTTCGCACTAGAGACATTATTCCAGTGATCTTGTTGTGTTTTTTTTTTTTGTTTTGTTTTGTTTTTGAACATTTGATGTGACTGCATTTCGCCGTATGGATCATCCTGACACGGACATATGACTGATCTCCTTTTTACAGTAAATGAAACCAAGCTGGCAAAGAATTGTCGAAATACAATATATGTAAAGGTCCACATAATGAAATACATTTTTTCACATTTATTATATGAAGAGGATTTTTTTTATGTCACCATTTTAATTGAGCTTTTTTCCTTGAAATGTAATTCTACAGAAAACATGCTTCTCTGGTTTAATTTTTAATGGTTCTTCATATTGAATACTAGCGCCCTCTGTTGAACACAATGGGACATTTTTCTAAATCAACCGTTAAATTTCCTCTACATAACATTTAATGCATGTGTTAAAGTACACAATAAAACGAGTTCAAAACAGCAGTAATTGCAAGAAAAAATAGTTTTGACTGATAGCTACTGTATAAATAGCCTTGTTGTAATGTGATGTTAAATTTGTGAGGCTAAAACCTCTTCAATGAATCAAAAGTCTTATGTCTTACACGGAAAAAAAGGTGCAGCTGCTTCATGTATAGATGAGCCACATGAGATTAAATATATTATATTGATGTTGATGTCTTCAGTGTAAATAATAAAAAATATTTCACAAGATGTAAATGTCATTTTGGGATGTCAGACATTGTGACTAATAATTATTTTCAGTTTCATAATAGTTTCAAAATAAATACAGAATTAGGAATAAGACTAAAAAAAGTGGTGTAAATGACTAACTGTGCTGTACGTACAGCTGTATGCCAGGTTATCTTCAGCATCACACAGGCTGATCAAAAATGATAATTTAGGGAACAATAAAAGAATATCAATAATGTGTTTCTTTCTTTCTTACTGCCTGAGTACTAAATACAAGTGCAATCCAGTACATTTAGGTGTAACAGCCTTTTTATGCAGTGAACCACTTTCTTGCTTGACGGCTCCTGATGGCCATTTGTAGAAATGGATGCGGAAGTGGAAACCCGATCTCTCTGAGTCCCCATGTTGTGTCTTTGAGTGCAATATCCTCTGCTACACTCACGCTGTCATCGGCTGCCTTGCTCAGCTTCTGTTCTCTCTGTCTGGTTCCATCTACTACAACACACCCGTCCACCCTCAATCCTCACACTCCCTCCACCTTTGTGCATGAGGTCTGGTGAAGCCTACAGCTGGGCAAGACCCCCTTCCCCTCCTATGGGCAAAAGACTCAGCAGGAGGGCGGAGCTCTGGATCCAGCTTAAAGAGAAGCAGGCAGATCAAGGACAAGAAATACGGGGGAAGAAGTAATCTATGTTCCTGTCTGCGCACAAACTCTCTACTGCCCTCATCCCTGTTTCTATATATCTCTCGGCTCTCACTGTTTCTTCACCCCCTCTGAGTTTCCCCCTGTCCAGTTTGGTTTACCACTGCTGTTTGGGCTAACTGGTTTCAGATGCAGGACAAAGCAGACATCCACCCCATCCCCATTCATTCCAGGATAATGTTTACTGGGGGCCACGAACTGTCACTTTGACTTTTAGGTGTTAAACTGATAGTGATCAGTGACAGTGAGACTCAGAAGAGCAACGCTACTGTAACAATATTCTACTATGAGCATTTAGGAAGAATATGTCTAGATCGTCAACATTTATTCCAGATGTATCATTTATTCACTGATTGGTTGTAAGAAACCATTCAATGAATTGCTGTAAATCCATGATTTGTTTACAAGCCAATGTTAATTTTTATGAACTCAAAAACTCAAAGAATAAATGTTTTCATATGAGCTTGGAATTTAATAAAAGGAAGAAAAATGCACTTGTTTTTAAGTTCAATTGAATACATACGGAGCTAAATGTCTGTCTATAATCTCTCCTGCATATAAACCCAGAATTTTTTTTGTAATTTTTAATACAGAACCAATTCACCTGATTAGGTTATTCCCTGTGTTTTTCCCTTTTTCTTCATCAATTTTGTTGTATTTTACTGATTATTACTCACCTTCTGAGACAAGTTCAGAGACTTTAATAGTAACTGGGTTTGCTTAAAACACACACAGTATTAGGTACAAGCATCATGCCCTCAACACAGTCTATCACTAAATCATCAATGTACTGTAAAAAACATTATATTATATTATATTATATTATATTATATTATATTATATTATATTATATTATATTATATTATATTATATTATATTATATTATATTATATTATATTATATTATATTATATTATATTATATTATATTGTTGGGAAAATATAGACTAGACTTATATTAGTTAAAATGTATTTTGTAAACCTGATGTTCTTATATTGTTTAGACACAGATCAATCACTTTTAGTCAGCATGATCTCTGATCAACAAATAAAAGAGAACATTCCTTTTATACACTTTGAAGTTCAGCCAAAGAATGGAGGACGTGTGATTGTTCACTATGTGTTGTACACTATGTACAACCATGCCAGTCATTCGCCCTCCATCAACTATTGAGGTTTTGCCTGTGGTGTTTCATCAGGTGTGCCGACTCTGTCAGTGCCTTACACAAGCAGGTTAATAATTGCATTATCCTTCCTCTCATTCACTCTCCATGTTCCATTCATTCACTTTTCTCACTTTCTCCCCTCTCTTCTTCTTTGTGACTACAATCTGTCCTGCACCTCTCTCTTTCTCTCTGTTCCATTTGCAAGGTGCGATATTGCTTTAATTGAGCAGAAACATGTGGAGAGATCAGACATATCTCAGGGGATTATAGGAAAAGCTGGGAGTTTGTGCGACTGGCAGCCTGTGTTTGGAGCAAGGGGTCTGCTGGGAATGAATGTAGTTAGTGTGACCCCTGACCCTGCGAGCTGTTGACGTGGAAGCCGGCCAACAGAACACTTTTGTTAATCTCATTCAGGGCTCCTTGTGAACTCTAGGCAGGGGGAAAGCTGGCAGCTCAAACCTGTGGAATGCAGAGCTTTGTATTCCCAAGCTTTGGAAACAGAGGTGGGCCCTGAAACTAGCAAGGCTCCTTTAGTAGGACCTCCTCCACTCAGCTCAATTGACATTGACAGTTTCCTGGCCTGGGCTTGCCAACTGGCAGAGCAGTGGTGCAGGGGGGACAAATGCACCCCATCAGGGCTGCAAAGGCGACAGAGAGCACTACACTACATTAACTGTAGTTACACTGTGAATCGTTATGCATTAGATGTGAATGCACAATAACAACACAGGCTTTTGGTTGAGATGACTAAATAGAAGCAGGAGTGATCAAGTCCCCTGACTGTCTCTAAAGCAGTAAAATCAAAAAAGTTAAACTTGACAAGACTACATGTAATACATGTGACTTGCATTGATTTCATGTAGACTAAAGGCTAACCTCATCCAGGATTACGTAATGTACCACTCTCATGGTCTAAATGGAAAGCTGCTGGAGACTAAGTAGTAATATCAGAAGCTGATAGAAGGTAGAAAGAATACAGCACAGAGGCACAAATATAAATGGTATAGTGAAAATAGTAGGTCACTGAATCAGAGAGACAAGTGGCTCTGTCTTCATTAATGTGTGTATTAAGAGTCATGGCTAATAAACAGGTTTGGAGGTAGTTTGTCTTTGAGAAGAATTCCTCCTGCCCCACAAGGTTGCCAGTCAGCTGAATCTACTACTCAGCAGTGGCAGGGGAAATACCTGCCGGTTCGAACAATGGCGCTGCTGGGATTACAGGCCCACCTGCTGGTGAGCAGTCAGGCAACGGGCAAGGAAGGAGGAAGGGGAAGGAGGAGGGACACCCACTCCCTAAAGTGACCTGGGACTGAATCAGGACCGCATGCTCCAGTCTCCAATCTTGGTTTTCAATCACTTGCATTTTTTACAGAGTGTCTCAGAATCAGCCAGCTGACAGACAGGTTTATTAGTTATGGGTGTTGACATGATCTAAATAGCATTTTCCAAGTTCCAGTTAAATATGATAACTCTTCCATTTTAAATGTTTTAATATACAACATAACTCATGAAGGGTTGTAAAAGCTGGATCGGTCTGCTTCATTATTATTATTTCAACATTAGTTTTATTTACCAGTTTCTAGAATGGACATCTGAATTTCTAATCCAGTGTTTCCTTAGATGAGTATGACAACAAAAGTTCACTCTGCCCAACTGTGACCCAGGCTGTTACTGCAGGCTGCTACTTACATTCAGAACAGTCAGCTAGTGGTGTTGACACCTAATCTCAAAATCTAGCCTATTGTTAATGAAAAATATAATTATTTAAAATTGTGTTCCCCATGTGGAGCAAACTTTCTATCGCCTTTGGTTAGTGGTGGTGGGGCCTCTCATCAACAGTTCAGTGTTCAGGATATTCATAAAGGTTGTGTTGCTTAAATCAGTTGGCTATAACAGCAGAAGGTCCTGTAGAGTGATGCATATTTTTGATGTACTTGTGTGTCTTTTGACTGGTTGTACTGTAAAATGAGGCAGGTTTCTTTTTTAACCATTCAGACAGTTTATGCTGTAAATTCATGCAAGTTATTACAGTTTTTCTCAGTCGCTGTAGTACAATTCTCAGATCAGAATGAAATTCTCAAAACTATTTGTTCAGTCTTCACTTCATGATGTCACTTGTGCACATCATATAAGCAGTTTCTCACTTCTTTGAAGAAGTTGCAATTGCTTTGCCACGTGCATTCAAATGATCATGTACAATTCCCAGCTCTTCGCAACATTATCAATTGTTTATGTAAATTGTATTATATAGTTCACTGTGCAATAGTCTTACTCCTCAAAACATCTAGTCAGTAGTTCATCGTATAAGTCATTAACTGCAAAATGGCTGACCAAGTTGTCATAATGTGTTATTTCTATACATCTCCATTATGTTTTTTTCTAAATCTGTCCTGATTTGGTAAATTGCTCTCAGGTGACTTTACTTTCTCTAACAAAGGTGTATCTCAATAATCATCAACTGGCAAATATATATATACATATATATATATATTGCTGGAGCACAACACAATGTTCTATCTCTGACAATGGTGTGCTTACACATATTCCCATAATTGGTCCATACAACACAGAGCATCTTTTCACCTTTCTATCTCATCTTCGATCTCATCCCTGAAGAAGAGAGGGGTCAGAGTGGAGATCACCTGCCAAAGTATGTGATAGTTTGGGACAATGTGAGTTTTCATCACTCCAACACCATCAGGCATCAGGATGGAATGTTTTTGATCACCAGCCACATAAACAAATGACCCTCCTGGCTGCCATTGTCCAGTCTCTTGCAAACAAACAAAAAGGTGTAACTTACATTTTACAGTAATTTTCATCCAAACTTTAGCCATAGTTTATATCAGAACCTCCCTCCAAAGTACACAGTTATATTGACAACATGACTAAGTAATTTGACGGTCTTGTTCGTAGACAATGACACAAGGACTTGATATTCTGAAGCCACTGACACGTTCAATGACATAAAAACTTTTGACAGATGAACTAAAGATTTTGAGCAAGTTACAGGCTTTTGCAAGAAATCCACAGTGTTTTGCTGTTTGTACAAATTTTTTTGAGAAATGCACACACATATATGCAAACTTCGATTCTGATCTGAGAGTTGTACTAAAGCGACTGAAAAAAACTGTAAGAACCAAGAAAGCAGAGTTTCGATACACAGCAGACACATCTGCGATGTGATTTCTTTTTTCTTTTCTTTTTTGGTCAGGGCAAGGAGGGCAGGAGTTACATAGGGGGCGTTAAAAGGTAGCTATATGCATTCACTACATCATTGTTGTGGTTTACAGTGCACCCCTGGTGCCTGCAGGGACATGACTGCCAGGGCTCTGCTATGATTCATAAATTAAATCTAGGTTCCCTCTGTGGGTCACTATAATGTTACACTGTCACATTCATAAAAAGAACACTTTAACTTTATCCCTTTGTCTCTTTGGCTCATTCTCCATCTCTCTCAATCCCACAAACACAATAAACACATATGCTGGAGGCTATATTCTTAACCTATCCTTAGACTGTGGTTTACCTGATATCCCTGGCTTTAACATGTTAAAGCAATGTGCCACATATGGTGAACAATGACCCATAAAGACACTTTTAAGTGAGGCAGAAGTGATGAAGATCCATCCAGGTCTCTGTTATAGGACAGGCCCAGACTCTGCTGGCTTTACTATGCATACTGATTATGCAAACCAATCATTCATGTAGCAATCCTTAACTCATATTTGTTGCTCGAATGGGGCCTAGTGTAGATCATTCAAATGTTACATGTTTGTAAGTGGTCCTGAAAGTGGAGTTAGTTTAATTTACAAGTATGTGGGGTGTTGGTGAGCCGCATTTGGCAACTGTCTGCTCTGAGCAGATGGAGTGGACCGTGATTCTGGCTGCAGAGCTACTCATGTGACATAGAGATATGCTTTCATTCTTCTTCTTTCTTTCTTTCTTTCTTTCTTTCTTTCTTTCTTTCTTTCTTTCTTTCTTCCTTTCTTCCTTCCTTCCTTCCTTCCTTCCTTCCTTCCTTCCTTCCTTCCTTCCTTCCTTTCTTTCTTTCTTTTTTTCTTTCTTTCTTTCTTTCTTCTTTCTTTCTTTCTTTCTTTCTTTCTTTCTTTCTTTCTTTCTTTCTCCTCTTCAAGCCCAATCATCTAATCTGTGTCTAGACTAACTGAGTCAGTACATATCAAACTCAATCTGCTAACTGTAATCCAATTGTGTTGCAAATGGGTAGACAGTTTTCAAAACCCTAAGTTTTATTAATAAAAGTTTTAATTAGGGGTAGGTGCATTAACGGGTTAATCGTGCGTTAATGCAAGACTTTGTTTATGCACGTTAACACAGTTTATTTTTTTATTATTAATATTTGAAAAGTCTGTTTCTTACTGGCTCTGAATATTCAGGCAGACAAACAATGGTTCACAGGAGGAGCGGGCTGTTGATCAATACTGGCCTGAGATAGGCTTCTCAACCAATCAGAGCCTTTGGGGCTATATTAAGACCGAAGTGCACAAAATAAACCACCTAAGACTGCTGCAGCACTCAGTGAACTGGGACTGAATAGAATAAAAGTATCTTACATGGACATTATTAATTTAAATCTCTTCCGAATGGAGTTTGTGGAAACAAGTCATTCACGGCAAAGCTGCATCTGAATCACCGCAGTACTTTGAGTCTGAAGTATCACTTAAATGCAATACACACCATTGATGCCAGCAAATCACCCACCTAAGCAAGCAGTGGAGGGAGACTTGGGCAGACTACATTGGCATGTGGGAGCAGGGGCGCCCCCAGAAAAATTTTAGTGGGTGGCCCGGGGAGGCCCAGTGAAAATCTTGGGGTGGCACACCAAATTGGATTGAGCTCAGCTAATGGCTTTCATGCATTCTACTTGACTCTTTTCCATTAAAATGATGATAAACATCAACCACATTTATCTCAATTTTGAGACAAACATAGTATACTGCTTTAGTTACTGAATGCTTATCATTTTAATGTCCTAATTGCAATTAATTGCAGTAAACTCATGCAGTAAACACAATTAAGGATTTTAATTGCTGGCCAGCACTGGTTTTAAACTGTAATAAAACACCCATTTAATTTATTGTTTTTTTTTTCACATTAATTGGAAAGGACAGCACAAGCATGCTCAAAGCAAGTCCTTTGTAGCTTTACACTGCCTTACAGAGATTTTATTTGTATTTTTTGTCTTTTGTTCTGTTAAATGCTTTTATTTGTGCATTTAGGTCCTGTTAGTTTGGCCAGTTTTGCTTTGTGACATCACCCACTCTAGCGATGCAATGCACACTTATTCACCAAAAACTACCCAAACTGGATAAACGTTCACCTTGATGTGCAGAGTCTGCTCTGTCCTACCCTTGGAGGTGGCACTGATGGCTCCCTGGCTTTGCTTGTTCATTTAGCCAACACTGTTTCCTTTGTTTAACCCCTGACCTAAAAAACAGGAGCTGCCCCAGTGTTCTTAGGTAACTGCAGATGAGAGGAAGTATTTGGTTACATATGCATGGTAAATAGGTTATATGTACTTCAGTCATAAATCAGCAGGCTTGGAATGACATGTCGAACCAAGACTCTCTCCATAAAGTTTTAAAGCCTTACTTCCACTTCTGTTTTGTCAAAGACAAAGGCCCAGAGCGACCAGGAAAAAAGGAAATGAAACAATTAGACAAAGAAGATGGTGTGAAGTCATTGTTATGCATATTTTGTGTTGTGTCTCAGTGTAGCTAAAGGAACAGAAAGACAACAAAAATGGTTTAAACAGATTCTTTAAACACAGTGTAAGATTTCACACTTCACTACTGTACGTTCATGCAATTGGGGAAAAAGTAAAAGCAAAAAGGCAATCCCTTGGTTCCACACAGAACACAGATTCGGGCTACTAAACAACCATATAAACCATGAACCTAAAAAATAGAAAGCTAATTAAGAGTAACAGAAAATATCCTAACCCTCTGAGCCATTTGTTTACCTGAAGAACTGAGGGCATGGCTTTTTTTTTTGGCTTAGTGTGTTACAATATGTTACCCCTCTGA
Source organism: Betta splendens (assembly GCF_900634795.4). NCBI lineage: Eukaryota > Metazoa > Chordata > Actinopteri > Anabantiformes > Osphronemidae > Betta > Betta splendens. The sequence goes on from NC_040898.2 coordinate 1,728,947, forward strand.
TAGCTGCTGCATAATCCCAGGATTTGGGACAAAGCAAAGTGTTGACAGCTAGACAACACAGCCTGCTCCGCGAATGTAATGAAATATATAAATGTAATATCCGCACACATTTAAAGTGGATAAAAAACATTTAATTTCTGTGATTTGGCCTGATTTTATTACTGTCAAATAGCTCATGCTAATTCCTACACAGACAGACAGACACACATACACACACATGCATACAGATAGATAGATAGATAGATAGATAGATAGATAGATAGATAGATAGATAGATAGATAGATAGATAGATAGATAGATAGATAGATAGATAGATAGATAGATAGATAGATAGATAGATAGATAGATAGATAGATAGATAGATAGATAGATAGATAGATAGATAGATAGATAGATAGATAGGTAATTTAAAATCAGGAATACCACAGCACCAACACGTGAATGTGTGTGGGGTGTGTGTGTGTGTGTGTTGCTTGTGTTGCGTGTGTTGAGTGACACGGGTCAGGTTTGGCTTGGTTAAGTCGTTTGTGTGATGCAGAGGGGAAGCCTGAGGGAAACAAGGTCATTCCTGTGTTGATACGACCGACACTCTCCCCCTGTGGGACCTGTGGAGCAGTGATACACACCAGCTTGTCTAACTCCACATGGTACTCTTTTCTGTAGTTTGCATTAGTTAGTAGTTGTTTTTTATGTATTACTCTCTTTGCCAGAAATACTATAATGACCAATCCTGTCAGTGTGATTAACTTCAAGAGAAATGAAATCTGATTTTTTGATAAGCAAGTACTTAATTGTGACACCATGTCCCAGAATAACAGACTGCACTAATTGTTGTTATCTGTATATTATTGATGACAAGGACAAATTTTCATGGATGGATTGCAAGAAAGTAATAAGGTGCTGACATACACGTAATAACAAAATCTAATATGAGGTTGTTTCTCTAAGAAATTCAGTACAGGTCACTAACAAAATAACATCAATTTATAGTAAATCTTTCCCTCATCTGAGTCATGTATCCACCTTGGAGGGCCTGGAACCCATTCCATCTGTTATTGAGGCAGAGATGAGGTGGGTAAGCTGCCAGTCCATCACAGGACCTCCATACAACTTATCTCAATGTTCATAATTCCATATGACACAAATTATCACAGGGCCACAAATGGATCCACCAATGAACCCAAGTGTAAGTACTTAGTCAATGAAAACCCACCCAACTACTACTACAGCAACCTTTGGCCTTGGTTAACACTGGAAATAGAGTTTACAAATTCATATAGATCCATTGTATCTATTAAATATAATATAGTCTGTGTTCTTTTTTGTTTCTGATTTCTTAAATAAATGTCTTGTTCTGTTTTCTATTAAAATATTTCCTCCTTGCTCATCAGAATACAAAACAACATCCATCATAAATTATAACCATATATATATATATATATATACACACACACACACTCCATTCTCACCCTCCGCGGGTGGTCTCATCCACTTTCCAAGCTCGGGTCCTCTACCAGAGGCCAGGGAGCTTGAGGGTTCTGCGCAGTATCCTTGCTGTTCCTAGGACTGCACTTTTCTGGACTGAGATTTCGGATGTTTTTCCAGGGATCTGTCGTAGCCACTCCTCCAGTTTGGGGGTCACAGCCCCTAGTGCTCCGATCACCACAGGCACCACTGTGGCCTTCACCTTCCAAGCCTTCTCCAGTTCTTCTCTGAGCCCTTGGTATTTCTCTAGTTTCTCATGTTCCTTTTTCCTGATGTTGCCATCGCTTGGTATTGCCACATCCACCACTACGGCTTTCCTCTGCTCTTTGTCCACCACCACAATGTCTGGTTGGTTCGCCATCACCATTCTGTCAGTCTGGATCTGGAAAGTCCCACAGGATCTTGGCTCGCTCGTTCTCTACCACCTTGGGAGGTGTTTCCCACTTTGACCTTGGGGTTTCCAGTCCATACTCCGCGCAGATGTTCCTGTATACTATGCCAGCCACTTGGTTATGGCGTTCCATGTATGCTTTCCCTGCCAGCATCTACACCCTGCAGTTATGTGCTGGGACCGTCTCTGGGGCCTCTTTGCACAGTCTACACCTTGGGTCTTGTCTGGTGTGGTAGATCTGGGCCTCTATGGCTCTGGTGCTCAGGGCCTGCTCCTGTGCAGCCAGGATGAGTGCCTCTGTGCTGTCCTTCAGCCCAGCCCTTTCAAGCCATTGGTAGGATTTGTTGAGATCAGCCACTTCAGTTATGTTCCGGTGTGTACATCCCGTGCAAGGGCTTGTCCTCCCATGATGGTCCCTCTTCCAGCATCTCATCCTCTGTTCTCCACTGCCTGAGACATTCACTCAGCACGTCATCTGTCGGGGCCTTATCCTTGATGTACTTATGGATCTTGGATGTTTCATCCTGGATAGTGGCTCTCACGCTCACTAGTCCTCGGCCTCCTTCCTTGCGGCTAGCATACAGTCTCAGGGTGCTGGATTTGGGGTGGAACCCTCCATGCATGGTGAGGAGCTTTCGTGTCTTAACATCTGTGGTCTGTATCTCTTCCTTTGGCCACCTTATTATTCCAGCAGGGTATCTGATCACTGGCAGGGCGTAGCTGTTTATTGCCCGGGATTTGTTCTTGCCATTGAGCTGGCTCCTTAGGACTTGCCTTACTCGTTGGAGGTATTTGGCTGTTGCCGCATTCCTTGTTGCCTGTTCAAGGTTGCCGTTTGCCTGTGGTATTCCAAGGTACTTGTAATTGTCCTCAATGTCTGCTATTGTTCCTTCTGGGAGTGAGACCCCTTCTGTGTGGATTACCTTGCCTCTCTTTGTCACCATCCTCCCACATTTCTCGAGTCCGAATGACATCCCGATGTCCGAGCTGTAGATCCTGGTGGTGTGGATCAGCGAGTCGATGTCTCGCTCACTCTTGGCGTACAGCTTGATGTCATCCATGTAGAGGAGGTGACTTATGGTGGCCCCGTTCCGGAGTCGGTATCCATAGCCAGTCTTGTTTATTATTTGGCTGAGGGGGTTCAGACCTATGCAGAACAGCAGTGGGGACAGTGCATCTCCTTGGTATATGCCACATTTGATGGATACTTGGGCAAGTGGCTTCCCATTGGTTTCAAGGGTGGTTTTCCACAACCTCATCGAGTTTGCAATGAAGGCCCTTAGAGTTCTGTTGATGTTGTACAGCTCCAAGCATTCAGTGATCCATGTGTGTGGCATTGAGTCATAGGCTTTCTTGTAGTCGATCCAGGCTGTGCACAAGTTGGTGTGTCGCATTCTGCAGTCTTGGGCGACTGTTCTGTCTACCAGGAGTTGGTGTTTGGCTCCTCTGGTATCCTTACCAATGCCCTTCTGTGCTTCGCTCATGTATTGACTCATGTGCCCACTTATCTTAGCTGCGATGATGCCTGACATGAGCTTCCATGTTGTGGAGAGACAGGTTATTGGCCGGTAGTTGGATGGGACTGTACCCTTTGAGGGATCCTTCATTATCAGGATCGTTCGCCCTTCGGTCAGCCATTTAGGGTGAGTCCCATCCCTTAGCAGCTGGTTCATTTGTGCTGCCAGGCGCTCATGGGTTGCAGTGAGCTTCTTTAGCCAGTAGGCGTGGATCATGTCAGGGCCAGGTGCTGTCCAGTTTTTCATACCTGAGACTCTATGTTGGATGTCTGCCACTGTGATAGTCACTGGATTCTGTTCAGGGAGGTTGCTGTGGTCTTCCCTCAGATCCACCAGCCACTGTGCATCACTGTTGTGTGATGCCTCCCTTTCCCATATGCCTTTCCAGTACTGTTCAGTTTCCAGCCTTGGTGGGTCTGCTCTGTTGTTATTACCCTGCCATTGAGAGTACACTTTCGCAGGTTGTGTTGCGAACAGCCGGTTTATTCGTCTGGCTTCGTTATCTCTGGTGTATCTCTTTAGGCGGCTGGCCAAGGCTTGTAGCCTTTGCTTGGCAGTTTCGAGTGCTTCAGGTATGGTCATCTGGCTGTACCTCTTAGGCATTGGTCTTTTCATTGCATCTCTCTGGGCCTCTGTCATTTGGCTCACTTCCCTCCGAGCTGCCTTGATTTTTGCCTCCAACCTTCGTTTCCATGGTGGGTATTGTTTCTCATGGCTCCCATGGTTGCTCTTATAGCCAAGCACCTCTAGGATCACTGATGCTGAAGCGTATATCAGCTCATTGGTTTCTGTGATTGTTGTGGTAGGGATCGCTCTCAATGCTGCATTCACATCTTCCATGAGACTTTCTGATGGTACTTTACTTAGCCGTCGTAGTGGGGTTCGGGGTTGCCTGTTCAATCTCGCCATGATCTTATCTTTCAGGTCAGTTGCTGCCTCGCTCAGCGTATCTGTGCTTATTGGGGCTTCGTACCCAATTTCCGGTTGGGGAGATGGTGAAACCTCCCCTCTGACCTGGTGTCCTGGCCCCCCCTTGCCGTAGCATTTGTGTTGTATCTCGTCAATCTCAAGTTGTGATAGCAGTTGCCGTTTGTGGATGTTGGAACACTGAGCTACTAGTTGCTTCGCCGTCAGCCTTGAATGTGGGTTTCTCCGTTCCCATTCACCGCACATTCTTTGCATGTAACCCCTCTGACTAGGGTTACTTGAGTAGTAGCATTCCAACAGTTCATATATATATATATATATATATATATATATATATATATATATATATATATATATATATATACCATAAATTATCACTTTTCCTGACATATCAGTGTAATGCTGCACTTTCGTTTGTTTTCAGGGGATTCTGTTCTGTACTTTCACATTTTGTCTAATTCTATCAGTAAGGACTGATTCCTGACAAACTAAGTGCCTGTTTTGGTCTTGTCATTTAAAGTTGCACTCCTCATCTTATTGCACTGTTTACACAGCTCCCCATTATTTTACATGTAGCAATCCTTCAACAATGTGATGCTTCACAGAAATTCCCCTTTAAATATCTGGCAGATGAAAGTATAAACAGGATTACAGTCTAATCCCTCTCGATTGTTTGTGTCTTCTGGCCACTGGGAGAACTCTGATGTGGTCCTGCCCTGATGGAGGGAAAGATAGTGAGAAAGAGATAAAGTTAGCGTGGAGGAGACAGAGAAGAGACTTTGCTCAGTGCCGTCTAGTAATGAGAGCCAGTAATAAAGTGGATGTATTCATGGACAACTGAAGCCAGCAATTAAGGGAAGAGGTAGCTAGCTTCAGACGGCCACTTTGGATCTTTTAAATGTAAATACAGCCGCTTCTCTCAAAGTGCTCGGTGAGATATTCCAAATGAAATCCCCTCTCACTAATGAGGGAGCTGTGATATTACTACACCAAGCCTCTCGACGGTGCTACCATGGTAGGCAGCTCAGGCTTTTGTTGAAATGTTTTAATCAGGCTGAAGGAACAGGGATTATGATATAACAGAGTTGGCGGAGACTAGTCTTCCTCTGTTTCCCATATCAACACAAAACTGTTTGATCTGCCCTGAAATCTACACTGCTGTGACGCTCGTAATTAGCCAAGATGTAGACAACATTTCCTACATGCTGAACTGCAGGAGTTGACATGTCACTGTGTAATGTTTCGTGTTCCACTTAGATAAAGAACAATACATGGGAAAATACAATCTTTGTTGACATATTCATAGAAAAGTTAAAATTACAAAAATTATAGTCACTTTAAAAAGCAAAGCACTTTCATTTGGGAACAAATGGTGTTTTCAGAAACATCATCACCAGTAAATTGCTGTTGCCTTCATCAGCTGGTGCAGTCTGTCACATGTACAGCAAAGCAGCATTGTTCTATCCCATCTGTCTCTGTCCCCATCCTCTACATCCTCATGCTTTCATTTAGCAGAGGGTCAAGTCGGTGCTCACCGATCAGTAATGCAAGAGTCACAGAGCTGCCGTTAACTCTGCCCGGTTTCAAACAACAGCTTGATTCACAATATTGTCCTCATATTTGTTTGTTATGAGGGAGAGAGATTCTCGTGGCAGTGAACCAATTGAAATGAGCTTTTTAGGAGATGCAAGTGTACATTGAATTGAATTTGTTTCAGTCTACTACAGTGCTGAGCCCCACAGTGTCGACACCTGGAGGGGTCTGGAAGCAGCCTTTACTCGTGCTGCCAGTTTTCATCATTTAAGTACTTGTGTCCAGATCAATTTTTAATCCAATAATTGTGAGTAGAATTGATCCAGCCTGAAGTATAGTGTGAAACTGGTTTCCAGAGCTTTCAACTCCCACAATACTCAGAGCTTTGGGAGACCCAGGAGTAGACTCAGTTGTGGAGGATAGGTCGATTTTGGTTCTCTTGCCACTGGTGTCTGTGTCAGATGTGACATAAACCTCATTGATTCCCATTTGACCTGGACCTTTGACATGTGAGCTACACTTTGACGACAAAAATAAAATCAGGAACATCAGGATATATCAGAGCTTTGTTATGTCAAGGACTGAAATCAAAATCAGTCTTACATTGCAGAAGTTGCAGTCTGTTAATGAATGAATTAATTAATCTAATCATTCATTACCCCTTGGCTAAAGGACGTTTAGTAGTATATAAAGAAATTGTATTATAATCTATGTTTCAGGGTCTTTGACTTTACATTAGTTAATACTTATAGTATTATTTTCAGTGCAGTGGCTTTCATTCAACAGATGATAGAAGATAGAGAAGAACTTTCTATTATCAGGTTCATTCAGACAGAGGCAGAGCTTGATCATCAACTGAACTCTTAATTCTAGCTTTGAATTCACTCAAACGTCTCATCTGCACCTGGCTAGATGAAGTAAATTCCTTAATCCCTGTCTCTCGCTGGTGCTGGGTTTCAGTTTACTTCAGTTCTGAAGTGATGCAAGCTGAGTGCGTGTCAGTGCAACAGTGAGCTAGTGTCCCAGAGGACTGTGCAAAGAGGGAGGCAGTGTTTGGGCTCTGTGCAGCCGGTGGCGTCAGGAATCAGAGTCGCTGCATATGTAGCCTAGCGTGTCTCCAGAGAATTACACCCAGGTGGTTTCACTCTGATCCTGATGCCTGATACTGCAAACACCAAAACCATGTCCCTGCCAGCTTAGTCATCACATCACATGAGCTGACAATGCAGCTTTCATCCCAAAAACTACTGCATTTGAAAATTTGTCAAATAATTCAGGCTGTTCAGTGAGTTTCACAAAGGTTTCACCCTTCTTTTATGTTTCAGCAACAGTAGCAGAATATTTGACTGAAAGTGACAGTTCTCATTCATCTGCCAACTGGACACCTTCTAGTCAGTCAAAAGTCTTGGTCAAGTGAGGTTAACTGGACACTGACTCAGTAACAAGCATTAGCGTTCTTGATACTAATTGGTTTAGCTGATCAGGAAACTATCTAGTGTAGGAGAAGTATTTGGTGAATTCAGGTTGACATTACAGTATATGCAATGAACAATGGTTGTTTTATATGAACCTTATTAAAAATCAAACCTTTCCACCTGACCTTCCAGACTGGCCACTAATTCTCCTTTTTCCACATTCAACTGCAAACTGCTGATTAAAAAAAAACATTGTGTTTATTGTAATCATGTACTAGATCATTATTGTTTGAACCAAAATATCCACCCCACACTCAAAGCTGTAGATTTAAGCCAACGTAAATCCAGCTACATTATGTCCCAGCTATCTAGCAATATGAAGTAATCTTTTATATGATTTGGGAGGAAAGAGTCCTCTCAGTGAAAGATTTATTTTCATGCAGTACCTTCTCTCGCCACATGGCAGCAGCTGCATAAGCTCAGTGAGCAGGACAGGAAACAGAAATGATTCCTTCACGATTCACTGAACTGAGCGTCCGTCCTCAGGGATTCGTTCTTTTGTCACCTGACAGCCAGGCTGCTCAGACTCTGTAGAGAGCAGCAAGCACTCCAGTTCATTTGCGATTCATTCATATGGATCCTTACGGATTGTTCTTTCGTTCTTTTGTCACGTGACAGCCGTAGAGCAGCTACAGGGCTGTGTGGACTGATAAACGAAAAATTTCAAAAGGAAATGAGTGACGTCTGATGTCTGAACTTCATTTATTTGTCACCTGACGCCCGACATACATTTATTCATGAAATCATAATTGATTAATGGTATCTGATTCTTGCAGATGTGCGTAGTGTTATTGTGTATATAATGTAAATTGTGTTTGTAAATCAATACTTTTGAACATTGTTCAATATATTGATTTTGTGATATACTCTGCCACAATCATAAAATATAATAATAATAATAATAATAATAATAATAATAATAATAATAATAATAATAATAATAATAATAATAATAATAACAATAATAACACATTGTTGTCACAATGTAAACAATTTAGGGAACTTATTGTTCTTTTGCTTTAAAAGTCTCACTAATTATCAAAATACGTTTTACTTTCACTTGTTCTCTACGTCATGTAAAAAGCAGCTCGGGCTGCACAGTTTTGTTCATCGTTCACACCTTACGCTCTGTGGTGAGCAGCAAGCACTAGGGGTTGGCGGATCAATCCTAATATCGATAATATCGACACCAACACAAGTATTGATATCAATCGATACGCCGACAAAAATTGATCGAAGTTTTACTCCCGCATGCACTGCTGTGTTTTTGGTGACCTAACTATCTTGTCTGTCTGCATCTCAAAGTGCCTGTGCACCGTATGCCAGAGTGAAGCAGACACACACCAGCCCCCCTGCTTTCAGATCTCACGTGACTCAGTGACTTGGGCCAACAAACAAGCATGAGGAGGACACAGACGAAGCAGAAAAGCAAAGAAGCAAGTGTGTGGTTCTATTTCCAAGCCAAAAATGAAACACTGGCAACCTGAACACTCTACAAAAAGGCTGTTAAATAAAGTGGCAACCCCACCAATTTATATTATATAGTTATATTTACTGTTAAACTTTGTCTTTATAAAATGAGTACAATTCAAAACAAAACACCTAAAATCATGAAAATGTATTTTTATTTGATAATGCATTAATTGCAAAAAATAGTCCCAGTATTGGTATATCGGCGATACTACTCCAGTTCGTTTGTGATTTGTTCATACGGATCCTTACGGATCGTTCGTTCGTTCATTTGTCATCTGACCGCTACCAAGTGACTGTCACGCTGTTAAACAACAATGACAGGAAAGATGCAGGACATAACTCACGTTAATGTGGTCTGTATTTGCTAGGTTTTCACATGGTTTGAACTGTATGTGGCATTTTGTGATTAAAATTTGTCAGATGATGCAAACCATGATGTCTTTAGTATAACTGTACGGGTGGTCCCCGGTTCGAATCCCCGTTAGGGCAAGTAACCCTAGTCAGAGGGATTACATGCAAAGAATGTGCGGTGAATGGGAACGGAGAAACCCACATTCAAGACTGACTCCGAAGCAACTAGTAGTTTTGACGAGATACAACACAAATGCTACGGCAAGGGGGAGCCAGGACGCCAGGTCAGAGGGAAGGTTTCACCATCTCCCCAACCGGAAATTGGGTACGAAGCCCCAATAAGCACAGATACGCTGAGCGAGGCAGCGACTGACCTGAAAGATAATATCATGGCGAGATTGAACAGGCAACCCCGAAGCCAACTACAACGGCTAAGTGAAGTACAATCAGAAAATCTCATGGAAGATGTGAATGCAGCATTGAGAGCGATCCCTACCACAACAATCACAGAAACCAATGAGCTGATATACGCTTCAGCATCAGTGATCCTAGAGGTGCTTGGCTATAAGAGCAACCATGGGAGCCATGAGAAACAATACCCACCATGGAAACGAAGGTTGGAGGCAAAAATCAAGGCAGCTCGGAGGGAAGTGAGCCAAATGACAGAGGCCCAGAGAGGTGCAATGAAAAGACCGATGCCCAAGAGGTACAGCCAGATGCCCATACCTGAAGCACTCGAAACTGCCAAGCAAAGGCTACAAGCCTTGGCCAGCCGCCTAAAGAGATACACAACGAAGACGAATAAACCGGCTGTTCGCAACACAACATGCGAAAGTGTACTCTCAATGGCAGGGTAATAACAGCAGAGCAGACCCACCAAGGCTGGAAACTGAACAGTACTGGAAAGGTATATGGGAAAGGGAGGCGTCACACAACAGCAATGCACAGTGGCTGGTGGATCTGAGGGAAGACCACAGTAACCTCCCTGAACAGAACCCAGTGACTATCACAGTGGCAGACATCCAACAAAGAGTCTCAGGTATGAAAAACTGGACAGCACCCGGCCCTGACATGATCCACGCCTACTGGCTAAAGCTCACTGCAATCCACGAGCGCCTGGCAGCACAAATGAACCAGCTGCTAAGGGATGGGACTCACCCTGAATGGCTAACCGAAGGGCGAACGATCCTGATAATGAAGGATCCCTCAAAGGGTGCAGTCCCATCCAACTACCGGCCAATAACCTGCCTCTCCACAACATGGAAGCTCATGTCAGGCATCATCGCAGCTAAGATAAGTGGGCACATGGGTCAATACATGAGCGAAGCACAGAAAGGCATTGGTAAGGATACCAGAGGAGCCAAGCACCAACTCCTGGTAGACAGAACAGTTGCCCAAGACTGCAGAGTGCGACACACCAACCTGTGCACAGCCTGGATCGACTACAAGAAAGCCTATGATTCAATGCCACACACATGGATCAATGAATGCTTGGAGCTGTACAACATCAACAGAACTCTAAGGGCCTTCATTGCAAACTCGATGAGGTTGTGGAGAACCACCCTTGAAGCCAATGGGAAGCCACTTGCCCAACCCCCCAGTAATCCTGTCCTTTCCTGATTCACACACTGAACTGATCTTAATTTTCTTGTGGTTCCAGTCTGCTACCACCCGGTGGTTTTTGGACATACCTGGCTTTGTTTAAACAATCCACAGTTCAACTGGCAGAGCGGTGAAATTGAGGAGCAGGGGCCTGGCTGCGGCAGCAAATGTTTCATGTTGGATGCCAATCTGGAGCTGGTCCCTCCCGTTGACATATGTTTTGGAAGCAGAGGGCTACTTCTTTACCCCCCATTGTGACCGGGACATCATCAACCTAAAACCAGGGAACGTGCCTACCAAAGGGAGACTTTAACAACTTTCTCCCAAAGAGAGAGCTGCCATGAAGGAGTATCTGGAGGGAGCCGTGGCTGCAGGCCTCATCCGACCCCCATCTTCACCGACTGGAGCCAGCTTCTATGTTGTCAGTAAGAAGGAAGGCTCTCTTCGATCCTGCATTGACTACTGCGGTCTTAACGATGTCAGAATCAGGGATTCGTACCCGCTTCCCCTGCTGTCATCCGCATTCGAGCTGCTATCAGAAGCCACACTTTATTCAGAATGACAAAAAATACAAATTTACAACTAATACAATACAAAATTCTTCATAGAACTCACTATACAGGACAAAGGATGTTCCAAATGGGTCTCACAAACTCAAATATTTGCCCTCACTGTACAGATAACACAGCAGATAGATTCCTACATGCATTCTGGTCATGTTCACCTGTGCAGCAATTTTGGCAAAGAGTATGTGAACACCTGTCAACCCAATTAGGCTGTCCAATCCCAGCAGCCCCTGCACTTTGTCTTCTAGGAGATCTAAGTGGGCTTGATCTAGTGACAAACTCATCACACACACACAGGGTCCCCTGCTGCGGGGGTGTGGTGGCTGCAGGGACCGGCGGTCCTGTGCCGGAGTAGGGCCATTTTGAGGGTTGGCGTGTGCCTGTCTCTGGGGAGCCGGAGGCGGGCCTCCCTGCCGGTGTGCGGGGGCGGACCTGGGAGTGGAGACCTGGGTGACCTGCGTCCGGGGGACTCCCTCTGTGGGTGCCTGCCTGTGCCCGGAGGGGTGTCTCTCCCCTGGAGCGCTGCCCCTTGCTCGGGTGGGGCGCTGCCTGCCCTAGTGGCCCGATGCCCTCTGGTGACTGCTCGGGCCTGTTGCAGGGGGGGTTGGCGGACTACTCAGGCTACAACCTTCATCGGGCCCTGGGCGGAGGCTGGCCCTCAATGCACAACCGCAGAGTATGTGTGTGGGTTTGAGTGTATCACTACACGGGGCGAGCATGGGCATACTTGAGCGAGAGAATGGGTAAGTGTGAAAGAAGGGTGAGGCTCTGGCTGTGCTGCGTGTGGCGCCTCGGCAGTAGTACTGCGGTCCCTGGGTCTCGGCTGTCCCTTCCTGGCTGGGGGTTGTGGGGGGTGGTGGGATGGGTAGTAGAGCCAGTCGGGAACCTGGCTCTGCGGACCCTGGTGCTCTGCTTCCCAACTACATTTCTCCGCATTCATCCACTTAGGTCTGCAAGGGGCGTCCTGCTGATGGAGGGACCGGGGCTACTAGGAAGTGGTTCCGTCCCTTCCAAGTGGGATGCTCTGCAGTTTTAATTGCATTAGTCATACACACTTGTCCAGGAATCTGGGGGCTCCTTCCAACACAGCAACATCACACACATTTTGGATTAGCTAAATAAACCATTAAATAAACCATAAATCAGGTTAAAGCAAAGCTGTCCATCACAATATGGCATTCAGCGTAATATATGCTGCTTGCTAAACTGCTGGACAGAACAAAAAAAAAAAACACCTCAGAAACACCTACCACCTGGTCTGGATAAGAAAGGGGGACAAGTGGAACATGACCTTCAACACTCCCAATGGTCATTTTGAGTATTTGGTCATGCCGTTTGGACTTAACAACGCTCACCACCGTCTTTCAGGAATTGGTAAATGAGGTACTTGGTGACATGATTAATGACTTTGTTTTCGTTTACTTAGATGACATCCTGATCTTTTCCTGGTTGGAGGGGGAGCACCGGGTTCATGTTTGACGGGTACTTAAGATCCTGCTCAAGCATAAATTATTTGTGATTTCATCCCCCCACAGTTTCATTTCTGGAACCAAGACACAGGCGGTGGAGGACTGGCCGACGCCTCGGTGCCAACGGGATGTGCAATGCTTCCTGGGCTTCGCCAACTTTTACATCATCCAAAGATTCAGCTCTACTGCCTAACCCTTGCATGCTCTTGTGTCTTCCAGATCCAGTTTCCAGTGGTCTAGAGAGGTGGACGCCGCCTTCAACCAGCTCGAGCGGAGCTTCACCTCGGCGCCTATTCTGCTCATGCCGTTTTCCCTCTCGGCAGTTTGTGGTGGAGGTGGACACGTTGCAGACGGGAGTCGGTGCTTCTTTGTCCTCCCACAGTCCTTGGTCCCATCTCGCCATGGATTTGAGGCTGTAGCAGGCAGAGAAACGCAGATCTTTGTCCTGCGTGTTGATGCGCGTTTCCCCTTCACCCCAGTGTCCCTGCACTAGGACGTGGATGGCCCCACCTACTTTCAACAGACGGACATGAAAGAGGGAATAACAGAATAAACAGCTTTGTAGGAACATGGCTGTAACTTTGCAATGACTTATTATGTGGTACAGGTGAAAGGAGTAATAACAAAATAAACGGAATATAAAACGCAAATGCTTTCAAGCGTTTTCTGTTTATATTTGTTATTGCACATTTGTTAAAACTTGATGGATGTACTGTCATTTTCTGTAATTTTTTGGTGACGTTACAGTGCAAACAATATTTGAACTAGTTTTTCTTTTGTAAATAAACAAAGCTTTGCCACGTTTGAGAAGGATGTCTGTCTTATTGTATTGTTGATGTCTCTTATTGCTTCCTTCAGAGAGATCCCAACAATGACACTCGTCCTTTCACATTGTAAATACAAGCACATAGCAGTGGAACATTGTAACAGTGGATGTCCCTTATAGACTTACTGTATAGGAACCGTGCAGCTTTGCAGGCAGAAGCAGGGTCAGCAAGCCCATGCGACTCACTACCTAGAGTGCGTCAGTGATGGCCCTCTTAACATAACAAAAGCAGCTGTTCACAGATGATTCAGGGTCTCAGCTAGCCGAGCAGATCATTTGAACACCTTGTAGTTGGGATGGGTATATTTATAAAAACACAGTAGTTCTAGTGTTAAATCCAAATTAATTAGTGAAATTGGTCTGTAACTTGATAGAAGCATTGGGTATTTTCCTGGTTTTTGGAGCAGGCTTATGAAGGCTGAATTCATATTTGTATGTAATGAATGTCGTTGTTAAACTTCAACTCACATTTGGTAAAAGCTGGGTGCTAGATTTAACCAGAACTCAGAATTTTCTTGTCAAGCAGTTAACAAATATATCTGGTTTTCATGGCTCAGGTGAAGTTGTGTGAACTCATAAAATTGAGTTGGGAATCCATCTGGCCCTGGAGCTTTTTTATTTGGCATCTCTTGTAGAGCTATGTGTAGTTCTGCCAAAGACAACACTGAGTCTAGAGTTGTGGTTTGTTCTTCCTTTAACTTTGGCAGTTCTAGTTTACTGAGAAACGCCTCTAAGGTTGAGGTGGATGGATCTATTTGGGACATATATAACTCTAGGTAAAAGTTTTAAATCATGGGGATCATGAGTGATGTTACCTTTCTTATTCATTATTAAATGGATGGTTTGTTTTTCCTTATTATTTTTTAATCGGTTGGCTAAAAATTTATCAAATTTGTTAGCGTGATCAAAGTTTACCCAACGTAACTGATCTATCTGAAACAGTCAGTTACATTATTTAATTTCAGCTTTAGATTTCTTAGGTCTTCTAGGACATCATCATGGATAGGCAGCATATTTAATCTCTAGAGATTTTTTTTTACCACGCATAACTGCCTTCCAAGTTTCACAGAGAACACAAGGTGAGGTTCCTGGTGTATCGTTGTTTTCCATAAAGGTTGCCCACTCTCTCCTCACATAACTAAAGAAGTCTATCTCAGGATTACAGGATTGAGAGTACTGAACTGGAGAGAAGAAGGTTTATTCCCTGGATGTCGGAAGAAAGGAACGCCATGTTTCACAGAGACCAGATACAGCTTTTAGTTAGAGATGGTTCAGGTAACTGGCAATGATCGTTAGTCACAGGAACCATCTCTTAGTTAAGCTGCAGTAGACATAGACTGCTGGGGACTAAATTTATACACTGAGCTCATCTTTTTCCTTCTAACTCTTCTTCCCAATAACCTTCTATCATTGTTCCATGTTTAACTAACCTTGTCTCTTTCTTTCCAGTAGTTTTGCCCCACTCTTTCTCCCACTCTGTCCTCACCTACAGGTATCATTGGACTCAGAGCTGTGTCTGTAATGGGCAACTTACGGATCAAACCACCCTGCCTGTATCCAGTCCCTTGTCCAACCATCCTGCTTGTGCTTTGTTGTTGCTGTATCCCTTCACCCCAACAGGTCGAGGCAGTTGGCCACCCACATTCAGCCTGGTTCTGCTGGAGGTTTCTTCTTTGCTAGAGAGGTAGTTTTTCCTCTGCACTGATGCTGTTAAATTGTAATTATCCCAAATTAAAAGCTTGCTGTATGTGGAATTTGTTGTGTTTAGCTATGTAAGGTATTACCTTGTAAAGTGCCTTCAGATAACTTTGTTGTGATTTGGTGCTATACAAATAGATAATAAAATAACTGAATTGAATTGAATTGGGTCATGGGCGCTGGCCATCCGGTCGTCTTCCTTTTTAGCTCCAAAGAAGCAATTCCAGGGTAAAAACAAAAGGTGGAGATTTAGTATCTTACATGTATAGTTAGGGTCAAATACCAAGTATAAGCACAGTTCTGAGAACAGGACATAGATCTGATAATGTCAGTTCTACACTGTTTGTTAGGGCAGACAGATGAACAGACAGACAGACAGACAGTCAACTAAAAGTTGAGAAAACTTGAAAAGTTGACTTTATGTCAAAGTTGAATGTTGTACTTACTTTTTAAATCATAGATAAGCTTAGCGGCTAAACTATCTTCTGGAGGTTTTTCAGTTACTGGGTGTATTAGGTTGAATTAGAGTTTACAAATGCACTTAATGAAATTCTTAAATTGTCATTCTATATTTTCGGCCTCACTTGAATGTAGTGGGCGTCAGTTTGCCTGCTTCAGGAGATGTTTTAAATTAAAAAAGAGCATTTGAATCTTCTAATCAAGCTTAGACGAACATAACAATAGAGACTCTCTTTTCAGACAGAACAACCAATCCACAGCACTAGTTAGACTGGTTTCACACCAACCCCTTCTCCCCAAAGCACCAGTCCTGCAGTGCGGTTACCTGATGTGATGTAATCAGATACATTTGTGAACTACTTAAACAGAAGATTCTTCAGAGATCCATCACTTCAAAGAGCCTAGTGGTTAAAGCACACACTTCCCACCCACAGTTTTTTAAATAAACCGTTTTTGTTAGTTGGTGTTATGCCCGAGCGGTCGGGCTACTAAGACTGGTACCCAAAAGCAGGACAAGAGGCTGAGTACGGTTAAGCGGATTTAATTGACACACTCAGGAAGACAGACAAAACCCGCAGCAACGCTGGCAGAAAACACGTAGCAAATAACGGTTGCTCATAAGACAGGACAGATGTAAATAAGGAATAAATAATATAGGGGTAACAAAACGCTACTCTAAAGGTGGTATAGGAATAACCCAAAAAATGCTGCTTTAACGGTCGGACAAATAAAAACCGCGGCTTAACGGCAGGATAAATGTAAACAAAACCCGCTGCTTGACGGCGGGATAAATGTGAACAAACAGCGCTGCTTTAACGGCACGGCACCACGGTGAGCCAACAGTCCACGTAACTGTTACGTAATGCACAACAGAGAAACCTACGCAACATAGAGCTTGGCAGAGTACTTATGGTGAACTACTTGTGCAAGACACAGTCAGGTAGAATACGGCTAGGACACACTGAGGATCGCTTTAGCTTACGCTAACATACCAGCGACTAGGCCAGTGTCCAGTAGCTCCTTAAATACAAATACATCCAAATACAAATACATGCTGTTCACCTGTTGAAACAGAAACCGGAGTTTGCCGAAAAGGACATGTGGCAGCGACGCCTCGTGGCGTAGCAACACACCACCGTTGTCACAGTTGGTGGTTTAATATAAGAAACGTTTATATCCTGAAGCCATAAACCTAACGCTTTCTTTTTAACAAGTTTTATTTACAGATTTTATAAACATCCAGTTCATTTGACCATTTTCAAAACCAGGTTGTCTGAAAGTTGGGTCATTGCTACTACATTCTTTTGGAGCAGAAATGTTTCTCAAGGAGCTTCTACATTATACGTCCTTCATGGGGGACGTGGTCTTCACACCTTCCCACAGTCCTTTGTTCAACTGATGAGCCAGTTCTTTACAGGTGTGAAGTGAAGCCTATTGTAAATGGAGGACAATACGTAACTTTACTCAGACTGAAGGTTGCTGCACTTTTGGTAATGTTTCACTTTAAGAAATATCTGTAAGTTTGTAAGTCTGTAACTTTTTTTTGTGGTGATATTTGGCAGTAAAAGGTGACTGAAATGACACAGAACTGAGAAGAATATCAGCTGACATAACTCTGGTAACACATCTATGTATTCAGATGTCCATGTATTCATGGAAATGGTGGATGATGATGCTGATTTCCTGCTGTACAACCAGGCTCAGTGTCTCTCCATTCTTGAGGCACTGATGTGCTTTGCCTTTTCTGATTCTTCTCGCCTTGTCAACAGAAAATGGGGTGCGCAGATCTTTGTATTTTGTGTCACCTTAATTTGTGTGGTAAACAAAAGACACCAGAGGAAAGTTTACACCAGGAGTTTCTAGCTGGGAGATTCTGTGCCTTAACCACTCAGCTGTTGGTCCTCTGAGGGTGACCTACTGTATGGACAGACATTAAATTCCTTCATACAGCATTATGTTAACAAAGCCTTGATTTGAGCTGAACCTTTAAAGTTATGGATACATTTAGAATTTTCTTGTTAAGCAGTTTACAAATATGTCTGGTTTTCATGGCTTAGGTGAAGTTGTGTGGAAGTTGAGTCATGTCAACTCTTTCAGTCTGAAGCTTAAACAAGCTTTTACGGTTTGTGTCCTTCTTGGGGAGGGTTCATATCACCCCTACTCACTTTTGTGTCTTTTGTTCACATAATGAGCCAGTTCTTTGCTAGTGTGAAGTGAAACTAAACTGGGGGATAATATGGAACTTCCCTCAGACTGAGGAAGCTTTTGGTCTTTGTCAGTTGTCATTTATTCCTGGCAGGTTGAAAAAAAAATTGCCAGTAAATTTATTGCTTAACATTACAATACAGTAATATGTAGTATAATTAGAACAAATAAAATATCCATGTGAATGTTGACTGAATGTTTGACTAAAGGGCATTGTATTTAAAACTGCTATAAATTTCTACTTACTTAGACATAAATAACTTTAAGTTCAGTTATAAACTACTTTACATTTAAGACACTCATAAGGCTTGTGTACTATATATTTATATACCAACTCCCTTCTCACCCTACACGGGTGGTCTCATCCGCTTTCCAAGCTCGGGTCCTCTACCAGAGGCCAGGGAGCTTGAGGGTTCTGCGCAGTATCCTTGCTGTTCCTAGGACTGCACTTTTCTGGACTGAGATGTCAGATGTTTTTCCAGGGATCTGTTGTAGCCACTCTTCCAATTTGGGGGGTCACTGCCTCCAGTGCTCTGATCACCAAAGGCACCACTGTGGCCTTCACCTTTCAAGCCTTTTCCAGTTCTTCTCTGAGCCCTTGATATTTCTTTAGTTTCTTATGTTCCTTTTTCCTGATGTTGCCATCGCTTGGTATTGCCACATCCACCACCACGGCTTTCTTCTGTTCTTTGTCCACCACCACAATGTCTGGTTGGTTCGCCATTACCATTCTGTCCGTCTGTATCTGGAAGTCCCACAGGATCTTGGCTCGCACGTTCTCTACCACCTTGGGAGGTGTTTCCCACTTTGACCTTGGGGTCTCCAGTCCATAGTCTGCGCAGATGTTCATGTATACTATGCCAGCCACTTGGTTATGGCGTTCCATGTATGCTTTTCCTAACTGTCCTCAATGTCTGCTATTGTTTCTTCTGGGAGTGAGACCCTTTCTGTGTGGATTACCTTGCCTCTCTTTGTCACCATCCTCCCACATTTCTCAATCCTGAATGACATCCCAATGTCCGAGCTGTAGATCCTGGTGGTGTGGATCAGCGAATCGATGTCTCGCTCACTCTTGGCGCACAGCTTGGTGTCATCCATATAGAGGAAGTCTTATGGTGGCCCGGTTCTGGAGTCGGTATCCGTAGCCAGTCTTGTTTATTATTTGGCTGAGGGGGTTCAGACCTATGCAGAACAGCAGTGGGGACAGTGCGTCACCTTGGTATATGCCACATTGGATGGATACTTGGGCAAGTGTCTTCTCATTGGCTTCAAGGGTGGTTCTCCACAACCTCATTGAGTTTGCAATGAAGGCCCTTAGAGTTCTATTGATGTTGTACAGCTCCAAGCATTCAGTGATCCATGTGTGTGGCTTGAATCATAGGCTTTCTTGTAGTCAATCCAGGCTGTGCACAGGTTGGTGTGTCGCACTCTCCTGCAACCACGAGTATATATATATATATATATATATATATATATATATATATATATATATATATCTATATATATATATATATATATATATATATATATATATATATATATATATATAAAACTGAATGAGTCGTTTACTGAGAGGATTTGTTCCTCCCGAGTCATATAAAAGATTAGTTCATATTGAACACACAAAGCGTTCAGTTTTTGCATTATATAATAAGTTGTAGAATATAAGCTGCTACCGTTTCTCCACCTTGCTGCTGAAGCTAGCTTTCAAACGAGGAAAATATGTACATGATGCACTATTTGACGAGAGCAGTAAGAGCTCTCTCATCAAATAGAGAGTATGGAACTCTCACCTTAACAGGTTTACAGAATCAATCTTTTTAACACCTCACCTGAAAGGCATCACACTCTAATTCAATCGCGCACCTTTTTCATTATTGAAAATTAAATTAATGTAATTTTGACTAAATACTGATACGCTATATGTTACAAATAATAATTAATCAGACAGCTAGATTAAAACTCACAACCTTAGTATTGCCAGCACTACATTCTAACCAACTGCACCAACCAGCCAATGTAGAAGATAGTAGTCAGTACTATTAATAAACAGTAGGCCCCGACCACAATTTTTTTTTGACAAACAGTACTTAAACACATTTGTGGACACTCCCTCTTCTAAATCTTGTTTCTTTAATCACATTAAATTCTCTATATACTACACATTATACTCACATTTTTGTGTTGTCCATAGGCAAGTAGAATTTTTAATCTTAAACTTACCTTCAATAGCACCTTCCTAATCTTAAACTTTAGCTTTTGTACTACGTACATGAAAATGTGTTTGGCTGATGATTATTTTGTTGTTGTTGTTGTTGTTGGAGGTGTCTGAGGGAGTGGCAGCAGGCATTAACAGGTAATGGGCTGTCACTGAGTCATGCTGCAGAACGTTTATTCTACTGCTGGCTACACTAATCCCAGCAGAGAGTAAGCAGTTGTTGGTCAGCAGGGGTTTCAGCTGATGACCCGGCACTATCAAAGTGAATGAGCATGGCCCCTACCCCTCCATCATTTCCCTTCCAAAGGCTAATGCGGCTCCTCTGGCCTTTTGTTGCATGATGGGATATATTAAGCTGCTCCATTCAGTTGGTTTGGAGGAATGCTGCGGGCGCACCCCCTGCCACTGGTTGGTCAGTGAAGCGGGGAGGGATATCAAAGCTCAGTGGAGAAAAGGACGGGAAGGGGCAGGAGGGGCCCGATAGGGTCATGTCTCATTGAGCAGAGCAGGGGTGCATTGAGCCTGTCACGTGGCTGATGGCTGATTTACCACTCCACTGGAGAGAAGAGGTCTCACAGGCCACCCCTTCCTGCCCAAGGCGCGCGGACACGTTCTGAACATGGACACACACACACACACACACACACACACACACATACGCACACAGTATAATGACAGACTGCCTCTGCTGTTCACCAGCGCTACAGTTTTTATACAACCTTGAACATCAGTGTTCCTCTGTACAGTCTGGATATCTCTTTAGCTAAGCTTCAGCTGGAGGACCTGTATTGATTCCTGCTCCACACAATTCAGCTGCAGCCTTTCATGGGCTCCTCTAACTGACTATCTTTGTCCATGTGTCTCTAAAATTTTCTCTCACTCATTTTTGTCATCTGCACCCATTTGCTGCACTCATCAGAGATGCCACTCTGTATTCTTCCCTCCCCATCTCTGCTCTCACTATTCACATTTTGGTCCATTTGAGTTGTATTATGATGGAAAATCTATGCCATTCACTTTGTTGATGTTATTTGCAGTAGCTCATGTGTTGTTAGACATCTCTGTGTATAAAAGACACATGGGTAGAATGTTGTGTGTGGCTTTCAAGACCCACTCACCTTTCAATAAGTAAAAAAGATCCAGTAAAAATGACGGTCTACTGGAAAAGCATAAGCTGTCCATCTTTTCAAATAATAAAACATACTCTTTGTATTCTTTTTTAAACAAGCTAATGTATATTGATTTGTGTACTTTGATGTCTGCTGAATATACTAATATATGTCCTGTAATTTTACAATATAACCCATTAAGGCACTACTCAGAACACCCATTGAGGCTACTCATACAGAGAGAACCTATGCAATAAACTACATTTGTTGTGTTGGCACCAAAGTGTCAGTGCAGTCACACACATCAACCACACTTTCACTGTCAGAGCAAAATGTAATAGGTGTAATATGAGACACTGATTGCTTATTCAGGATTTTTCTAAAGTGTCATATACTGATTTAGATTTGAATAATTCATAAAAACACAAGTTATCTTTCAGTTCTTTAAATTAAATATTGTACAAACAGTGCAGTATATATGATGTAGCTGCTTGCTAGATGTTTTCTGTAAGCTTGTACAGAGTGAATAGACATGAATGACATGTTATGTCAGGGGAACCATTTATTACCAGTTGTTTAACTTATTCTTATGCCACCCTCTTCTGATCACGTAAGAATTAATATCTGCATGTGTGTGTTAAGTGTTTGCTATATTATTATGAACATTTGGATCTGATGATGCTTTTGCATTATTACACTTATTTACTTCCTCATCATCTTATACTTACAGTATTAGGGTTATGTAGCAATAATGCATTTACAAAATATATATATTTTTTAATAATTTTATCTGCATTAATTTGCACTTAAAGTAGAGCCAGACATGCCTTAAATCTACATCTACACATAAACCAGAAAAATAACTAAGCTGAAGTTAAGCATAAATATAATGTACCCTGCTTGTCCTCCTTCCTCAAACTACAGACCAATAGGACAGCTCTTCTCCCACTGTAACTACAGTAAATAGCTCTTAGTTCCATCTATCTACCACACTGCATATGTTTTGAGTTTGGCATCTGAGTCTGGGCTGTCTAAGTGAAAAAATGAGACCAATCAAAGATAAGAGAGCTCTCTTCTTTCTCTCTGTCAACATGTAAGTCTTAAGTGAAGCCGAGTGCTAGCTCGGATTCTTGTCTGGTATTCTGTCTGACATAAAATGCTGCTTGCTGGGACTGAGGAAGTAGCTCAGAGAGAAGTATTCCCGCCGGACTCTCCAGCAGATGGAACAAGAACACCTTGAAGGATGGGAGTGTTGCCGAGCCTGAGCGCTCGCTTTCTCCTCCGCAGATAACGCGGGACTGTCTCAAATCTCCAGCAATCTGTAGATGTGAGCGACATGGTGAGAGCACCTGGCTCTTCAAGGGAAGCAGCCGTTCAAGATGTGACAGAACACCTTGTCAGTTCGAATCACTGTAATGGAGAGATAATCCCACAATCATCACTCAGAAAGGCATGTCTGCAGGGCATCTAGAAGGAATAGTGAGATACAGTATGCTTTGCAACATTTAGATGTTAGGTTTGCTGCATTTAATACAAGCTGAAATCAAAACTAAGAGATAGTGGAGGGAAAGAACACTTAAAATTGTGGTTGATGTAATGAGGGTTCAACAGTTTTAAATGTAGATCAGTAGGGATATTGGCTGATACTCTTGGCTGTTGAATAGTCCCTGAGTACAACAGAACTGGTCCTTGTAAGCCTGTCAGATGACAAAGACAAGTTAGACAGGAGAGTTTGCAGTCAGTGCTGCGTCTGCAGAGATGTGCCTTTCGTCTTTTGTCACTCAAAGGCCCTTGGAGGAGTTTTGCTGCTCAGTAACCTTGCGTGACCTGTCACTCAGCTGGTAGTATGCCCTTCTCCTCCTCATCCCTCCCCTTTATTCACTCCTTTACTATTCCTGTCTGTCCTAGTCTTCCTTACGTATCCCAGCATGTGAATTGGGGGGGGTCTCATTTTCATGTGTCAGGCTCCCCCATCAGCGTGACAGCTCCCTGTCTGCCTGTCTCATTAGAAACAGCCAGCTTGGTCTGGAAAGCAGCTGGAGAGTCGAATGGCGTTCAGCTCTCCCCAATCCAGACCAGGAACTGTGAGATCAGTTCTGCTAACACCAGTCAACCAGATCATCATCTGGCTTGATCTAACATCCACACATATATGGATCTGTACACCTAGCTACGATGTGATACATGTGCAGACACACAGACATGCCGTCTTTTTCTTCTTCTTGAGTTCACTGCACTTTTACTTTAGATTCTTCATACTTGATGAATGTGTTGATAAATGGCGCAGGTCTTAGTTTGCTTTTCCAATATGTTTTGGGCTCTATTATCATGCTTTTCATGTGAGATATTGTGCTTTTTTTACATTTGTACAACATGTGCTTATGATTGATCACTTGTAATTTGTTCCTGAGCATAGTGTTTTGGTCCAGTTGTGTTTTAGGCAGCACCCCAGCAGGTCTCTATTATTAGATCTGTTATCTTTGTTCAGAGGCTGACTGATGTTTAGCAAAGGTGCTTACTTTTTAGACCTGCATATCAAATGGCCTTGAAGGTCAAAAAAGCCTTATGTTTGTGTTGAGAGCTAAACATCAGACAGTTTTAAATCCCACTACTTTATTGTTTGTCCTTGAGTGTTAATTGTGCAACGCAGACATCCGAAGACATCCATTAAGCAGGCTCGTGTTTGATGTTTTCTTATGCGAGACCTAGTTGTGAGATGGTGAATAGTTAAATTCTAATTGCATGAGGAATTTGTATCATTATAATTTGGGGAGGCTTTGTATTCCTCCCTTTTAACGAATGTAACATGGCCATCCAAGATAGAAAGGAGCAGAGAGTTTGTGAGTTTATAATGAACTGTGAAAGGCTTTTGAATATGTATGAGGATGCAAGACCCTAGGCAAGATGTACATAAGCTCCCCTGTTTGGTGTAAAGTTGATCATATCATTTTCTTCCAAAGAGCAATCCTCATTCGATGCAGAGCTTAATCTAGGGCTCTTCGTAACACTGAAAAGCTTCATAAGGAACAAAACAGGAGGAACTGTGCCATGATATGAGAAATGCAGGTCGTTTGATTACTGCTTTTGTTGCTTTAAATCAAGCGTTGTTTTTAAAGCACTAGTTTAGAAACAACAACAAAAAACTAGCCTTTGCTTTTAGGCACAAGAGGGAATACTTGCTATTTAATACCAATACCTAACTGACTCCACCAAGGATGAAATCATTACTTGTGCATCTAGTAGTTTACTGTAAACGGCAGTAGCTGTGTCTACAAGTTACTGGTAGACACAGAAAAGCAATATTAAAAAAGGGGTTATTCCAGGGATTGGCAGCAACCCACAATAAATAGAAAATGCATTGGAAAATACATGGGAAGTACAGATCAGTCAGGCCCAGATTTGATTCAGAGTTGGTATGATGTTGCCTTTACACTGTAAATCCAGTCAAGAAATGAGTACAATGTACACAAATTATATACGTTTTGTGCCATTACTATTTATTGGGACTTTATTTATATATGCTTTATATGCTAAATGCTTAAATTCATTGTACTAATTCAGAGTAGAATATACTTAAAGACTTAAATTTAACTTAAAAACTTAGTTAAAATTAAAGTTAAAGTTAAAATTACTTAAAACAAGTTTTGGTAGTGATCCAGTGTTTGTATCTCCATGGAGATAGGATTTGTTTTGTGATTTTCTGCTCCAAAATCGTATTAAAAACACACTTTAACATTATTAAAGTAGTACAGTGTGGCCAGATATACGAAAATGATTGTGTTTATGCAATAGTTTTTGGGGTCTGTATGATCTGCGATTTTGTAGAGCCAGTATACGATAGCTTTCACACTGCCATTCATCATAATTTGATGTCATTTTGATTGACAATCACTAGAACCTGTTTTCATCCATACCTGGTTGGCTCCTCCTCTCTGTCAATTACATCAGCAGTGCTGCTGTTTACACAGTTGTAAGGTAAAAATGAATGAGTTCAGAACCAAAGCAAACTGCTAAAAGAAAAGACTGGTAAGCAAACCAAGCAGCTTTAATGGCCGGTCTGGTTGTTAGACGCTATGTTCCAGGGACGGATTCACCCTGTTGCTGGGAGTGAAACTGAAGCCTTTTGATGCTGCTACAGTATTCAAGCGGTTTCAGACATTACAGTGTTAAAAAACACAGCAAACAAAACCCACAAAACATCTCTAGCTACAAAAATGAACAAAATAATTGTTCGGGTTTTTTTTCGAATACAGTAACTAGGCCTTTTTTCTTTGAGCTATGTACACAGAATAGTTTTGTTCTTAAATGCACTGTGATTTCTTATCTGGCAACACTAGATGCAGCAACACAACAAGGTAACATTTATTTCATTGAGGCGCTTTACTGACTGCTAGCTGACTGTAGCTGTTTCCGTTTAATAGTCCTTCATCTCAATAGAGACATACACAGGAACAATCCTCTAACGCGAACTACAAACACTTAAGGTCTAGCAAAACAACAGGCAAAGCACAACAAACAGATTTACAGCGGGGAACTTGTACCTCCACCAGAACCACAGTCCAACTAATGTAAAACCTGGTGAGTGCTGCGTTTCCCACTATCTGAATGGTGTATCCTTTCTTGTTAGCTTGTGGCTAACACTTTACACTAGCTGTCCTGGTGCTGCACTGTGGCTGCCCACTGCTGCCCCCACAGGGAATGGGTAAAAATGCAAAGATTCCCCAATGCAGGATCAATCAATAATAATAATAATAATAATAATAATAATAATAATAATAATAATAATAATAATAATAATAATAATAATAATAAATAACTATACATGTATAATGTTATTATTATTATTATTATTATTATTATTATTATTATTATTATTATTATTATTATTATTATTATTAAGAATAAAGAATAAGAAAACCTTTAATAGTCCCGCAGTGGGGAAATTACCTCTCACAACATCAGTACAGATGAGCAAGAATACAGGTACAGAACAGTTTGTGTTGGCACAGTACAAAGCAGTACAGTACAGTACAGTACAAAGCAGTACAGTACAGTTAGAGTGAGTATGAGGTCATTGCAGGGTTATTGCACAGTAATGGGTATAAGATTTGTACCGGTAACAATATACATGATTGTTCAGATTTACACAAATATTGTGCAGAGCAGGTTGCTATATAAACCACTGATGCAGTGGGTGAGTGACTGTGGTGGGACGTGGTCAACAGTTCTGATTGTACAGTCTGACAGTAGCAGGTAGGAAAGATCTACGATATCTCTCCTTCACACAGCGAGGGTGGATCAGTCTGCTACTGAAGCTGCTCTCCAGAGCAGACAGTGAGTCCTCCAGTGGGTGAGAGACCTGGTCCATGATGGATGTCAGTTTAGCCAGGACCCTTATCTCACCCACCTCCTGCACCGTGTCCAGAGTGCCGCCCAGGACAGAGATGGACTTCTTGATGATCCTGTCCAGTCTCTTCCTGTCCCTCACTGTGATGTTGCTGCTCCAGCAGACCACACCATACAGGATGGCTGATGCCACCACAGAGTCATAGAAGGTCTTCAGGAGCGGCCCCCTCACTCCAAAAGACCGCAGTCTCCTCAGCAGGTAGAGTCTGCTCTGACCCTTCCTGTAGAGTGCATCCGTGTTATGAGTCCAGTCCAGTTTATTGTTCAGATGCATTATTATTATTATTATTATTATTATTATTATTATTATTATTATTATTATTATTATTATTATTATTATTATTATTATTATTATTATTATTCATCCCAGAGTCACAGATCTGTTGTGTTTATCTCCTACTACAAATATTCATCCATCCATTCTTTACCACTTTTTGCCATTCGGGGTCGTGGGGGGGCTGGAGCCTATCCCAGGTGGCTGAGGGCGAGAGGTGGGGTACACCCTGAACAGGTCGTCAGTCCATTGCAGGGACAGACAGAGACGAACAATCATTCACACACACTCACACCTATGGGAGTAGAGTAGCAAATCAACCAGAACGCATGTCTTTGTTTTTTTGTTTTTTTTTGTTCTGTCCAGCAGTTTAACAAGCAGCATGTATCACGCTGAATGCCATATTGTGATGGACAGCTTTGCTTTAACAAGAGAAGTATATTTGAAATATATATACTCTTCTTGATTAATGGTTTATTTAATGTTTTATTTAGCTAATCCTAAATATGTGTGATGTTGCTGTGTTGGTAGACAGGTTAAGTTTCTGCTTTGTGGTGTGTGTGTCTGTGGGCGGTGCAACCAGCTGCTGGAACCAAGAAAATCAATCTGTTAAGCAAACAATCCGTGCAAAATAAATAAGCAAGGATGTACCTTAGGCTAAGACATTCATAAATAAAAAACTGCTGTACTGTGGTTTACCTTAGAAATTATTACAAGTACAAAGAAATGGACATGGTGTATGATCACTGATTGTGATAGAGTGAATATTGCTGGTAAAGACATCTTGTAAGACTGAGTTATTTACTAAAATATAATCTATACGGGAGTGAGAGTGGTGAACTGGCGAGAAGAAGGTATATTCCCTGGATTTAGGATGAAGAGAACGCCATGTGTCACAGAGACGGAACTCATCCATGTACTGTTTTAAGGTCTGTACTGATTGCCAGTTCCTGTTGCTCACAGCTTTGCTTAGCCTGTCCAACTCTGGGTTGAATACTAAATTAAAGTCTTCTCCTACTATAAGTTTGGAACCAGAGTAAGCAGACAGTGATGTGAAGAAGCTTTGAAAAAAAGAGGGGCCATACACATTAGCTAGGCAATAATATAATATATTAAAATGTTTCCTATTAAGATATTAATGATTATATATCTTCCTTATGGATCTACAATAATATCATTATGAATAAAGTAAATCTTTTTATTTATCAGGATGGCCACCCCTCTTTGTTTAGAATTGTAACCGGCTAAGTAAGCATGTGGGAACTCTGTTTTGAGAATATGAGTTCCCTGTAGTAAAGCAATGTCTGTTTGTTGGGTTTTCAGGTTAAATATTTTAAATAGTTTTTCCTTCTTACTGATTCCACGTACATTCCAAGTGACAATCTTTAGTGGTATCATAACTTACCTGACTGCCGTGGATCACTAGTCTTGCGTATATGTAGTGTGACAGACTTTATGGACTTTAGAGAACCCATACCCTTCTCGTTTTGAGGCGACAGTGCTATCCACTGCACCTTCGTACCAACTACAGTACAATGCCATCAAGATGTGTACAAACATTAGTAAAGTTAGGAAAAAGAAATGTTGGTGACATCAGCACCTCAGGCAATATCTTACAGAAACCTAAAAAGTTCAAACATGACTGAACATTCCAGCCGGAGATACAGTACATGTTAGATGCAGAGTGGCACTATCTTTTAATACATCTAGCTCTTCTCTATGGGCCACAAGAAAAGGGACCCAACCAGCTTACAGCTTAGTGATGGGGAGGGTCTCTTGGAAATTAACAACACTACAGATTTTTTTGTGTTCTGGCCACAACCTTCCCAAAATTTATTTTTATCGGACGTCTCCGTAAAAAGGGAACCACTCAGATCTACAGTAGCGACAGAGTCTTGCTGGAAGTAATCCCTCACCGTCAGGCCTGGATCTCTTGTATCTCTGAAAAACCTACCTCTGCAAACGCGCTCTGTCTTTCAGAAGCCGTCTTTTTTCTTGTCTCCCCACTCTCGTGTGGACTGCGCTCAGATCTGCGCACTAGTCTGTACCCCCGAGTACAGACAGAAGCTCGGTTCCCCAAGCAAAATAGAAGATTTTTTTTTCCAACCAATTGAAATGTTTCAACCAAATTAAAAATAAAAGTTCCAGTCTTTTGTTTTTTCCAAATCAAATCAATCATCACAAAGAAATCTCTCTCACCAGGCCGAGCCAAGATCCAAAGATCCTGTTCGTGACGCCAAAATTGTGGTGGAAATTTCCCATTAAATGGCTAATAAGAGAGTTGTCTTTTGTGTGATTTATTATAAAAATAAAGGAAAAAAATATAATGAGGAAAGCAAATCAAAAAAAAAAACAAAAAACAGCTGGGGAGATCAGTGCATACACCGCGAAGGCGTGATGCAAAACCCCCACAATCCTCAAATTGTCTCTGCCTTTTAACCCCTCTTTCCGACTAATGTCTGTGTAGCCCAATCAGATTGCATGCACCATCTCATCCCTGTCACTGTGTGTGCGGAGATGTTTACATTCTCACACCTGCGTCTGACCATCAGAGGGGAAGGAGCAAGTCTCAACAGACAGAGAGACACAACTCCCCGACCTTGGATTTGGGAGCTAGAGTCCAGGCTGAGACAACCATTGAACGATCTAGGTGAAATGTCAAATACATAAAACAGATGTAGGACAAAACATGATATATTAATTGCAGAACATAAGGTATAAATGTTGATCTGCTAACCACACCGGACATGAAATCATCTTGCCAAAGCGAACCACTATATTTTGGAGCTAGGTTAACCAGAGATGCAACCCTCCCTACAGACTATGACGGAGCCAGCGGAAGATAGTAGTAGCATCCCCAGTGATTCCCCTGCTGAGGTTTGGCAACCACCTGTGGATTTTAGCCACCTCAGCATATAACTGCACCAGATCGTGGGGAAGGTGCTCCGGGCGGAGGCTGCAACATTTGCCAATGGTAGTCATGACATTGGGTGCATCCCCACTTTCCAAACATCAATTAAACTCACAGATGACAACCCTGTGCAGAAGGCCTATACATCAGTTCCAAAGCCACTATACAAAGAAGTGAAAGAGTACAATCTTATATTCAGGAGTTACTGTTAAAGAGATGGATAGTGAAGTCTCATTCACCCTACACTGCACTGATTGTTTTTGTAAGGAAAAAGGATGGGTGGCATAATCAATACATAGACGCAATGGCGTCTATGTATTGATTATGCCATAATCATGCCATGGCGTTAAGTTGAGACCAGAAAAGTGAGTTATTCCACTAAAAAGTAAGGTATGAGGGTCAAGTGGTTCCTGCCAATTGTGTATGGGTGGATGCAAAAGATGTAGAGGCGGTCATTGAAAACAGAAAATTCCACAGACAGTAGGGGATGTGAAAAGGTTATTAGGGTTCCTAAGCTATTACAGTGCATATCTGCAAGACTTCTCATCTATCGCAAGACATACATTCTACAGGCAAACCTAGCACCTCCTGCTTGTTCTTCTTCATTTGCACCTGGACTAAGTGTTTCTTTATGAAAACATCACAAATTAATTTTGATTGCAATAAATGAACAAAATGTGGAAATGCAGGAATCACAGACCATGACCATGCTGAATGACTGAGCCCTGTTGTTGTCGGTTAAAATAAATAAGCAGGGATGTACCTTAACACATTCATAACTAAACAACTGTTGTACTGTGGTTTACCTTGGAGGATAATACTAATACCAATAATAGTGTTAAGGTATGTGCACATACTCATACAAACATATACATATCATATACATACACATATGCATTATTATACATATCCCATACTACTTAATAAATGTCATGACATACAACGCCACAATTTCCATATTCACACATTATTGATATTGGTAGTGATAAGTATCAGTAATACTTACAGTTGGATTTGGAAAGTGTCCCACTACAAGGTTAGTAAGGCTGTAGCTTAACATTATTCACCCAAAGGCTGAGGCAGACGTTGGTGCATAAACAATGCCACTTGTGGAAGCCAGGGTGATGTGAGGAGCTTGGCCACTACGCCCATCCAACAAGCAGAGGAAAGAATCCTAGCAGCCAGGGAGCCCACACACCTTCAGTTCCAGGAGGGCAGGTGTTGCGACCCAAGCCGCCCGTACAGAGCCCCCCAGGCAGAGCTGCAGCAGCCACAGAGACAGCACCCGAGGTCAGAGTGGGCCACCGTGGGTCAACGCTGTCCGCCCCATGAGAACCAGGGGCAAACACTCCCCCCGGTGGGAGGGTGAGCCTGAAAAAGTGGAGCCCGAGGACCCATAGTCCGTAAGGAGCCCGCTACGAGATGCCAACACGCCCAGAGTGGGGCCCACCCCCAGTCCACCACCCCTACACGAGCGGAGCGGGGCCTACCCCATCGGCCCGACCTCATCCCCTGGCACCACACCGGGTCTGCAGCACAAGGCCAGCAATTGGTGGGGGTCAGCAGAAAAGAGACCACCCAGGCAGACGATCAACGTACCCCGGGCGAAAAAACCGGACCCCCGACACTCCAACCGCACCACGCGCATACAAACTCACAAACACAGACGCATACACCCACCCACACGTACTACACACATCATCAGATCAACACACATACACCATAAACTCTCTCACAACAAACTAGTCAATCATACGTGAACCAATGCACTCTCAGATACATTCTCGCACCCACACCATTTGCTTGATCTCATTTGTGGGGCGGGTAGGTCTCCGGCCTGCCGCCCATGTGGCCCCAGGCAGGGACCGCAGCTCCTCCCGAGCCCCACCCAACTCCCCCAACCCGGGAGAAGCAGAGGGCAGCGAAAAAGGCACCCCAGAACCCTGCAACCCAGCTTGGACGTGAGTGTGTGGAACTAAAGTGCACTGAAGGTGGGTGACACCTCCAGGAGCATGTCCCCTGGACAGTGCCCCCCCACCCTGAATGTCTTTTTGCAGTCAAAACTGGGTGGTGATCTCTCCACCAGGGCCAGTGGGCGAGGCCACAACTGGCCCTGGACAGCCAGAGTCATCCTTACCGTTCTTTCACACTTACCCATTCTCTCGCTCAAGTATGCCCATGCTCACCCTGTGTAGTGCTAAACTTAAACCTACACACATACTCTGTGGTTGTGCATTATAAAAATATTTTGAGCTTTTAGTACTTACCTGCCACTTTAATTTCCATTTCTTGTCATCCCAATTTTGCACCTGCTGGAACGCTGCGTCGCAATAACGTCATGCCCCGAGGTACAAAGACAAAAAAGTGCACTCAAAACATAAAAGCAAATTGGGTGTGTTCACATATAATGTCTGAGCACTAGAGATGGGAATTTCGGTTCTTTCAGCTGACTTGGATCTTTAACTCTCGATCAGTGAAGTGTTGGGGGACCTCATATGTATAATCTGTTATTAACAGAATTATTATTAAGGTCCCACATGCTCAGACAAAGGAAATACTGCGGCCTGCATGTAAAGTCCTCATCCTGATAGTAGTGAATGAGAACAAAGAGATTTCAAATCTCGGCGCCAAAACCAGGCGCCAGGCTGGGGAACCACACCTGGCTCCCCGCTGTGAAGGCCGAAACCCCGCTGACACAAGCGACAAACGGAGGAGAAACTTGGACGTCAGCCATCCTGATTGGACCAAACAATAGGATGGGCGTGACCAAAAACACGGTTATAAAAGTCGCCGTGACCCAAGACTCGTCCCTTGTCCTCTTCGATCACCCGTTACCCCTTGTTCTCCCCCTTGTTCTCTTCGATCTCCCGTTTCCCCTTCCTCTCTTCGACCCTCTCGCTGCCCCACCTGGAGCTTCCCTCGGCACCAGCACGCCTGAAGCCTCCACCGCAGCCAGCAGCTGAACCAACGGAGACGTCGTCACAGAGAACGGGCCTGATCACCCATCTACTTCCAGCCATACGGCAGGAAACCGCCAGCTTAACCGCCTCACTCGCCGCCGCATCAGCTGATCACGACGCGATCACCGCGACGCACACCTGGACCGGACCGGACCGCAACAGAGCAAGCACGCACGCACGCACGCACGCACGCAACGCCGGAGCTTCTCACCAGGATTGAGCAGTAAGGCAGAGGCATTCTTAAGTCTGAGCAGAGTAGAACTCTTAGGGTATCAGTAATTGTTTTATTGTTGTGTTTTCTTTTCCTGCACACACGATCTGACCGCTGTGTATTTCCGCGATCACGTGACTGTAACGCTGTTACAGATCTACGTGAATCTAAGAGGTGCACATTGAAGTGTTGTAACCTGTGATTTCGCTAGCTTAAGTGCTTTATTGTGTTACTGTGTAGTGCTCTGTTTCTGCTGCGACCACGCCAAGCGCACGTTTCAACCACTGCACGCTTCCGCGATCACGTGACTATATCGCAGAATATAGCCCCACGTGTTTGTGTGACCACGAGCCTTATCCACGCTAGTCCCACTTCACACTCCTTTACACGCTTCTTTCCCTGTGAGCGCCAGACACGCGCGCTCCATTCAAAGGGCTCACCGGCACACGCGCGCAGCTGTGCCACCTCACCACGCCCCTAAAGGGGGGCGCTCTCCTCCTCCTCCTCTTCTCTCTTTCTCTCTCTCTCTCTCACCCTCACACACATATACACACACACACACACACACACACACACCCCTCTTATCTCAGGTAACGCGCATACACATACAGAACGCTAGACGAACACACCATATAATTAAGTTGTGATTTGCTGAGTTATTCAAGATAGTGTTGACACTAGAGTTAATATTAACTGTTTAATAAAGCGTTCATAATTTAACTAGTCGTTGTTTGTGATTATTTGTATATGGTTTTGCAGCACTAGTGAATTGAGTCGGCTATGGTACGGAATTCACCCTTCAACTAACTTAAATACAAATGAGACTGTATTGGCTATCCCAAATCGGTTATTGGTCCCTGGAAACAGGGTGGTGCCCCGTAAATTAAGTAATTATTAATTCAATTAATAATTATTAAATCAATAATAGTAAGTGTTTCACTTGCCAAACTATAGACATTTGTCATATAGTTATATATATTTAAGCTAATAACCAAGATTTGTGAATCTAAATTATAAACATAATTGGTATCTCCACTCAGGAGCTATAAATCCAATTATTATAATTTGTGCTCCTCGCATATCCCCAACATAATTGGTGCCCCGTGTGAGGCCGACAAAGATTATTCACCGTGCTGTAAACCTGTACAAATAATCTACTGGTGGATGCAAGAATCCACAACTCTGTGTGTAGAGACCAGGTTGCCTATTGGTAAAGCTAGTCGCCGAAAGGAACTTATTGAGTTTGGAAGCTGTGTTTCACCTAGTGTTGATGTGCTAAGTGTGGGTGTTGCATAAGTTACTGAAGCACCAGCATCACTAGCATTGCTCTGCTACCATCTTAGCTACCAGCATTAGCCAACAGCTAATATTAACTTAGATGCCAGCGTAGCATTAGCAACAGTTGCTATTAGCTTAGCAGCCAGCTTAAGCGGTAGCCTAGCGATAAGCTACAGTGGGTCAGCAGTAGTTGTCACCCTAGCCCAGCCACTGTGGTATTAGCTTAGCCTCAGCCATTGAATAATACCAGTGCATATATATACACATATTGTTTTGCTCAGTGAGCATTCAAGTAAGTCGCAAGTAAACACTACTTGTGCGATACTATTCTAGCTGTTGTGAAAACCTTACAAATAAGGATGAGTAACAAGGGCTCCCCTGGGTCAGGAAGTCTGGACTTCCAAGGTGTTGTTGCAGGACTTGTCAGAATATCCACGAAAGAGCTAGAGCGCCTTAACAAGTATACTGTCGCAGAGTGTGAGGGAGAAATGCAGAGGCTGATGTCGGTCGTGAGTCAACCCACGGGAGAAACCCGCCTGACTCAAGAGGTAGTGGGCCAGCTGGCATTGCTATGCCATCAGAAAGCCCAACTGGAGTCCGCAGAATCTGCTGAGAAGATCGCGGCCCTACACAGTAGCTACTTAGCTGAGCAAAAGACCGTCACCCATCTAGAGCATAGCTTAGAGGTAATGAAAAGGGAACTGGAACAACTCGAGGAGAGCTATAAGAGGTTGCAGCGAGACCATGACATACCCCCTAGGTCCCGAACAGTTCACCAGGAGGAGGTAGGAGATAGGAATGAAAATCAGTGCAGACAAATAGGTATGGCGGCTCAGTCAAGTGACCAAGAGCTGGACAAACCTGGTCCTGGGAGTGAGACTTTCCACAGCCTAGAGGCCCCAAAGTCAGTCCCCACAAACCGGACCAATCTAGCACAAAGAGAGCCCCGTGGGTCCTTTGGAGAAGCGACCCCAGCTCACGCCCACAAGGGCACTCATTCAAACTCTTACCTCACTACTGACACCCCAGTCTACTACGCATCGACCATAGCCCATGGTAGCGTAGTCAGGGGAACAGGAAGACTGAACAGGGACAGGTATGCACCCATGGATACGCCAATCCACAGAAATGTACTCCCGAGTTACCCCCAGCCAGAGCCACACCTCGAAGACCAGAGATGGCAAGGTCCTAGTAGAGAAACCTACTTTAAGCCTGAGCCCACTAATGGTAGATATGAGCCACTGCCACCCAGTGGGGGATACCTTCCTCGCAACGCCCCCCCCCTACGCCCTCACCCAGTCCCTTACTACGGGGGCGACTCAAGCTCAGAGGACTCTGACATTGTGAACCCTGTCCCAAGGCGGGAGATACGCACACGCCAACTCGAATCTATGGCTAAGGACATTGAGCGCTTTGATCCCAGTGACAGGGAGTCCACCATAGATGACTACCTGCGGGAAGTTGAGCGGTGCCTCCTGGACTTGCCTGAAGCAACAGCTCGCGAAAAGCTGAAGCTGATCTGGAAGACCACGGCTAGAAGTGTGCATAGTTTTATAGAAACCCTTCCCTGCAGCATACGTGACAGTTACCCAAGGCTCTGTGATGCCCTTAGGGAAGAGTTCTCGCCCTTTACTGACTCTGCCGCTGCCACCCTTGGAGCATTTGAGGTCCTGCACAAAAGGGACGAATCTCCAAAGGAATATTATAGGCGCCTCCGAGCAGCCTACTTCCAGGGTCACAATGCCCCAGGTCTAGAGGAAGACAGCGCATTCCGATCCCTCTTCCTGCATAACCTCCACGAGAGCATTCGGTATGAGGTGACAATGCATAGCCAATCAGGTCGACTCACTATGCAGGAACTCCGAAAATACGCGCAAATGGCCTGGCAAACCCGCGCACGACCAAGGCGTCGCCCTGACCGGGACGCCAGAGTCCTGGGCATCCAAACTACGGACGACTTGGCGTTAGAAGGCCCAGAATTACAGCGGGGAAGGGGAGAAAATAGAGTACAACCCCATGCCACAGAGTTTTCCCATAGGCCCGGGAGTCGACCCAGACAAGGTGGGGAACACACCCACCGGGCCTCAGAGAACAACCAACAGTATGACACTGCACCACAGAGATATAAGGGACGGAGTGAACAAAAGTCAGCTCCGAAAGGGAAGTACAGTAGAAAGGCTGATAACCATCTCAGTGCAGAACTGAGAGCAGCCATTGCGCAAGGCATAGCTGATGCTCTGGCCACGCAAAATGCACCTGGGGGTTCCGCCCCGCCTCAGAAATCCCCAAAAAAGCAAATAAAAAGTGAACCGTCTAAGTGACTAAGCCGGGACCCGCTCCCAGAAGCCGCAAGGGTTTACCTCGTAGGCTGGGGGAGAGAAGCTGGCGTGCCCCAAGTAGACACTGCTCGTACACCAGACAACGACACTCCCCCCTTTTTAACCTTCTTGGGGGACCTTGTCCGACAGGGTAATGCCCGCCGCATCTACACGTCAGTGGTGATAGGGGGGTGCTTCAGCTCCCTGGCCTTACTGGACTCTGGTTCTGAGATCAGCCTGATGTCTTCAGACACATTCAAGGCAATGTCCAGAACCATGTTGTCCCTTGGGAAACCCCTACAGGTCGAACCGTGCAACATCAACATCACTAGTTACACACAAGATAAGTCCCCCATCGTTGAACGAGCCTGGGTTACTATTGCTTTCCAAGAGGTAACTCTTGTGCACCCTTTGTATATCTGCAATCTTGACACAGAGCCAGTGCTTATTGGCCAAGATCTGTTGGATCGAG
This sequence comes from Betta splendens, assembly GCF_900634795.4. Lineage (NCBI taxonomy): Eukaryota > Metazoa > Chordata > Actinopteri > Anabantiformes > Osphronemidae > Betta > Betta splendens. The sequence goes on from NC_040898.2 coordinate 1,766,082, forward strand.
TAGCACCTCTTATTGACTGTCACAGAGGTCGCATCTGGGCCCAGGTGAAAGTCCCCAAACCATTGGACCTTGGGGAAAACCGACCAGAATGTGACGGACAGGTCACAGCAGTGGAGAGGCAAGACAAAGAGTCCAACCCCAGCTCTGAGGTGCCAGACCTGCCAAACTCCTTCCAGACCCATGGTTCATTTCTCTGTGCTCTGACAAATGAGGGCCAAATCATCTATAGCCCAAGGATCGTGGGGGGCATTTATCTTAACGACCTTCCTGTGCCTGAGGCGCAACTGACGCTCCGGTCAGAGAAGACTGCCATCAGCCAGGAATTGTATTACGCCTTGTGCTTGCAACGACCACCTCCCACCTTCGTGCAGCACAGTCATAGGCTCCTCCCAGCAGATCAGTCAAGACCCCTCCTTAAGGCAATCGGGGTCTGTGCCGCCACCATTCGAATTGGGGGTCGGGTCATCAAACATTTCCTAAGTGTAGTTCCCCACTTGCAGCCGCCTGCTCTTGTGGGCGCCGATCTCCTTGTGCGGCTAGGTACGCACCTTGACACCATCAACCAAGTCTTATGGTCGCAGGTCAGCCCAAGAGACACCTCACAAAGTCCTGAAATAGAGAACATGAAATCGGGACAGACCATTCCCCACGCGTGCCAAGTTGCTGCGGAGAGCGACAAGACCATTCCCCCCAGAACGGCAGGTAACCCGGTCCGTCTAGTAGTCATGAAGGGGCAGAAAATCCATGGCTCACAAGCATTCTTCCAACCCCTTCCTAGTTTCGCCGAACTTAACCTGACGGTCTGTGGCACCCCTCTCCTAGAACTGGACAATCGTGCAACCTACCTCTTGGTTCAGAATCCAACCAATGCACCGATCCTTGTTAAGGCCCAACAACCGCTGGGCGTCTTGGTAGAAAGTTCGTTTCATGACTTTGAGCTGACGGTACCCGTCATTGGGGAATTACCAGCGTCTCTAATCAGGGAGGGAAGTGTGGGAGACGTCCTCCTGTCTCACCCAACGGGGATGATCTCTGTATTGCGCTATGAGCCACTGAGAGACCAACCAATCTGTGGGGCAACACTTGAACCAGGGGGCGACATGCTGGTCTACACCTTGGCTGCCCAGCCAGAGTGCACTGCCCAAGCGGGAACCAACACCTCTCCGGCGGGAGAGGAACCTTACCCCGGCTTTGAAGCAGAAATCAACCAGCAACTTGAAAAAGCGGACGCATTGACAAATGAGGGGCAAAAAGAAGCCCTTCGAGATCTCTTCCGCGAATTCAAACCCATCTTCTCACGAGATTCGCATGACTGTGGGGTCACTGACTTACACACCGTGCGCATTCCCACTGACCCCCATGCACCACCAACGTTTGTGCGACAGTATAGGATTCCTCTGGCAGCATATGAGTCAATCCAAGAGATTCTGGACACACTGCTGAAGAAGGAGATCATAAGGGAATGTAACTCGACATATAACTCGCCGATCTGGCCGGTTCTGAAACCGACAGGGAAATGGCGTCTTACCATCGATTACCGACCCTTGAACAAAAACGTTCCCTTGTCTCGATGGCCCATGATTCACTTAGACCAAGAACTGGCTAAGATAAAAGACGCCCATTTCTTCTCCACTGTAGATGTTGCCAATGGCTTTTGGACCATGAGAGTGGATCCAGCTGACCAGTATAAACTGGCCTTTTCCTTCGGCAACCGCCAGTACACCTGGAACCGGTGCCCCTTCGGGTACTCAAACTCCCCTGCAGAGTTCAATATCTTCCTCCATAAAGCAATGAGTGACGCTGCCGCTCGCGGTAACCTCATTTACGTAGACGATATCCTCATGAGGAGTCAGACATTTGAAGGACACTTGGCAGAAATCCGACATGTGCTCTCACAACTCCTGGCTGCAGGAGCCAAGTTAGCATTAACCAAGGGTCAGTGGTGTCGAACCAAGGTGAAGTATGTCGGGCTGACAGTGGGCCAACATGGTATTGAGCCTCAGGCAGACAGAATCCAGGCTATTAGAACCATTAAAGCCCCAAACACACTGTCAGGACTCAGGAGCTTCCTAGGGGTCTGTAACTACTCACGCCAGTTTGTAGAAGACTATGCGGAGATAGCCAGACCCCTCACAGAACTCCTTCGTAATGATACTCCCTATATATGGACGGAGCGCCAACAACAGTCATTTGAGAAAATGAAAGAAGCGCTCAGCACAGCCCCGTGCCTAGCTTATCCTGACAAGGATAAAGAATTCTATCTGGAAGCTAGCTTCTCCCAACAAAGCCTCAGCGCTGCTCTGGCCCAAAAACATGACACAGACAAACGTGTTGTCGCCTATGCAAGCCGCCCACTGAGTAGCGTGGAGATTAAGTTCTCAGACTGTGAGAAAGCCTTGCTAGCCACCATCTGGGCTGTGGAACATTTCCGCAGTTACATTGGTGGTCAAAAGATCATCATTGAAACTTGTCACCAACCTGTGTCGTTCTTGAACAGCCAGAGGCTCAGAGAAGGCAGAGTTTCCAACAGTCGCATTGCCGCGTGGATGATGGCCCTACAGGGCTATGATGTTGAAGTGAAGTACTCAAAGAGTCACAAGGTAACACTCACCCAAGGGCTAGCAGACTGCCAACACTGCGACTGTGAGGGACAACCAGATCCGTCACCGCTGGTCACGATCTCACCGACGCTTCCCTCTAACCACCACTACTTCAATGAAAATGCCTGCCAGGGCCTCCCTGAAGTTTATGTGGACGGCTGCTCCTTCCGCTGTGACAGCCAACTCAGGGCTGGAGTAGGTATCGTGTGGGCCAATCGCCAGTTTGAGGAGCCAAACCACTACCTGTTAGGCCCTAGAACAAGCCAGTATGCAGAGATTGCCGCCGCTTTGATTGCCATTCAACAGGCAGCCAAACAAGCTCAATCACAACTTGTGATATGCTCAGACTCAAACTATGCCCGCCACAGTTTCATCTCTCACTTCCCCACATGGAAAGCCAGTGGGATGAAGAACGCCAGAAACAAACCTGTAAAACACGCAGAGTTATTCCTGGCATGCGATCAACTGGTAACAGACAAGGGAATGACGGTGTACTGGCGGAAAGTCAAAGGTCATTCCCAAACCTCTGGCCCAGACAAAGAGGGGAATGATGAGGCAGACCGCCTGGCGAGACTGGGAGCAGAGGAGGGCCCCCTGTGGGAACTCCAACCTGACGGGCTCCCAACTCCCCACAGCTGTACGGTTAATGCAGTCACCCGTAGGCAGTCCAGAGAACAGCAACATAGCCAGCCTGACAAGTACGAGATTCTGCACCTGGGTAGGAAACCAGGAGATGCGGATCTCATCACCATGCAGGAACAGGACCCCACCATCTGCGCCGCCAGGAAGTGGGTAACCAACCCACCAGCAGCAGAGTCACTCCCTGACAGAACAGAGGAGCTGAAAGACCTGGGAGCAATAAGGCATGCCCTACCGCACCTGAGGCTGGAGAAAGGCCTATTGGTGTATGTCCATCACAACCAAGGACCAATCCGCTGGGTTGTCCCCACAGACCATAGGGGGGTGATGCTCAATCATGCCCATGATTCACCAGTAGGGGGTCACCGAGGCTACAAGGCCACTCTCCAGACCTTGCGGCAAGTGGCATACTGGCCCTCTATGAGTAAAGATGTGAAAATCCATGTACAAAGTTGCCTGGTTTGCTGTCAATTCAACCCATCACGACCACTAAACAGGGCCCCACTTCAGAAAAGGGGTATGACATTCCCTTGGTCCCACATCCAAGTAGATTGGATCGGACCCGTCCCAAAATCCTCCAGAGGTAATAAATATCTCCTTACAGTGACCTGTGCATTTACCAAGTGGGTCGAGTGCCTGCCAGCACCAAATGACACAGCCGTCACCACCGCAGTCCTTCTACTAAACCATGTGTTCAGCCGTTGGGGGCTGCCATTGTCAGTCGACACAGACAGAGGGACACATTTCACCTCCCATGTCATGACCGAACTATACCATATCCTAGGGGTGAACGTGAGATTCCACATATCTCACCACCCTCAATCATCAGGACAAGTAGAGCGTGCAAACCGCACCATTGTCCAGATGCTTAAGAAATACGTGAGCAGCCACGGCAAAGACTGGGACATGAAGTTGCCCCTGGTGCTAATGGCTATCAGGGCCACCCCACACAGAGCTACAGGTGTCACGCCTTTCGAGATGATGACTGGAAGACAAATGACTTTACCCCTCCACCTCCTCTACCAGGCAGAAGACGTCAGTGTGGTGACAGCCTACACCGCACACCAGTACGTGTCTGACCTGCGGGAGCACCTTCAGACGACCTTTGCTTGGGCCCAAAGCAACTTGGGATCCAGTGCAGAGGGAGCTAAAGCCTATTACGATAGAAAAGCATCCCACCGAGAGTACGAAGTAGGCGATAAGGTCCTGTACTTTCAGTTCGCAAAACCTGTCGGACGCTCTGCAAAGTTCCTACCCAGCTGGTCAGGCCCCTTTGAGATTGTCGGAAAACTCTCCCCGGTAGCCTATAGAATACAGGTTTCAAAGCCCAGAAAGTCACCGGCATACAGATGGGTCCATGCAAACCAGATAAAGCCCTTCAAGCTTAACGTTTCCCAGCCAGGGGAAGCTGCTGTGTCAACCCAAAAGGACGAGCAGCCAACCCCTCGTAGCAACAACTAACTCACAACCAGTCAGGGCAGCATGCTTAACTCCACCTGCATGCACCGTAAGGCATAAATCCAACCCTATAATAACCAGAGCTTCATCTGTTGCAGATGAAACTCCCTTGGGCCATCATCATCCTCAACATACAGTGGGCCCTCTCCATTGAGATAACCGAACCTGGCCCGCCAGCCGGCATCGTCCTACAAAACGTACCTGGCCTTCTGATCACACATTGCCGTCTTTACACCCAGAGGATCTATGTCCGACTAGACCCCTGGGACGCCTATCGCAATCACATCCACCTACCCCCTCGGTTAACTGAAGGCAGGCCAAGCGGGACCCAAACCCACGAGACTGTGGAACACACCCGCTCCACAGTGATCCACGTCCTAGAACAGCTGCAGAAGTTCCTTGTCACAGAGGCAGACCTCAGCGGCAAAGGAAGACCAAAACGGTTCCTAGGAGGTCTAATCGCAGCAGCATCAGCTATCGGGTCCCTCTTCTCTATCGGCCTATCTGCCGCAAACTCAGTTAGCCTTAGCACACTCCAGCGACACGTTACCGAGCTTGATGAAGAGATGCCAGAGGTTCACCAAAAGCTTAGCTTTCAACAGCAGGAGTTGCAGAGTTTAGGAAAGACAGTACAGGGTACTATAACGACAGTAAACCTCCACTCAGCTCTCCTCAACAACACCTTGCATGCCCTCGAAACCCTGTCAGGGATTGTCAAAGAAGACCTTACCTACGTACGAGTGGTGAGAGACTTGATGCAAGAACTCATCAGAGAAGTCAGCTCATCAATCAACAGCCTCAGTAGTGGTAGAATCCCCACTTACTTAGTTAACTTAGATTTGGTCAGAGATATCCTAGGATCCGCCACCACCACAGTGGTGCAACCTTCGCAGGTCCATCTAGCCTACAACCTAGGCAGTGCTATTCCCATAGCTGTAGACCCCAAGAACCTGGAACTAGGCTTTATTCTGAATTTGCCAATCATAGAAACTAGGAATATATATAAGTTAAAGTCTGTGTTGAATGTAGGATTTTGGCAAGACAACGCTCACATTCTACTTAAGACACCTCCAGTGCTAGCATACCATAGTGAAGACCCATCTCTCTACCTCGTTCCAAATCTCAACCTCTGCACCAACACCAGGGACATCCATTGGGTCTGCCCAAGTAACCCTTTCATCAGGGACACGACCAACTCCCTATGCGGCCTTAGGCCCGACGCCCCCGAGCAAAAGTGCCAGGGCAGCCTGTCAGACAGGGACAGAGCAGCAGAACCTAGGGTGGAACGAGCTGGCAACCGATGGCTACTCAGCACACCCGCCACCGAAGCCTTGATTGTCTATGACCACCATGACACAACCACTACGTTGGCCCTACCAAACCAAACCCTGTTCTTAACGGTACCTCAGGGTGCTACCGTCCATATTGAGGACATCATCCTCCATCACCTCAGTTCAGAGAGACATGACACTGAGGTTGAGATCATGGACGTGTTTAAGGGTTACAATATCACGATTGATGACACCCTTCAGCGGCAACTCATGCTAGAAGGGACCAAATTGGTAAAGTTTAGCCTCAGGCAGACGGGGCTGACCACAACCTACGCGGATCAGGTGACTCGCCCGGTAACCCACAGCGAACACCCAATCAGCATGGTCGCGTTGGGACTCCTTCTTAGTGGTTGGGTCATTACAGCAATGGTAGCATACGGAATGTACAAATATATCAAGGAATTACAAGCTAGGTTAGATTCTGCCCTGGTAGTGCCAGTACGGTTTCCCCCACAGCCTAACACACCTACATTCAACTTAGCCGCCAGGACCTAAGACACCCCAGGTTCCTGTCTTCCTCTCTCACACACATCTGTCCTTATCTGTCCTATCTTCCCTTTGCTCGTTTATTATTTTACTTCATGGTTAACAAGAACCTTATGATGGTAATATCTAGAAATATTAGACTGTTGAATCTGCTCAGACATTGCTTTTGCCTCTGCTCGGACACTGCTTTTGCCTCTGCTCGGACATGCTATTGCCTCTGCTCAGACATGCCTCTAAAATGCTCAGACTTGCCTCCAACTCTAGCAAACAAGGACTGTTTGGAATACATGGACTGTCAATGAACATTGATAATGCCCACAGGAGATGACAAGTACACTGAGGACCTTAACGAACCTGTCAGAGCACATGGACCCTTTCAACGTCTTGTTCCGAAGCGACGGCTGACACGCCATCATTCAGAACAAAAAGGGGGGATGTTGGGGGACCTCATATGTATAATCTGTTATTAACAGAATTATTATTAAGGTCCCACATGCTCAGACAAAGGAAATACTGCGGCCTGCATGTAAAGTCCTCATCCTGATAGTAGTGAATGAGAACAAAGAGATTTCAAATCTCGGCGCCAAAACCAGGCGCCAGGCTGGGGAACCACACCTGGCTCCCCGCTGTGAAGGCCGAAACCCCGCTGACACAAGCGACAAACGGAGGAGAAACTTGGACGTCAGCCATCCTGATTGGACCAAACAATAGGATGGGCGTGACCAAAAACACGGTTATAAAAGTCGCCGTGACCCAAGACTCGTCCCTTGTCCTCTTCGATCACCCGTTACCCCTTGTTCTCCCCCTTGTTCTCTTCGATCTCCCGTTTCCCCTTCCTCTCTTCGACCCTCTCGCTGCCCCACCTGGAGCTTCCCTCGGCACCAGCACGCCTGAAGCCTCCACCGCAGCCAGCAGCTGAACCAACGGAGACGTCGTCACAGAGAACGGGCCTGATCACCCATCTACTTCCAGCCATACGGCAGGAAACCGCCAGCTTAACCGCCTCACTCGCCGCCGCATCAGCTGATCACGACGCGATCACCGCGACGCACACCTGGACCGGACCGGACCGCAACAGAGCAAGCACGCACGCACGCACGCACGCAACGCCGGAGCTTCTCACCAGGATTGAGCAGTAAGGCAGAGGCATTCTTAAGTCTGAGCAGAGTAGAACTCTTAGGGTATCAGTAATTGTTTTATTGTTGTGTTTCTTTTCCTGCACACACGATCTGACCGCTGTGTATTTCCGCGATCACGTGACTGTAACGCTGTTACAGATCTACGTGAATCTAAGAGGTGCACATTGAAGTGTTGTAACCTGTGATTTCGCTAGCTTAAGTGCTTTATTGTGTTACTGTGTAGTGCTCTGTTTCTGCTGCGACCACGCCAAGCGCACGTTTCAACCACTGCACGCTTCCGCGATCACGTGACTATATCGCAGAATATAGCCCCACGTGTTTGTGTGACCACGAGCCTTATCCACGCTAGTCCCACTTCACACTCCTTTACACGCTTCTTTCCCTGTGAGCGCCAGACACGCGCGCTCCATTCAAAGGGCTCACCGGCACACGCGCGCAGCTGTGCCACCTCACCACGCCCCTAAAGGGGGGCGCTCTCCTCCTCCTCCTCTTCTCTCTTTCTCTCTCTCTCTCTCACCCTCACACACATATACACACACACACACACACACACACACCCCTCTTATCTCAGGTAACGCGCATACACATACAGAACGCTAGACGAACACACCATATAATTAAGTTGTGATTTGCTGAGTTATTCAAGATAGTGTTGACACTAGAGTTAATATTAACTGTTTAATAAAGCGTTCATAATTTAACTAGTCGTTGTTTGTGATTATTTGTATATGGTTTTGCAGCACTAGTGAATTGAGTCGGCTATGGTACGGAGTTCACCCTTCAACTAACTTAAATACAAATGAGACTGTATTGGCTATCCCAAATCGGTTATTGGTCCCTGGAAACAGGGTGGTGCCCCGTAAATTAAGTAATTATTAATTCAATTAATAATTATTAAATCAATAATAGTAAGTGTTTCACTTGCCAAACTATAGACATTTGTCATATAGTTATATATATTTAAGCTAATAACCAAGATTTGTGAATCTAAATTATAAACATAATTGGTATCTCCACTCAGGAGCTATAAATCCAATTATTATAATTTGTGCTCCTCGCATATCCCCAACAGAAGTGAACAAATTTAGGCAGGTGGCGCTGTGGGTGTTGTAATAATAATCGCGGTTCGTAAACACTATATACTGAAGACAACATAGTTTGCCTCAGCTGATAAATTATAATCAAAAAATGGCACAAGCAATTGAAACCATGTGAAAATTTAGCAAATACACACCACATTAATGTGGCTTATGTCCTGCATCTTCCCTGCCATTGTTGTTGGCAGCGCGACAGTCGCTTGGTAGCGGTCACATGGTAAAAGAACGAATGAATCAATGATCCGTAAAGATCCATATGAACAAATCAGGAACAAACTGGAGGGCTTGCTGCTCGCTACAGAGCTCCGCTGTCACGTGACAAGTGAACGAATGAACGATCCATATGAATGAATCCCAATTAATGAATCCCAGAAGAACTGTAGTATTTGGTGCTCACCACAGAGCCTGGGCTGTGAACAATGAACGAGAATGAGGAACTAAACTGTGCAGCCCCGAACAGAACAACAAAATCAACATGTTGATATAATGTTGGAAAGTATTGATTTACGGTACAAACACACTTTACATTAAATACACAATAAAACTACAGTCGTAGCACTTCAAAGCGACCACCTTTTTTACTGCAGTATGTGTGCGTCGCCAGCGCGCCACGGGTGTGTCCCCGACTAAGGATTTTTAATCCTGCAGCAAGCTGAAAGAAATCAGGGTGCTAGTCTCGTTTTAACCACCAGGTGGCGCAAAGATGTGAGGTCCGACTGTTCATTTCTATCTGTGTCTGCACATTAAGCACAAAAAACGATGTCATGGTATTGTATCATCAAATGTAGAGTAGCTCATTTTTAAATAGTATAGATTATTATGCGTCTTTGCTCGCTAGTGCTCTAGTGTTTGTTGTCAATTGCCAAAGCTGCTGATGTTTTTACAGTTTCTAGGCCAGCCGAGAGACCTCCAGCCAATCCAATAGAATAATATAAGTATAATAGCATAAAATAGGAATCTATATGTATTCATCAATCTGTGTTATAAATGTATTTTATATGTATATCTGTACTACTTGGTTTTCGTTTCAGCTCGTAATATTAATAAACGGAATTCAGGTGTTGTTGTTTTTTTCGACACAATGCACGGAGTTGGATTTAAAGCTGATTTTTCGTTTTGAGAAAAAAGCAGAGAACGAAAAACTAAGTCGTTGTCTTGTTTTAGCAGCTTTTAAGTTTAACCAAACTTTTAAAATTTACTCAGACCGCAATGACCTATAGTTTGCTCTAATTCTGAATGAAACGTAAGAGCCCGAATGACAGATGATGTGTCCAGGTAGAGCTTAACCGGAAATGTATGCATGTGATAATGCAGGCAACGAGAGAATCGGGGGAGTGGCGTCACCGTCTGAAGCAGATAGTGATGTGTGATGTGTTCCAACGATGGTGCTGAGGAGCCGCTTATTCATAGGCAGATGACCTGGATCAAGTTGTCAATACGCGCTAGTGTTTGTTGTCAGTTGCTGATATCGCTGCTGTCTTTTTACAGTATGTCCTCGTGTTTAAGTGTCGGGTCTGTGTATGTTTTAATGGTTTGATTTTCCCCTCCAGAATAAAAGCTGGGAAGACGAGAAAACACGTCGTTTTAGAACGTTTTAAACCCGGAGGACCTGTTAATGCGTTTGGACACACTCCCGGTAAGTCCAGTAACTTCGTATTGTAACGAGAAAGCCCCACCAACTCGTTTAAAAAGGACAAATGGCATTTATTCAAAGCAGCGTGTTAAAAACGAATAAACGAGCTGAAAACGGTGTTTTCAAAACCAGACACATTAATGGATTTAAAGTCGTTTCCTGTTTTCTCGTTTCGGGGAAAAACGAATCGACGGTGGCATTGGAGCATTTTGCCAGAATGAGCTTTGCAAAGAAAGGACACTTGGTTTCCAAACCGCGACTTTGACCACTTTTAAGGTGGTCAAGTTAAACAGTTAAAACAGTAAGACATAGTCAATGTGTCCTTTAAACAGAAGCTGCATTATTATACTTTACTGTAATGACATTTACCTCAATAATTACCTCAATTGGCACAGAGACATTAACATATTGTCTCCACTCGGTCAATAGGTGTGAAATACTTTAGCTCCGAGACAAAGAAAAACTCCATGGGAGATCGGGTAGCATGATCACTGCACCTACGCAGGCTGTGGGACGCCAAAACCTTTCACTTGACTTTTTTAAAACGCTCTTCTTATGGTATTTCACACAAGTCTGGCAGACTACCACTGCTAAGTTGTAGAGGATATTATATAATAAAAATAAATAAATTGTAATAAACTCTCTCTGTGGTATGCCAGAACGCCAGGACTCAGTAGATCTTCGACTTATTAATGCAGCAAGTTGTTTGTTCTGCATATATTGACTCTGCATGAGTAATAAGGACTGTTTTACACTTATTTAGCCGAAGACAAAACTCAAAAGATAGACACCCATCAAGTTTTAACAAATGTGCAATAAAAAAATATATATTCCGTTTATTTCGTTATTACTTCTTTCACCTGTACCACATAAAGTCATTGCAGAGCTACAGCCGTGTTCCTACAAAGTTAACCAGCTGTTTATTTCGTTATTTCCTCTTTCATGTCTGTCTGGTGAATGAAAGTGGGCGTGGCCATCCACGTCCCAGAGAGGGGACACTGGGGGAAGGGAAACACGCATCAACACGCAGGACAAAGATCTGCGTTTCTCTGCCTGCTACAGCCTCGGCTGCGTTGGGTCGTTAGTGTCCCTTTCACCTCTACCATATGAAATGTGTTCCCACAAAGTTGATCAGCTGATTTCAGAATCAGAATCGTTTTTATTCCCCAGGTTTGAACAGGGCAAACATTATTTTTATTTAAAAAAAAATTAAAATGTTCACATGTGATTTGCCCGCTTTGATGTAGACAAAAATCTTAAAAGCATTTTACTTTACATTGCGTTTATTTCGTTATTCCCACTTTCATATCTGTCTGATAAATAAAAGTGGGCGGGGCTATCAGTTCCGTAGCAAAGGTAAGCGCTGACTGTGGGGGCTGGGCGCATCAACATACAGCACAAAGACCTGTGTTCCTCTGCTACAGCCTCCTCTTTCAGCCTGTTGTAATTGCAAATGCTGCACTGAGCTCTCTTTTACTTTGATGAGTTTTGTGTCTACATGAAAACGGGCAGAACAACGTCCATGCGTGTGTCACGTTGAAAGCGGCTGGTGAACCTCTTGGGAACATGGCTGTAACTTTGCAATGACTTTACGTGGTACAGGTGAAAGGGAAAATAACGAAAGAAACGGAATATAAAACGGAAACGCTTTCGAGCGTTTACACATCTACAAGAATCAGAGACCACTAATTAATTATGATTTCATGAAAAAAGAACGTATGTTGGCTGTCAGGTCTTGAACGAGTCGCTCACTAAGAGGACCTCCAGAGGATCAGGTATTGTCCTTAGCATTTAGCAACAATTAAGGAGGCCATGATTTGAGGAATCTGTATGTTTCCAAAAAAAAAAGAAAGCATTGTGAACTCAGGAACAACACTAAAATGACTAGAACTCCACAGAACAATTGCAGGATTATTTCCTTGGTACAGAAATATAAGAAACTGTTTTACAACATCAACCAATCTCAAGGATACTGGAATGTCAACCAGCCAGTTTAAGTGCATCAATAAAAACAGGAAAACGCCGTTGCAGATCTTACACAGCTGGTGAAGAGTCTGGTGGAGACCCGCGGAGTCCCAGTTCTGCCATCTGCACCACCGAAGCCGCCGGAGCCTTTTCCAGTAAGCACTAGCATTCATTCCCCCGTGCCAGACGTCCGTCTGGGTGCACCTCAGCACTTCTCTGGGGACTCAGGTGATTGGAGAACATTTCTTACCCAGTGTGAGATTAATTTTGAGCTACATACGCCACAGTTCCCCACGGAGCGGTCGAAGGTAGCATATGCTGTCTCCTACCTCACTGGAGTCGCAGAAGTTTGGGCTACGGTCGAGTGGCAGAACCAGTCGCCGTGTATAAACACATTCGCTAGCTTCTCGAAAGCATTAAAACAGATCTTCCAGGTGGTTACCCCCAGTCAAGAGGCAGCCCAAAGGCTAGTAAATGTTCGGCAAGGAGAGTGTAGCACATCAAAATACGACATTGAGTTCCGGATGTTAGCTGTGGAGGCTGGTTGGGACGCCACCGCGTTGGGAAACATGTTCATCTGGGGATTACCTCGCCGCATGAAGGACTGCTTAGCGGCAAGAGAGCTGCCCAGGAAGCTTCACGTGCTCATTGAACTGACTATCCGGATTGACCGACGGTTGTGGAGCAGCGAGCTGGAGCAACGCTTTTCCGACTGCAGGCTGTTCTAGTCAATACGGGAGCGGATGCCAACTTGATGGCCACCATGTGACGGAGAGACAGGAAGTGCCCACACATTCCTTGGCCTTTCCACATGAGATGGTTGGCTGCTATGGTAAATAACTCACCACACTTTGTAACTCAGTGTCAGTAACTCTGACGTTTTCCTAGATTACCAGGGGCTGAACGAGTTCACGGTTCAGGACTCCTATCCCCTCCTACTGGCTTCGGCGTTTGAGGTACTGCCCGAGGCTCGCATATTCACCAAGCTGGACCTCCGAAATACTTACCATCTGGTGCGTATCAGGAAGGGGGATGAGTGGAAGGCCTCATTCAATACTCCAAATAGGCACCTCGAGTACCTGATGATGTGGTTCGGCCTTACCAATGCACCAGCGGTCTTTCAGGGTCTGGTGAATAGGGTACTGGGGAATTTGATTAATTACTTGTTTTTGTTTATCTGGACGATATTTTGATTGAAACAACTGGAGATTGATTCCATGTTCCATGTTCCATGTTCCATTGCATTATGTTATCTAAACTGTAATGGCGGTTTGGTTACGGTAACTAAATTTATTACTGTGTTTGTTTCTGATGATTATTATCCTGCACATGCAGGTTGGCAATTGTTAAGTCAAACTAAATAGATGTGTTTGTGTATACCCCCCTTCTCAAAAAGAGACTTAGCAGCGTCTTGCACACAAGTTGGTTGCTGTGTGTAGGTAGGGGTTACACCAAGATTAACTTGTATCAGCATGATGAAGAAAAATGCATCAAAATGAACAGCTCCAGATTCAAAATGTGGCACATTATCTGTCAAATAAAGGAGGCAGTGTTGTGTCATGGGCATGTATGCTTGCCAGTGGAAATGGCTCAGCTGTTTTATTGATGATGTGAGTGTTGATTTTTATATTTAGGCAAAATCCTGAAAATATAAATTATAATTGGGGAAGTGAAGGTTAAGCTGGTGTAAGTACTAGATGCAGGGCTGAAATAATACAAACCCATGAGTGTCTGCATGAGCGCACTTCAGAGGACACTAACTTTCTCTCATTCTCTCTTCTTCTGCAACACCTTAAACCGCAACAGTGCCCTAATATGTCAGTTGCTGCTGAGTACTCTAAGTGATGACCCTTCAACCTGGAACATTTCAGTTTTGACCTGTGATGGCTCTGGGAAGAATGATTTGAATGTTAACTGCACTCATCTATCCAGGCACCATATGAAAATGTAATCAGAGTGCTCTCATCTCCCCGACAGAGAGAGGGCTCGCTTAACTCTATGCAGCAGGCACTGGTAGTGGCCTCATTTTCCCTGCCAGCAGGTGTCCTCTCTAGATATAATAGGCTTTACATGTGTAATTAACACATGGCACTGCTGCCCAAGTTGCCCATAGCCTTAGCCCTGCTCCTGTCACCATGACTTTCGTTCTTTTTCTTTTTCTGAGTTTTTATTTCCCCACCCTTCCCTTCATCTTTTTTATGAAACATAATAGTTCCCAAGCAAACTCAAGCTGTGGTGAAAGTGGATGCAGAAGATAAAGACAATACCTTGATGAAGAAAGCCAAGGACTTGGTAATGCAAGAATGAATTGGTGGTGGTGGTCCTATTGAAAGACATGGATAGAGGTAACAGCTTGATGTGTGGGCTGGTTAATGCCTTAACCCCCCCATGAAACCTGTAATTACCAGGGCTCGGTTAATCAAGAATGAAACAGAGGAGAAACTGTGGGCTAATTGGGGCCGACGTGCTCTGTAATTAGAGTAATAGTCACACATTGGGATTTTATGAATGAATGACTTTGCCAGCTTTTTTACTGGGCTCATTACATTGGACAGAGCTACCAGCCCTATTTGCATGCATGTATATAAAGGAGACAATATGTTACTGGTCATTTTTTGTCCAAACAGCAGATTTTTTTCTCCAGGCCTTCTGACTAGCCCAGTGTTAATTATGTTTGTGTCCGAGGATGGAGAGGTGGGGGTGGGATGAGAAGACGAGGGAGGAAAGTCCAATTATTTTTCTCTCTGCTTTTTTGTTAATTTACCTGCATGCTCCTATCTTTGGGGTAAGAAGGTGGATTGATGCAAAAAACAAAATTATGGTTTGGTTTATAAAAGCAATCAGGCCGTAAGGTCAACTGATAACTACGCTTTTGATGGTTTGAGAGAGAACTGAATCACATTCTTCATTATTTATAAATGTACTGTAAATGGTTTTATATATTCGTTTTTTAAGTATACACCTACACTACATTTAAATCGTCCAGCTGATTACGATCGATATACTGGGCCCCTCTGCTGTTTAAGATATAAAACAAGTTAGCCATATTGTCTGTATTTATTGAAGGCCATTTACTCTTTATACATTGGTATCTTGTATGGTTTTTATTTGGAAATTGGAAAGCATTCAAGTAGATTTAGTGCAAAAGTTTCTTATATCTAAGATCATAAAGATGTTTATTGAAAAAAAAAAAGAAGTTTGCCAAAATCATTCCTGTTTAGTGCCTCGTGTGCTACCATCACCACACCACAGGCCATTTATGGCTGATATAAAAGTGGGACCAATAAATCATTAAATTTCCATTAATCAAGCAGACAAATACAATTACCACTGGGGATTTTAGCGGCCTTGCTACAATCTTTGTTATATTCTGATCTTTAGTTCCACACAGTGATGCCATGTATTGGGCTCTGCCATGGTTTAAAAAAAAAATTCCATGCCAAATTCCATTCAGTTTTAAACTTTTGCATGGATTTTAAGTTTGCTTTCTTGAGTCATTAAATGCTTTGTTTGTTTACATTTACATGCCTGCTTGGATATCACTGCTCTGCTGTAAGATTAATGTTCATAGTTGCTAATCAAATCTTTGTAGGCAAGATACTCTGTGTACTCTGTGATCATAGATAGAGCATCTGTAGCTCTTCCTACAGTAGCTTCGATTCCTTCCTGTTGAAAAGGGGAAAGGCCATATTGGTGATTTATTAAAACCCTGAATTGAGGTTCACTACCTATAGATGTGTGTGTGTGTGTGTGTGTGTGTGTGTGTGTGTGTGTGTGTGTGTGTGTGTGTGTGTATTTATATATTATTATATATAATAATAAAATATTATTATAAGCATCTGATGTGATAGATGCCAGTACAATACCAAATTATTATTTGTGTCTGCAAGGAATTTTTTTTACATGGTAGCTTCCAGGGTTGCATATATTATGCAGTGTTCTGTATGTAGTCTGGAGTACCTCCCTGACCTGTGTTTTAATGTGAATTCAAACATATACATTGACAAAGAATGCAAATCTCTGTTTCCTGTTCCTTTGTGCCAAACAAAACATCTGTCACATCCAGACCAGTCACTGTCCAGCTCATTTAGTAATGGATATAGCACCTTAATATGCCCCAGGCCTCCCTGCTGTTCCCCCACAATTCCCTTTCTCACCCGATTTTCTGTTTTCTCTCCATGCTCTCAGTAGTCAACATCCTCCATCAAGCCCAGGCTATTATTACTTTCATCTTTGCTTTGTGATTTACTGAAGTGGGGTGTTCTACTTACACACAACTAACAAGTTTTTTAGCTTTACTTAGATACATAAAAAGTCCAGCTTGTCTATTCTGAGTGCTGTTGTGTATCTCTGGTTATAAAACAGAGCAGGCCATGTACGCACTCTCCTGTTAGTTTAGTGCTACGCTTATCAGTGCCACCTGCTCTTGGAGTAGCCCTTTAATTATCAGATCAAAGGCAGTGAAAAGGTGCTAAGTGGTTAGGAGCTGCAGCAGCACACTACTAGCCTTTGATCTGCTCTGGTCCAGCCTCCTAGACAGCAGCCTGCCTTAAATTAAATATGGACAAACATCGGTCATTGAGTTCAGCCCTTTCCCCTCATAAGCTGTGGTATTTTTTGTCCATTGCATTCAGTTTGATGTGAGTGACTGCTTAGCCTGACAATGGACAGCAGTGCTTAAGGAGGACTGAAATTGGAGCCTCCTGCTGATTTACCTGGAAAAGGTCTCATCTCTCACTAGACCAATCAAGCAGGCTTTTAAGTGTCGCTATGGGCTATGACAAGACTGTGTGTGCATCTTGCCCAATCTGTTTGATGTATAATGTGTGGTCTGATTTGTCTGATGTTAGAGTAAACACCAGACTGTGCTTCTGAGGTTCCACATGTTGAATGTTGTGTCATGTATGTATGTCTTATACGTAAGGACTGAATATAGACTGGTCTAGTCCCAGACTGTTACACTACTTCTGTCTTACATTAGACAGGAGACTGTTTACGAGTGTAGTGGGCAGACTTAGTTGAAACAGTTGGAGTCTTGTGTCACCAGATGTTTTATAGGGCAGGCAGCATGGAGTAGGTAGGCCGTAAGCAAAAAGGCAAATGGGGGGCAGTGCTGGCTTTGTGGCAGTCAGGTGCTCTGGGTGCCCTTTTATGGGGCAGTCTAATGAAGGTGAGTTTCTGGAACCGCTGTGGAACATCAGAGGCCACTCCACCCCACCAGACCCCCACTTCCATCTACACAGGAATGTCATAAAATCTTGAAAGTTCCCCTCCCCCTTTCATTATTTACTTCCACCTAGCCTTTCACTTCACCATCTCTTCCGCTGATTGACTGTTTTTCAGTTGGTGGTATGTTTTTATGTGGCTGTTGAGGTGTCACTTTTACTTTCACTGGGGTGCTACAGGATGGGAGCAATAAGTTATTCTTAGGCAAATGATGTGTGAGATATGCCCTGGAGCAACAACAGTCAGAGTTGATTGATAAGAGAAGTGAACAGGATTGCTGTGATCAAGCCTGGCGTATAAAAGTCAGCCAAGGGACCAGCCACACATGGAACATATAAAGCGAGGATTTCTGTGGTCAGTTCAAAGACATGCTGGTGTAATGCTGACACACAGTGACACAGTGTCGATGTTCTTCTATGCACCCATCATAAGAACAACCCATTGTTTAAATGCTGGACATTTAAGCTAGATGACTTCCTAAAATTATGATTTTTGCAGGATCAGGTCCAGTTTGCTCTTGGAATAGTAACAGAGAGAAGATCATGTGATGTTTACAAAATCAAAACAGGTTACCAAGTTGTACATGTACATGCCGTACAATCACAACCCAAAAGAGAGGAGCTGTTCTCTCACATACAGTCACTCAAATAAAATGCAGACAGTAGCACTACTTTGGCTTTATTTATGCATTTGAACAGGAAGAGACTGGACAGGATCATCAAAAAGTCCAGCTCTGTCCTAGGCTGCACTCTGGACATGGTGCAGGAGGTGGGTAAGAGAAGGGTCCTGGCTAAACTCACATTCATCATGGACCAGGACTCTCAAACCACTTGAGGAATCACTGTCTGCTCTGGAGCAACTTCAGTAACAGACTACTCAACCCTCGCTGTGTAAAGGAAAGATATCGCAGATATTTCCTACCTGCTGCTTTCACACTCTGTGAAACTGTTAACTAAATTTTCTCAGTTTATGGACGTGTGCTCTGTTTATGGACGTGTGTTTGTATGGTTTCTCTCTGTTTTCTGTCCTGTTGGTGTGATTTCCCCGCTGTGGGACTAATAAAGGCATTCTTACTTTTATTATTATTCTTGTGTGCTCCTGTCCTTACATAGCCACCACCATTCTTTCCTGTGTGATTCCCTGGATGTCTAGATTGTCCTCCAGAGAAAACCCAATAGCTCACTGCCTCACTGCTTTTCAGGTCCCTCTATCACCATACGTCATACGTTGTCTCACCTTTCTCAACCTTCCAGCAAGTTCTTCCTAAGGACTAGACCTTTGACCTCCAATCTCTGCCTCAGGACTTCTTCCTGTTCATCCGTTCCTGTCTGATTTTCTCCCTATCCAATATCTTCAGCCTCCTCTTTCAAGTCCTCAATTCCCTTTCCTTCATCTCCCACAGCTGCTTCTACAGTAAACCTTCATCTCAAAAAGGTTTGTAACTTCCTTTCTCTCAAAACTCCTATAGGTTTTGATTGTTTATTTTATGACAAAGATGAGCTGCAGCAATTTCTACCAACTGTAGATGAGACAATAAAGACCGGCTGACCCCAGCATTAAGTATATTCCAATCTTGACCTAATGAAGGCATGGATCAATATTTCAAACTTGTGTCTGTAGATTGTAGATGTTAGGTAAAAATTGTCTTTATTTGTTATATGTCACAATGTTACAATGAATTTTATAATTCCATGCCCCTCTCCTACTCTGTTGAGGCCTGTGTTAAATCTTTTTCTGTGGACAACTATAAAATTGACTTAGTTCTGAAGCCGTTAGCAGTAACTACAACACAGCAGTAGCACGCTCAGCTCTGTCAGTCACATGTGTAGTTTTCAACTGCATAGCTCTGACGGCTTTTTACCTATTGAATGTAATTTCTTTACTAGTCTTAGTATTTAAGGTGCACCCTCTCTGGTCATGTTGTTCAACAGTTTTTGTCCGTTTTTTGCTTGGATTTGTACTTTCCCTCATGCTAAAAGCTGGCAAACAAGGAGACCCGGCAAGCGAAATTTATTTATACCAGTGGTCAGCTGATGTCACCAAGCTCAGTGGCAAAATACTTGACTCCACCAGAAACGTCAAGCTTCCCCAAAGAAATCAGGAGAAAAATGAGGGGAGACAAAAAAGTTTGTGAAGGGAATAAAGACAGAAGAAAGGCGTCGCGCAAAGAGAAGCTGAGATGATTCAAGCTGCTTCTTCCCTTCGCTGATTATGGGCAATGTGAGGTCACTGGACAATAAAATGGACAAACCAACAGCTCTAGTGAGAGGGAAGAAAATCTTTGCTGAGTGCAGTTTTGTGTTTCAGAGAGACCTGGCTGCATGACGATATCCCAGACTCCATTGTTAACATTGACGGCTTCAACCCCATGCGCTTTGACAGAGACCGAGTGGGGACCAGGAAGAAGCGAGGAGGGTGGGTCGCCATTTTTACTAACATTAAGTGGTGCCATCCTGGACATGTGACGATCAAAGAGCGGACTTGCAGCCCTGACATTGCACTGCTGGCCTCCATCCATATTATTTACCCAGAAAGTTTCCACACATAATTCTCATCGCTGTTTACATGCCCCACCCCCCCGCTAACACTGGCGCGGCATGTGAAGTCTCACTGATAGTCGTCTCCAACCTGCAGTCCAGACATCTTGGCGCTTCCTTTATGATCTCCGGTGACTTTAATCACACCAGCCTCGAAAAGTCACATTCTACATTCACCCAGTTTGTGAGTTGCCCCTCCAGAGGTATGAAGACACTGGATCTGATATATGCTACTGTTAAGGATGTCTACCCCTACACTGACTGCGTCACAGATTATATCAATTTCTGCATTGACACCAATGAAAAAACTTTTCGCTGCTTTCCTAACAACAAGCCACGGGTCACTCATAATATCAAAGCCATCCTCAATGAAAGAAAGAAAATAATCAGGGAGAGGAAGGAGGCTCACAGGAGGAATCTGGAACACAGACAACAACACCAGGAAAGTGTGGAGGGGCATGAGGACCATCACTGGCTACAAGTTCAGCAGCCAGGTGTCTGAGGGCTCTGTGGACAGGGCCAACGATCTTAACACCTTCTTTAACAGATTCCAGGTTGGGCCTCCAAACCCCCCACTGCTCACGATAGGCCCCCCTTTACATCACCCACTGGGCCCATCCACCCACACAATCACAGCAGATCAGGTGAGAAAGGAAGTGAACAAGCTTCACCCAACAAAGGCTGCATGACTTGATGGAATCAGCCCAAGGGTGCTCAAATTCTGTGCTCCCCAGCTATGTGGTGTCCATCAACACATCTTCAACCTGAGCCTGCAGCTGGAGAGAGTTCCTCCTGGGTGGAAAAAGTCATGCATTGTGCCAGTGAATAAGACGCCATGTCCCAGAGTCTTTAGTGACTACAGACCTCTGGCTCTGACTTCTCACGTCATGAAGGCTTTTGAGAGGGTGATCCTGGAATCCCTGCATTCACTGGTCAAACCCTCAGTCGCCCCCTGGCAGTTTGCATATCAACCTCATCTAGGAGTGGATGACACCATCACACATCTGTTCCATCGCACCTACAACTACCTGGACAAGCCTGGCGCCTCAGTGAGGATCATGTTCTTTCTTCATTGCATTCAACACCATCCAGCCTGCGCTTCTGGGAGAGAAACTGAAGGACATGCAGGTGGAGTCCCCACTGATGTCATGGATCATGGACTACCTCACCAATCGCCCCCAATACGTCCGCCTGCAGAACTGTGTGTCTGACATTGTGGTCTGCAGCACAGGTGCTCCACAGGGGACAGTCCAGTCTCCCTTCCTCTTCACCCTGTATACCTCAGATGTTCTCTGATGACTCTGCTATTGTAGGATGTATCCAGGGTGGCTACATCAAAGAGTAGCAGCTTTTTTCCACAATGTCGTGAAGAAGGTGGATTTTGCATTATCGGTCTCCTTTAAACTAATTTCTCGAACTACGCCATGCATTCTCACAACAGTAAACACAAATCGATTACATCTCATCAAATTCTCCTAAACTACACCCAAACTACAAACCTACAGTATTTTCAGATCAAAATGAAGCTTGCTCCATTTTATTTCACATTTGGAGCCAAACCATTTACTTTGGCTTCAAAACCAAAGTAAATAAATGCAACCCTTTAAAAACACTATAACAGTTTAACACACTGGTGCTCAAAATCTAAAGCAATTTTTCCAAAACAAGTTATGTTGCTTGCAGTCTCCCCCTCTTAAAACCTTGTCACATGAATACAAAAAACACAATGTATACATTGGCAGACTTTTATTTTACACAGCACAAAACAAAAAAAAGAAATTAAATAGCCTCATCATCACATCTTTGGTCTGGGTCAGGCAAATCTCATCTACATCACAGGCTATATTAGCCCTAGCCAGGCAGCGGGGTTATACCATCTTGCATGCCTCATCCACCCATGGCATGCATCTACAGGAATGTCTAGGCAGCTTCCATGGCTTGAAGGAGGTGAGCACAGACATAAGGTTCCAGGTCCTAGACTTTCCACCGCCATGCCAAAAAAAAAGTCCTCGATGGGGTTTAAACTTTTTGCAGTTAGCATGCAGCCATATTATCTGCCACAGGTTTCTGCACGTCATTGTGATAGTAGCGTACATGCTCCCCTCTGCTAATGCAGACACAACCTGTGACACGCTGCTGTCTACTATGCTGGCCCTGAAGTGCAAATCACAAACAAACAAAAAAGAGAAAACACAATGACAAAAAGAGAAAACACAACGACAATGACAGAAAACAAAACAACAGTAAGAAAAAACACAGCAAAATTAAGAGAAAACACTACAACAATAGGAAAAAACACTACGGCAACACTTGTTGCTGTTTTGTATAACTAGGTTCCACTTATTTTCATCATTATTAGATTAATATATTTAACTGTATTTTAGTTTACATATACTTTCTGTAATATTTACAATATTTTAGACATTAATGTCCTTCCTGAGTACCTGTCTTGGATCTCGTTTTGACCTTGTCTTGCCTGCTCATTCTGTTCTGGTTTTTGGACTCTGCCTCATGATTTGACCTGCTGGGGTTTGACTGCCTTTGGCCTGTACAAATCAAATGCTGCATGCGGGAGCGTGCACCGTTCTAAGCATGCAGCTTTTTTATTTTTGGTTTTAAACTGCCATAACTTGCCATAACTTACTGCTGCCTCAAAGTGCAGAGAGTTCCAGAAATCCTCCCATAGACTTCAATGGAAATGTTTCGCTGACCCCTGGCGAGAGTCGCAGAGGACTGGTATTTTTAAATCGCAACTGTGGCCACAATTTTCACTCCTCAAACATAAAACTCACGCTAGTTTCACTGGAACCTTGGGATTCATAAAATGAAGTTATTTTTGTGATAACATTATGGTTTTGCTGTAACAAACATGTCAAGCAGGGGTACAAATCAACTTCACTGCAACTATTGAGTTAGTCTATGGAGGTTCCTTCCTTTGGAGAACCATCCTAACAACAACGGCACAGCTGCAGTAGATCAGTGATTGAGCTCAGAACAGTTTGACTGACAGGTCCAACACCTACTGCTCAGTGTGAACAGCAGCTCTATGCATACTACTGATGAGTTCATTACACTAATTTTTTTTAGTAATTTAGCACACACACCTCCTCTAAATCATTTCAAACAAGAGCACCAATCCAGATCTTTAGCTTAAATACCACTAATTCTACTTTTGTTAATAGTAATTAGTTATTAAATTAGTAATTAGTAATTAAACCTAGTTTACGGTTTAATTACCAACACACACTTCAGATCCTTTTAGTATGAAAGCAAACATTAAAATCTTTCAATTTATTAGCAACATTTCTGCTTTTATTTTGTATTTTCAGCCTCTGCAGTATACTGTTAAAATGTTCAGATATAAGATAAGATATTACTGCTATTACCATTTAAGAACATTTTCACCTATCCATAGAAAGACTTTCAGCTTTGTCCTTTTTCTTATATAGATATATTCGGCAGTACTTTTAACGTCTCAACAACGTTGAGCTATTTGTTCTAATGTTTCAGCATTTCTTCATCATTACATTACATAGTGAGTCATTGTTGGCACACCAAATGAAACTGCAGGTGGTAGTCGAAGGCAGGAGCCTAGGTGACCCAATCCCTGTATAACCAATCTGGCTATTGGGACATGGAATGTCACGTCACTGGGGGGGAAAGAGCCTGAGCTTGTGCAGGAGGTCGAGCGGTACCAGCTATAAATAGTTGGGGTTACCTCCACACACAGCCTGGGCTCTGGAACCCAACTCCTTGAGAGGGGCTGGACCCTCTTCTACTCTGAAGTTGCCTGCTGTGAGAGGCAGCGGGCTGGTGTGGGCTTGCTCATAGCTCCCTAGCTTAGCCGCCATGTGTTGCAGTTTTCCCCGGTGGACGAGAGGGTCGCTTCCCTGCGCCTTCAGGGGGAGGGGCAGGTCACTCACTGTCATTTGTGCTTACAGCCCAAGTGTGGAGTACCCGGCCTTCTTGGGGTCTCTGGAGGGAGTGTTGGAAAGCGCTCCAACTAGGGACCCCATCGTTCTTCTGGGAGATTTCAATGCCCACGTGGGTAAAGACAGTGATACCTGGAGAGGCGTGATTGGGAGGAATGGCCTTCCTGATCTGAACCCAAATGGTGTTATTTTATTGGACTTCTGTGCTAGGCACAGTTTGGCCATAAAAAACACCATGTTCGAACATAAGGGTGTCCATCGGTGCACATGTTTTGGACACTTGGGTGAAGAGAGGGGCTGAGCTGTCACCTGGTGGTGAGTAGGATCCCCTGGCAGGAAAGGACGCTGGAACGACTTGGCAAGCCCAAACGCATTGTGAGGGTCTGTTGGGAATGTCTGGCAGACCCCTCTGTCAGACGGACCTTTAACTCACACCTCCGGGAGAGCTTCGACCAGATTCCGAGGGAGGTTGGAGACATAGAGTCCGAGTGGACCATGTTCTCCACCTCCATTGTCAACACGGCCGTTCGGAGCTGTGGATGCAGGGTCTCCGGTGCCTGTCGGGGTGGTAATCCCTGAACCCGGTGGTGGATGCCAGAGGTAAGGGACGCCTTCAAGCTGAAGAAGGAGTCCTACCAGGTCTGGTTGACCTGTGGGACTGCTGAGGCAGCTGATGGGTACCGACAGGCCAAGCTGCTGCAGCTCGTGCCGTTGCGGAGGCAAAAAGTCGGGCCTAGGAAGAGTTCAGGAGGCCATGGAGGAGGACTAACGCTCCTCCTTGCTAAGAAATTCTGGCAAACCGTTCGGCGCCTCAGGAGGGGGAAGCAGTCCTTTACCAACTCTGTTTTCAGTGGAGGTGGGAAGCTGTTGACCTCAACTGGGAATGTTATTGGATGATGGAAGAAGTACTTTGAGGATCTCCTCAACCCCTTCGACATGCCTTCTGCTGAGGAAGCAGAGGCAGGGGACCCAGATGTGGACTCGCCCATCACCCAGGCCGAGGTCACCAACTCCAAGGTGCATGTTGGACTTCGACAGGGCTGCCCTTCGTCACCAGTTCTGTTCATTATTTTTATGAACAGATTTTCTAGGCGCAGCCAGGGGTCGGAGGGGGTCTGGTTTGGGGACCACAGGATAGCATGTCTACTCTTTGCAGATGATGTCCTGTTGTCTTCATCGGGCTAGGACCTTCAGCATGCGCTGGTGCGGTTTGCAGCTGAGTGTGCAGCAGCTGGGATGAGAATCAGTTCCTCCAAATCTGAGGCCATGGTTCTCGACCGGAAAAAGGTGGTTTGCTCTCTCCAGGTTGGAGGTGAGTTCCTGCCCCAAGTGGAGGAGTTCAAGCGTGAGTTTGACGGATCGGTGCGGCGGCTGCGGTGTATTGGTCCATCGTGGTGAAAGGCAAAGCTCTCAATTTACCGGTCAATCTACGTGCCTACCCTGACCTATGGTCATGAGCTTTAGGGGTTGAAAGGGCAAGGTCAAGGGAAGGTGTTCCGGGCATGTTCCACCGGAGGCCCTGAGGAAGACCCAGGACACGCTGGAGAGACTATGTCTCTCGGCTGGCCTGGGAATGCCTTGGGGTCCCACCGGAAGAGCTGGAAGAAGTGTCTATGGAGAGGGAAGTCTAGAACTCTCTGCTCAGACTGCTGCCCCCGCGACTCAGCCCCAGATAAAGCAGTTGAAAATGGATGGATGGATGGATGGATGGATGGATGGATGGATGGATGGATGGATGGATGGATGGATGGATGGATGGATGGATGGATGGATGGATGGATGGATGAAGTAAGCATATCTAGAACAAATAACTGCATTAATGTGTCATAGACGCGTAGCTGATAATGCGCTCCCATGCAGCCCAACCTCCGATGGAGCTTTGTCTTTGTCCCGAAACTGAAGAATTTGCACCTGATGATCGAGTAGTAACAACACATTAGCATGTCTAGTCACCTTTACAGAGTAGGGGGAAGGGATGTGAAGTTTGCCTTTTGCGACTGTGAGCAAACATGAGGCGCTGTGTTTACGGCGCAGTTTCCGTGGAAATCAGATCCCAGGATTGCGGGGGGGGCTGCTTTTCTGCTTTTAGACACTACATAACTACAGTTTAGTTGTGGCAGTTTAAAACCTAAATAAGCAGCTGTAGCCACAGATGGACTGCGCTTTACATCTTTACTTGGCCATGAGTATTCAAATCATATTAATCAAACCGCAACCCATAACCACGGAATTATGTGAAGCCCATATATTGTATCAGACGTTAGATTGGTGGGTATGTACATATTTAATACATATTTAAAGACATGAAAAAGCTGCGGAGAATGCAAAAAAGAATGTTTTGCTGCTGTGGCGCAGGTCTGACCTAAACTAGAGAGAGAGATTATAACTGTACTACTGCTGTAGTGCATTGGAGGCTTATAAACAATGTTGCGCCACCTGGTGGTTAAAAGAAGACTAGCGATTTCTTTCAGCCCGCTGCAGGATTAAACAATTAAAACAACACAAATTAAAATTCCTTAGTCGCTGACAGACCCGTTGCGCTGTGGTGATACAACTGTACTGTAGTGAAAACGCTAGTCACTATGAATTGCTACCACTGTATATCAGCCAAAATTAGTTAGGAAAAGACGGAATTAATACGTTTGAAGACCCCTGGAAACACATGTACATAAAGCCGTGGAGACCTTTCAGTTTCTAGATTTATCTGCTAAACTTGAACGAACAGACAACTCCAACCTCATCTGGAGAATTTGAGCTCACTCAGGCTGGACTTAGGATGAGACATGTAGTGGCCACAGGTTCATGTGATAGTTTTGGGGTCTGAGCAATCTATGATATCGTAGAGCCAATATATGATAGTTTTGACACTGCTGTTAATCATGTTTTGATGTTGTTTTGATTGAAGAGCACATCTCCAGAATTTTTTTCACTCGTAGCTGGTTGGCTCCTCCCCTCTGTCAATCACATCAGCAGCCCTGCTAATTGGTTTACTGATCTGCTCATCTTTTTTTGCACAGTTGCAATATTCATCCAGCATCACGACAACAGCGAAAATAAGACAACATGAGTTCAGAACTGAAGCAAAACACTAAAAGATAAGAGTCCGATGGTGCAGAGAATGGTGAGTAAACCAAGTAGCTTTATTGGCCTGTTTGTGAGTTACAGTAGACGCTATGTTTCAGGGACGGACTGAACTTGTTGAACAAGGCCTTTTGCCACTGCTGCGTTGTTCAAGTGGCATCGGACGTAAACGTTCGAAGTTCCTGTTTTACTTCTGTTAACAAAGTAGGAAAGAAGTACAGTGATCCTTTTTGATTAGATTTTAGCC
This sequence comes from Betta splendens, assembly GCF_900634795.4. Classification (NCBI taxonomy): domain Eukaryota; kingdom Metazoa; phylum Chordata; class Actinopteri; order Anabantiformes; family Osphronemidae; genus Betta; species Betta splendens. The sequence goes on from NC_040898.2 coordinate 1,793,453, forward strand.
TTATGTATATGTGTGGTGATTGAATACGTGTGTAGTGGTAGCGTTGTAGTGGTAGCGTTGTAGTGGTAGCTTTGTAGTGGTAGCGATTTCCGAATTCAAATCCCTGTGCGACAAATGCTTTAATTTAAGAAAATAGAGCGTTTTTTCATAGTTTTACTCATTTTAGTAAGTTTCCGCAATAATGAGTCGTTGATCTGCTGAAGGGATGTGAGGTTTGCCTTTGCAACTGTGATGAAACATGAGACTCCATGTTTACAGTGCAGAGCAAGTTCCAGATCCACTGTGTTGCCTGTTCCCATGTGCAGTTGGACTTTTATTTACATTGCGCTGAGTTCAGCCCGGCTGTGAGTTCATCATGTCCCTTCTCCCACGGACGGGCATATTCATATGATAATGTATCCTTATCTTGGCTGAAAGTTCTGTTGAAAAATGCATCTTAACTTCACCATCAACCGGTCTGCTAGACTACTTCATTAAAACTTTACGTTCAGTACAATAATTAGCCAATTGATTTAACCAAAAAACATGTTAATTATTTAGGTGGACTGTATGAGCTGTATGAACATCTCTTCTATATAACCATTCCCATTAAAGAGTGAAGGACCTTTATTTTGATCGTAAAATAAGCACAGCAGTACTACGTATGTATTCATATAAACCATAGCGGTAAATGTCCGCGAACCAATCCACATGGCAATCAAATTAACTGTCGACTATCAACGGACTGCCACCATGACATACTTCTCTATGGCAACCGTTTTCTAGAACCCCTTAGCTGTACGCTCAGATGCCTGACTTAAAAACGTAAGACGGCGGTATATCAATAATAATAATAACAATAACAATGGGAATTTACAACAAAACATTTATATTAATTCAGTGGCTTTAGAGAACAATGTTTTGCTGCTGTGGCTCAGATCTGTCCTAAACTAGACAGGATGCTTATACCTTTGTATTGAACAGAAAATAAAAAAGACATCTACTATGTTGTTCAGAAAGACAATAAGTCAAGTCAAGATAATAGTCAGACCAGTAACCACTGGACTATCGGAGAACATAGAAATGCCTCCATAGAATAGTCATGGATAATGTCTCTGTGAATGCGACAATGGTTTTGAGAGCTAGTTGATGTGCTTCATACACTCCACATTTGCGCACACAACAAATACTTCATAGTAAAATAGGTTCACTGTAATATATGTATGTTACAGATACAAACGAAGCGCTGTGGCGATGAACGGTACTGCAGTGAAAACGCTTGTCACTTTAGACTGCTACCACTGTATTTGTTACTTTAAATTGTGTTTATTAGAGTTTACCAGCAATTTGATTGAGGACACGTTGGATCTATTTGATTGAAAATCTCTAGACAATTGAGTTTCTGTGTTTGACCATCTGCTAATTTGTTTAGTTCTTTAGAGTACTACAGAAACAGGAGTATTCTACAGTAAAATGTTACAAGGGTTAATAGGAGAATGGCTACTCTACAAGGCTACAGGTACAGTAGTCCAATGATATTAACTTAGTATATTCACCTGCTTAACCAAAATATAAAAGTTAAATCATAACATTGTGTTTACAGGTGGTGATGTGGAAATCTTATAAAGAAACCAACTGGAGATCATTAGTATCATAAACCATCTCAAAGTTTACTCTCATGTCGACACGGATTGGATCACAATTACAGTACATCTAAGACGTAAGGCACATCTTATTTTGTAAAAAGTATCCACTGAAGGACTGAGGACACATGCCCTGTATTTATACCCTGTTACAAACCCCCACATGAACTCTTGACTGGTCTTTGAAATACATGAGTGCAGTAAACCCCCCTTTTACTTCCTTAACAATCTTCCTGTGGTCACCAAAGTAAAACCCCCACCATTTGATAACTAAATGCTTGTTGAACGACCAAGAGCAACCCACAGAGGCACAGCATGTCATGACAAACACACAGTGGTCAGGCAAAAAGAAGACTTATTATGATTCCACCTGATTAGGAGGCTAACACTCCCTCTAATCTGCAATTTACTGGAACAGGGAAAAAACATTATTTACATTGTTCCTACTGTATGAAGCAAGAGTTCAACCTTGCACCTCTACCTCCAGATTCCTTTCAGTTTTTCAATATGCCAAAAGGAGAATGGCAACCATGCAAAGTGAGCTTTCCATTGTTGTAGGCTGCTGTTATTTTGTCAAAACCAGAGTGGGCGCTGCAACTGTACAGCACAGGAATGAATACTGCTCACATGAGTGAATCAAGAGGCTGTTGCAGGCAATTACTAACCGAGTTGCTGCGTGAACACAAAGCAACGACATGTTGCACTAACTAACTTGACTTGTAGCATGTAGCCCACATCAGCTTTCACTGCTACGAGTAAAATTTGGTGATGTTATATATCAATAAGCCAATTATAATGTGAACCAGTAGTTCAGAAGCCATATGCATTTAAGAAACTTCATAGCACTTAAACAAAAAATAAATAAATCAATAAAGGTCCTACTCATACGAGATCACAGTTGTGTAAAATGGCTCACCACTGCCACTGGGGTTCCCTTAGCCTTTACGGCACAGGGAGAATCCCAGCAGAAGGAATCTTCCACTGTTGAAATCAGGAACACGAACCAAGGAAAGAAAAAGACCTGGCCTGTATCGGCCAAAAGAGGATTATAATAATATTCTTAAGACTAAATACATATTATTAATGTATATCAGTACATTCAACTGTCATTCTTAGTGTCAGGAAACCAAATTGTTACCAACATCATTTCGCCAACACTCGCGCCATAAAAACAGAAAGACAGGGATTGTATTTAAGATTGTTATTATAAACAGGGTTTTTATTTAGGCATAACACATACGAACTTAACACTTCCTCCCTACATGCTATCATTAGCATAAACACATATTAATGACTAGCGTGAGTAACTCACTCACCAGAGGTTCAAGAATCAAACACAAACACTGTATTATAAATGCAGGTCACATGGCTCCAGGTTTTGGACACAGGAATTCAGTGATGCACAATTTCGAGCTACAAACCTAGCAAGGCTCATGCGACTACTAGGCCAAGCTAGTGCCATAACGGCTAACAAGCATAACTCACTTTTCTCTCCGTATTTCTCACAAAATACACGCTTGTCTCACCAATCCACAGTCAAAAACTTGAACTGTCTGACTCTTTTCTACAAAAGGCTTCAACAATGTCCTGCAAAGCGTTAGCGCCCAGTCACCTTGACATTGACTCCTAACTAACTCATGACCGTGTCTGACCAGTCACATCGCATCACATCACGATGGACAGTCATCCCCCTTCTTGTTCTGTCTGGGGAAGGTGTTAAAATTTTGAGGCAACGCCCATTTTTAGCACCAAAGAGGCAATTCCAGGGTAAAACCAAAAGGTGGAGCTTTAATATCTGACCTGTAGAGTTAGGGTCTAATACCAAGTATAGGCACAGTTCTGAGAACAGGACACAGATCTGATAATGTCAGTTCTACACTGTTTGCTAGGGCAGACAGACAAACAGACAGGCAGGCAATAGTCTGTCTAAACAGTCGACTAAAAAGTTAAGAAAACTTGAAAAGTTGACTTCATGTCAGAGTTGAATGTTGTACTTACTTTTTTTAATCATAGATAAGCATTGGCAGAGCTCACGCTGCCACAGCTGCCAAATTACCTTCTGGAGGTTTATCAGTTACTGGGTGTATTAGGTTGACTTGGACTTTACAAATGTACCTAATGAAATTAAATTATCATTCTATATTTTCGGCCTCACTTGGATGTAGTGTGCGTCAGTTTGTCTGCTTCAGGAGCTGTTTTAAATTAAAAAAAGAGCATTTGAATCTTCTAATCAAGCTTAGATGAACATAACAATAGAGAGCCTCTTTTCAGACAGAACGACCAATCCACAGCACTAGTTAGACTGGTTTCACACCACCCCCTTCTCCCCAAAGCATCAGAGTCCTGCAGTTCGGTTACCTGATGTGATGTAACCAGATACATTTGTGAACTACTTAAACAGAAGATCCTTCAGAGATCAATCACTTCAAAGAGCCTAGTGGTTAAAGCACAACACTTCCCACCCACAGTTTTTTAAATAAACCTTTTTTGTTAGTTGGTGGTTTAATATAAGCAACTTTTTTATCTTGAAGCCATAAACTTAACACTTTCTTTTTAACAAATTTTATTTACAATTTGTATAAACGTCCAGTTCATTTGACCATTTTCTAAACCAGGTTATCTGAAAGTTGGGTCACTACATTCCTTTAGAGCAGAAATGTTTCTTAAGGAGCTTCTACGTTATACGTCTTTCATGGGGGATGTGGTCTTCACACCTTCTCACAGTCCTTTGTTCAACTGATGAGACAGTTCTTTACAGGTGTGAAGTGAAGCCTATTGTAAATGGAGGACAATGTGTAACTTTACTCAGACTGAAGGTTCCTGCACTTTTGGTAATGTTTCTACTTTAAGAAAAGTCTGTAAGTTTGTGAGTCTGTGACTTTTTTTGTGGTGACATTTGGCATCAAATGATGAGCCATTTCTTTACAGTTGTGAAGTGAAGCCTATTGTAAATGGATCCATTAAGAATTTTCTTGTTAAGCAGTTTACAAATATATTTGGTTTTCATGGCTCAGGTGAAGTGAATGTTGAGTCATTTCAACTCTTTCAGTCTGAGGCAGAATCCTCATGAACCCTCCCCCCTTCTTGGGGGGAGGGTTCAAAATATCCATGTGGATGTTGACTGAATGTAACGAATCCCCGTTATATCCCCGTTCGAATAAGGGCAAGAGGTAAGCTACCGCCTACCTCATATCATGAGAGACAATGAACCACATGAGATACTGGCTCAGACGTCGCCCGGTCTAACAAGGTCTGCGTCAGGTGTTGGGGAACCAGAGCACCTTGACGAGAAGTGGGCTACTGGAACAAGAAAGAAATGGCTAAGATGCGAGAACAAGGCTCTGTTGGAATGCTACTACTCAAGTAACCCTAGTCAGAGGGGTTACATGCAAAGAATGTGCTGTGAATGGGAACGGAGAAACCCACATTCAAGACTGACGGCGAAGCAACTAGTAGTTCAGTGTTCCAACATCCACAAACGGCAACTGCTATCACAACTTGAGATTGACGAGATACAACACAAATGGTATGGCAGGGGGCAGCCAGGACGCCAGGTCAGAGGGGAGGTTTCACCATCTCCCCAACCGGAAATTGGGTACGAAGCCCCAATGAGCACAGATATGCTGAGCGAGGCAGCGACTGACCTGAAAGACAAGATCATGGCGAGATTGAACAGGCAACCCCGAAGCCAACTACAACGGCTAAGTGAAGTACCATCAGAAAGTCTCATGGAAGATGTGAATGCAGCATTGAGAGCGATCCCTACCACAACAATCACAGAAACCAATGAGCTGATATACGCTTCAGCATCAGTGATCCTAGAGGTGCTTGGCTATAAGAGCAACCATGGGATGGGACTCACCCTGAATGGCTAACCGAAGGGCGAACGATCCTGATAATGAAGGATCCCTCAAAGGGTACAGTCCCATCCAACTACCGGCCAATAACCTGCCTCTCCACGACATGGAAGCTCATGTCAGGCATCATCGCGGCTAAGATAAGTGGGCACATGGGTCAATACATGAGCGAAGCACAGAAGGGCATTGGTAAGGATACCAGAGGAGCCAAACACCAACTCCTGGTAGACAGAACAAGTGCCCAAGACTGCAGAGTGCGAAACACCAACCTGTGCACAGCCTGGATCGACTACAAAAAAGCCTATGACTCAATGCCGCACAAATGGATCACTGAATGCTTGGAGCTGTACAACATCAACAGAACTCTAAGGGCCTTCATTGCAAACTCGATGAGGTTGTGGAGAACCACCCTTGAAGCCAATGGGAAGCCACTTGCCCAAGTGTCCATCAAATGTGGCATATACCAAGGAGATGCACTGTCCCCACTGCTGTTCTGCATAGGTCTGAACCCCCTCAGCCAAATAATAAACAAGACTGGCTATGGATACTGACTCCGGAACGGGGCCACCATAAGTCACCTCCTCTACATGGATGACATCAAGCTGTACGCCAAGAGTGAGCGAGACATCGACTCGTTGATCAACACCACCAGGATCTACAGCTCGGACATCGGGATGTCATTCGGCTCGAGAAATGTGGGAGAATGGTGACAAAGAGAGGCAAGGTAATCCACAAAGAAGGGGTCTCACTCCCAGAAGTAACAATAGCAGACATTAAAGACAATTACAAGTACCTTGGAATACCACAGGCAAATGGCAACCTTGAACAGGCAACAAGGAATGCGGCAACAGCCAAATACCTCCAACGAGTACGGCAAGTCCTAAGAAGCCAGCTCAATGGCAAGAACAAATCCCGGGCAATAAACAGCTACGCCCTGCCAGTGATCAGATACCCTGCGGGAATAATAAGGTGGCCAAAGGAAGTGATACAGACCACAGATGTTAAGACACGAAAGCTCCTCACCATACATGGAGGGTTCCACCCCAAATCCAGCACCCTGAAACTGTACGCTAGCCGCAAGGAAGGAGGCCGAGGACTAGTGAGCGTGAGAGCCACTATCCAGGATGAAACATCTAAGATCCATAAGTACATCAAGGATAAGGCCCCGACAGATGACGTGCTGAGTGAATGTCTCAGGCAGTGGAGAACAGAGGATGAGATGCTGGAAGAGGGACCATCATGGCAGGACAAGCCCTTACACGGGATGTACCACCGGAACATAACTGAAGTGGCTGATCTCAACAAATCCTACCAATGGCTTGAAAGGGCTGGGCTGAAGGACAGCACAGAGGCACTCATCCTGGCTGCACAGGAGCAGGCCCTGAGCACCAGAGCCATAGAGGCCCAGATCTACCACACCAGACAAGACCCAAGGTGTAGACTGTGCAAAGAGGCCCCTGAGACGGTCCAGCACATAACTGCAGGGTGTAAGATGCTGGCAGGGAAAGCATACATGGAACGCCATAACCAAGTGGCTGGCATAGTATACAGGAACATCTGCGCAGAGTATGGACTGGAAACCCCAAGGTCAAAGTGGGAAACACCTCCCAAGGTGGTAGAGAACGAGCGAGCCAAGATCCTGTGGGACTTCCAGATACAGACAGACAGAATGGTAATGGCAAGCCAACCAGACATTGTGGTGGTGGACAAAGAACAGAGGAAAGCCGTAGTGGTGGATGTGGCAATACCAAGCGATGGCAACATCAGGAAAAAGGAGTATGAGAAAATAGAGAAATACCAAGGGCTCAGAGAAGAACTGGAGAAGGCTTGAAAGGTGAAGGCCACAGTGGTGCCTGTGGTGATTGGAGCACTGGGGGCAGTGACCCCCAAACTGGAGGAGTGGCTACAACAGATCCCTGGAAAATCATCCGACATCTCAGCCCAGAAAAGTCGAAAGTGGATGAGAATAGAGTGTGTATATATATATATATATATATATATATATATATATATAGTCGCAGGACTAACACACAGGGGCTCCTTGGTTCGACCCACACTGCCCCGATGGGGCAAAGTGAGCATCCAGTGTGGTTCTTTGGGCAAGACCCTTCAAGCTACTGCCTACCTCATATGATAATAAGAGACAATGAAGCACATGAGATACCGGCTCAGACGTCGCCCAGTCTGACAAGGTCTGTGTCAGGTGTTGGGGAACCAGAGCACCTTGGCGAGAAGTGGAATACTGGAACATGAAGGAAATGGCTGAGATGCGGGAACAAGGCTCGGTTGGAATGCTACTACTCAAGTAACCCTATTCAGAGGGGTTAAATACAAAGTGTGGTGAATGGGAATGGAGAAATCCACATTCAAGGCTGACGACATCCACAAACGGCAACTGCTATCACAACTTGAGATTGACGAGGTACAACACAAGGGCAAGGGGGAGCCAGGACGCCAGGTCAGAGGGGAGATTTCATCATCTCCCCAACCGGAAATTGGGTACGAAGCCCCAATGAGCACAGACACACTGAGCGAGGCAGCAACTGACCTGAAAGATAAGATCATGGCGAGATTGAACAGGCAACCCCAAAGACAACTACAACAGCTAAGGGAAGTACCATCAGAAAGTCTCATGGAAGATGCATGCAGCATTGAAAATGATCCCAACCACAACAATCACTGAAACCAATGAGCGGATATACGCTTTAGCATTAGTGATCCTGGAGGTGTTTGGCTATAAGAGCAACCATGGGAGCCATGAGAAACAATACCCACCATGGAAACGAAGGTTGGAGTGAATGTGCAATTGCAGGTCATTTCTTAAGAAAGATTTAGGGGGCGTTAACAAGGCAGCTACGCATTAAGTAGGTCACAGTGGGGGCCAAGACTGGTGTAAGGGGGCTTGTTGGAATGGTGGAGTGTTCAGGTGAAGAGATCAGCGTGAAATCCGGCTGGAACGAGGTAGGGAAAATTTGCCGCTCCATCTGTATACTCTGACACAAAATAATAAAATATGACAATATTAATAACAGCAACAACAACAACAATAATAATATTAATAATAATAATATCACATTATGGACACAATAAATGCACCATATAAACATATTAGGGAACTTATTGTTACATTTTCTTTAAAAGTCTCCCTGTGTTAGACAATAATGGCAGGGAAGATTTTTTGTGCATTTTGTGTATTATAATTTGTCCGCTGAAGCAAACCATATTGTCTTCAGTATATAGTGTTTTTGTACAATGCCCCCAAGAGGGTTACAGCACTGCCTGCTGAATGAAGGTGTCAGGCTTCGGCAGATGTCAGACGCACATGCACAGTAGACTCCAGGGCTTGATGAGTAAAACAGTGTTTATTGTATTGGCGTAGTCAGGCAGTCCGGGTCATACACAGTGTATCTCAGTTCTTCAGGTACAAAGAGGGACAGGCAAGATCAGATCCAATAGACAGGCAGAGGTTCGGTTCACAGATAGGCTCGGCAAAGGTACAGGCAAGGGCTATGCAAAACTCAATGGTCAGACGGTCAGACAATGTACCGCAATCCAAGGCGAAGGTACAGACGAGGGTCAGGCAGGAATCGGAGGTGGCAGGCGAGATCAGCAAACAAGGTAACTATACAAGAACGCTGGAATGTGGTGCTAGGACTCAACAATCTGGCAGCTACAGTAGAGTGTGTAAGAGGTGGAGGCTATATACTGGTGTGGATTACTAATTGCAGACAGGTGTGGATAATGGGAACTGGTAATGACAGAGAAACAGCTGAGATGAGATGTGAACAGGAAGTCCTTTCAAAGTAAAACAGGAACTGACATAGATCGTGACAGAAGGAAATGAACAAATGGCTCAAAACTATTCATTCACTTTACCGTTCGAGAGTTGGAGATTAAAGTCAGCTAAAACAATTAAACTTCCCATCTCTGCAGTCTAGAGGTAACAAATGTATTGTAGCGATCCGGGGGGGGGGGGGGGGGTGTACATAGTTTGGTTGAATGTTCCAGTTCGTATTGTGTTATGTGGCTCTTTTATTTTGAAGCGCAGATTGTTGCGTGATGCCAGGTGTGCTTCCGGGAAAAGAAGGGACCCGGGAGAGAGAGGCGGGAGTTTTTTTGTTCTGTGTAGTTCCGGGGGAGCTAAAACGACTGTGGTGAGACTTGTTGTGACCCCGCTGTTGTTATAAGAAAATAAAAGAAGTGCTGTTCACACGGAGGCTCGTAACATTGGTGTCAGAAGTGGGATCTTTAACCGTCTTGTTAGACTAGAAAGAGGAACCATGGAAGGAGAACTGCGGGAGCTGGAGCGAGCTGTGCTGGAAAGCAGCTTGCTTCTGAATAACCTGATGCGGGAGAGGCCAACGCGGGGCGGCCGCGATCCAGACGCACCAGATGGCTCCAGCGTCCCCAGGTTTCCTCTGCATAAAACGAGCAAAGCCCGCGGTGATGAACAACCGTTACGAACAGAGACAGTCCCGGACAGCGCTGCACCGAGCCCGACACCCAAAACACCAGTCAAGCTCCCGAGGTTCAACGGGCTGACTCCCCTGGAGCCCTACCTCGCTCAGGTCCAGCTCGCAGCGCTGCACGGTGGTTGGAGCGGCAAAGACACGGCGACGCAGCTGGCCCTGGCTCTGGAAGGTCCCGCTCTGCAGGTGCTAATTGATGTCGCACCGGACCAACGGCAGGAGTTACCGGTGATCACCGCGGCGCTGGAGAGACGCTTCGGACAGCGGACATCGACAGAACAGGCTCGCGAGCAGTTAGCCCTTCGTCGTCGCAGTAAGGGGGAGAGTCTGGGGACGTTCGCCGCCGATCTACAACTCCACTCGCGGCGCGGCTACCCATCATTTCCTGCCGCCGCTCAGGAAGAGCTGAGTTTGCACGCTTTCCTGCGGGGACTCACGCCAGAGCGGCTCCGCCAGCACGTCCGCCTCTCCATGCCTAACTCCCTGGAAGAGGCGCTTCGCGAAGCAGAGCGGGCCGAGGAGGTACTGAGCCCAAGACCATCACAGCGGAGGCTCCTGGACCAGCCATCGCTAGCGAGGGCGGCCAAGTGCAGCGGTGAGACGGAGGCGTCAGAGGAGAACGTCAGCCGAGCCCAACCAGCTGCCGTTCCGGCGCGTCGACCTCGCCGGGAGGACAGCGGCTGTTTCCGTTGTGGTGAACTGGGACATTTTGCTCGTGACTGCCCCGCCCCCTCACCGAAAGCTAAGGCCGGGTCACCGTCGGGAAACGGGAGCGGAGTGAGGTGGTGAGGGGATACTCACTCCAATCACACACACCCCTCTCCGGGAACTTTCACACAGTGGGTCGCTGCGGATTTATTAAAGGACTATATGTGGACTGTGTTATAGAGGGTCAGCAATGTCGGGCCCTGGTGGATACGGGGTCTACCATCTGCTTGCTGCGACGGGGGTTTCTCCCGGGGACAACCGGTCCACTCCCGGAGGGGTGGACCCCCACTACAACAGAATTAGTGACTGTTACTGGGGAAAAGACTGTGATGCCAGGAAAACGGGCGCTGCAGGTCACTGTGAAGGAGCTAGAGGTGAGCCATGAGTTTTGGCTTGCTGACATCCGCGACGAGTGCATCATTGGCCTAGACCTGCTAACCCGCTGGGGTGCGTGTGTTGATGTGTCGGGGCTAGCCCTATGCTTCGGCACGGAGACCGTGCCACTTCAGTCGGGTCGGGGAAGGAGCGTCAAACCCAGGGGACGCCGGGCTCGTCGGCGCACTGAGGCCAACGCACTCAAATCGTCACCTCCATTAGCCAGCATCCCGACAACAGAGACCGCCAACGCTGTGAGGGAGCTGGGTCTGCGTAGCGGCGCACATCTGGGAGAGCAGCAGAGAAAGCAGCTACAGCAGTTGTTAGCGGAGTTTGTGGATATTTTCGCTGCACGTGATGAAGATTGCAACAGAACAGGGCTGGTGCAACACCACATCAACACCGGTGAGGCACAGCCCATCCGCCTGCGACCCCACCGGCTTTGGCTTGCTGACATCCGCGACGAGTGCATCATTGGCCTAGACCTGCTAACCCGCTGGGGTGCGTGTGTTGATGTGTCGGGGCTAGCCCTATGCTTCGGCACGGAGACCGTGCCACTTCAGTCGGGTCGGGGAAGGAGCGTCAAACCCAGGGGACGCCGGGCTCGTCGGCGCACTGAGGCCAACGCACTCAAATCGTCACCTCCATTAGCCAGCATCCCGACAACAGAGACCGCCAACGCTGTGAGGGAGCTGGGTCAGCGTAGCGGCGCACATCTGGGAGAGCAGCAGAGAAAGCAGCTACAGCAGTTGTTAGCGGAGTTTGTGGATATTTTCGCTGCACGTGATGAAGATTGCAACAGAACAGGGCTGGTGCAACACCACATCAACACCGGTGAGGCACAGCCCATCCGCCTGCGACCCCACCGGCTGCTCCTCTCCAAACGCCAAGCGGCAGCAGAGCTGATTACCGGAATGGCCAAAAACGGCATCATCGAGCCGTCGGACGGCCCCTGGGCTGCCCCGGTGGTGATGGTGAGGAAGAAAGGGGGTAGCTGGCGACTCTGTGTGGACTACAGACGCCTTAACGCCGTCACCCTGAAAGACTCTTACCCACTACCCCGCATCGATGACGCTCTGGATCATGTGGCGGGGTCGTGTTGGTTCAGTTCTCTAGACCTGAGGAGCGGTTACTGGCAAGTGGAGCTGGCCCCGGAGGATCGAGCCAAAACGGCTTTTACCATCGGCCAGGGACTGTGGCAGTTCCGAGTCATGCCATTTGGACTGTGTAATGCCCCTGCCACCTTTGAGCGCCTCATGGAGAGGGTACTGAAGGACATTCCCCGGAGCCGCTGTGTGGTGTATCTGGACGATTTGTTAGTGCACGCCAGAGACTTTGAGGGTGCGCTTGTAAACATGCGGGAGGTCTTCACCGTCATCCGCCAGGCTGGGCTCCGGCTGAACCCAGCAAAGTGCAATCTGCTGGCCAGAGAAACGGTGTTCCTGGGTCATGTGGTCAGCGCACGTGGGGTGTCCACACACCAGGCCAAGGTATCGGCTGTCCGGGACTGGCCAACGCCCACCACCGCTAGTGAACTGAGGAGTTTCCTGGGGCTAGCCTCCTATTACCGGAGGTTCGTTCGGGGCTTCGCCACTATCGCCAGCCCACTCCATCGACTGACGGAGAAGGGCAAGCGGTTCGAGTGGTCTAGCGCCTGCGCCACTGCCTTCCAGCAACTGAAGGCGGCCTTGGTTGATGCTCCGGTCCTGGCCCTCCCTGACCCCCAGCAGCCTTTCATCCTTGACACCGATGCCAGCAATGTGGGGGTCGGGGCCGTCCTCTCTCAAGGGGGGGAGGCAGGTGAGAGAGCGGTGGCTTTCTACAGCTGCAGTCTGAACCGAGCAGAGCGCAACTACTGTGTGACCAGGCGGGAGTTGCTAGCAGTGGTCCTGGCTGTGCGGCACTACAGACCCTACCTGCTTGGCAATCGGTTCACCCTGCGCACTGACCATGCCTCTCTCACTTGGCTGCTCAACTTCCGGCAACCTGAGGGTCAGGTGGCGAGGTGGCTGGAGGTGTTGCAGGAGTATGATTTCGAGATCCAACATCGACCGGGGCGACAGCACAGCAACGCCGATGCCCTCTCCAGGCGACCCTGCGCTGCAGAGGAGTGTCGCCACTGCCAGCGTCAGGAAGAGAGAGAGCGGGCACCCGGGGCAGCCGCCGCCCGCCTTGGAGGCGACAGCGCAGAGGCAGAGCAATTGTTCACCGAGGAACAGTTACGCCATCACCAAGGGGCCGACCCTGTACTAGTAATGGCGAGAGCCTGGCTGGAAGCTCGGCAGCGCCCAGACTGGACAGCAGTGTCTGCAGAGGAGCCTGAGGTAAAGGTCCTCTATTCTCAGTGGTGTAACTTGGAGCTGCACGGCGGAGTGCTGTACCGACGGTGGCGAGCGCCAGGCCAAGGATCGGACAAACTACAGCTTGTGGTTCCTCGCGCCCTGCGGCCCGAGGTCCTCCAACTGGTCCATGGAACGGCAGGGGCTGGTCACTACGGCAACACCAAAACGATTCGCCGTCTGAGGCAGAGGTTCTACTGGCCTGGCTGTCGTCAGGATGTGGAGCTCCACGTCCAGTGCTGTGACACCTGCACTGCTCAGAAAGGACCCTGTCAGCGCTCCAAGGGTCCGCTGCAGCAGTACTTGGTGGGGGCCCCGATGGAGAGGGTCGGGGTGGACATTTTAGGGCCATTTCCCCTCACGGAGTCCGGTAACCGCTACGTACTTGTTGCAATGGATTATTTCACTAAGTGGCCAGAGGCGTATGCGGTGCCGGACCAGAGTGCCATCACATCAGCACAGAAACTGGTGGACGAGATGTTCACCAGGTTTGGGGTTCCCGCAGAGCTCCACAGTGACCAGGGGCGTAACTTTGAGAGCCGGCTGTTTGGTGAGGTGTGCCAGCGAATGGGAGTGAGGAAAACGCGGACCACTCCACTGCACCCACAGAGCGACGGGCTGGTGGAGCACTTCAACCGAACCCTGGCCACCCAGCTTGCCATTTTGACCAGCCATCAACAGCGAGATTGGGACCAGCACCTGCCTCTGGTCCTATGGTCATACAGGACTGCTGTACAGGAGTCCAGCCAGTGCACACCTGCTGCACTGATGTTTGGTAGGGAGCTCCGCACCCCAGTCGACTTGGTTTTTGGATCACCGCCAGAACCGGAGATAGCTGGCGGCCCGGAGATGGACTATTACAGGCGCCTGAGAGAGAGACTCAGACTGGTGCACGATTTGACTCGACGCGCACAGAAGGACGCTGTGGTCAAACAAAAAAGAGCATATGACGCTCGCTGTCAGGGGCACACATTTACACCTGGGGACAAAGTGTGGGTGTATTGCCCGGTGAGGAAGAGGGGGATCTCACCAAAGCTCTGCAACCACTGGCAAGGGCCAGGGGAAGTGTTGGAACGGCTCTCAGAGGTGGTTTTTCGGGTTCAGATGCCTGGGCGGAGGTGGAGGGTGGTGTTGCACCGGGATCGGCTGGCACCCTACCACCCGCTTGCTCCGGCGGGAGATGATGACGAGGGTGAGGACGACCCTCCACCTGTCATTTCTAGTGACAGTGACAGAGACACAAATGGACTTAGGACAATTTTGGACACTGGGGGTGGGGATCGGGGGAGGCCGGCGCGGCAACGGCGCCGGCCTGATCATTTAAGGGACTTTGTCACCGGGTCTGAGGTTAGTGGGGACACTTAAACCTCTTGACGGGGGGGCTGTGTAGCGATCCCTTGTACATAGTTTGGTTGACTGTTCCAGTTCGTATTGTGTTATGTGGCTCTTTTATTTTGAAGCGCAGATTGTTGCGTGACGCCAGGTGTGCTTCCGGGAAAAGAAGGGACCCGGGAGAGAGAGGCGGGAGTTTTTTTGTTCTGTGTAGTTCCGGGGGAGCTAAAACGACTGTGGTGAGACCTGTTGTGACCCCGCTGTTGTTATAAGAAAATAAAAGAAGTGCTGTTCACACGGAGGCTCGTAACAGTATGTTTCTCAAGTTAACCTTTGCCAACTATTTAATTCAAAACTGTGGCCCAATAATAATAAGGAAGGATAATAATAATAATAAGGAAATTATGGGATATCCAGCATTTGACCTCTTAAATAATAATTTTGACTGATGTTGATGTTGTTGGGGCAGTGTGAGGGTTGTGGTAGTGCCAAGTGAATTAGCAACACCACCTAGTCTCAAAAAGGGCTGAGTTTGATTAGCCTCACACGGGTTTGCACCAGTTATGTTGGGCATATGCAAGGAACACAAATTATAATAGTTGGATTTATAGCTACTGAATGGAGATACCAATTATGTTTATAATTTAGATTCACAAACTTTGTTTATTAGCTTAAATATATAACTATATGACAAAGGTCTATAGTTTGGTAAATGAAACACTTAACTATTAATGATTTAATAATTATTAATTGAATTAATAATTACTTAATTTACAGGGAACTACCCTGTTACCAGGGACCAATAACCAATTTGTAATAGCCAATACATTCTCAATTGTATTTAAGTTAGTTGAAGGGTGAACTCCGTACCATAACCAACTCAATTCACCAGTGCTGCAGAACCATATACAAATAATCACAGACGATCAATTAAATTATGAACGCTTTATTAAACAATTAATATTAACTCTAGTGTCAACCCTATCTTGAATAACTCAGAAAATCACAACTTAATCTTATGGTGTGTTAGTCTGGACGTACTGTATGTGTATGCGCGTTACCTGAGATGTGTGTGTGTGTGTGTGTGTGTGTGTGTGTGTGTGTGTGTGTGTGTGTGTGTGTGTGTGTGTGTGTGTGTGTGTGTGAGTGAGAGAGAGAGAGAGAGACAGAAGAAAGGAGGAAGGAGAGCGGGTGTGGTGAGATGACACAGCTGCGCGTGTGTGTCAGTGAGCCCTTTGAATGGAGCGCGCGTGTCTGGTGCTCACAGGGAGAGAAGCGTGTAAAGGAGTGTGAAGTGGGACTAGCGTGAATAAGGCTTGCGGTCTCACAAACACGTGAGGTTATGTTCAGCGATATAGTCACGTGATTGCGAAAGCACGCAGTGGTTGAAACGTGCGCTTGGCGTGGTCACAGCAGAGACAGAACAACCACACAATACCACAATAAAGCAAGCTTAAGTTAGCAAAATCACAGATTACACCACCTCAATATGCCCCTCTTTACGCAGATCTATAACGGCGTTACAGTCACTTGATCGTGGAAATGCACAGTGATCAGATCCCATGTTCAGCAACAGGAAAAGAAAACAACATAACAATAAAACAATTACTGATCCCCTAAGAGTTCTACTCTGCTCAGACTTAAAAGAATGCCTCTGCCTTACTGCTCACTCCTGGTAGGAAGATCCGGCGTTGCGTGCGTGCTTGCGCTGTTGCGGTCCGGTCCGGTCCAGGTGGTCGTCGCGGTGATCAAGTCGTGATCGGATTTAGGGGGCGGTTAGACGATTAAGCTGGCGGTTTCCTGCTGGGTGGCTGGAAGTAGATGGGTGATCACGTCCGTTCTCTGTGACAAAGTCCATGTTGGTTCAGCTGCAGGCTGCGGTGGAGGCTCCAGGTGTGCCAGGGCAGAGGGAAGCTCCAGATGGACAGAGAGACAGAGAGGACAAGGAGAGCAAAGGTTGCTTGATCCTGGTGAGAAGGTCCGGTGTTTTGTCGCGGAGAGAACAAAGGGAAGGAACAAGGGGGGGTCTTTGGTCACGGCAGCTTTTTATAACCATGTTTTTGGTCACGCCCGTCCATATAGTTTGGTCCAATCAGGATGGCTGAAGTCCAAGTTCCTTCTTCGTTTGTCACTTGTATCAGCGGGGAGTCCGGACGTCTTAGCAGGGAAGCCAGGTATGGTTCCCTAGCCTGGCGCCTGGTTTTGGCGCTCAGATATGAAATCTCTTTGTTTCCACTCACTACTATCAGGATGAAGACGTTACATGCAGGCCGCAGTACCTCCTTTGTTTTAACATGTGGGACCTTAATAATAATTGTGTTAATAACAGATTATACAGACAACAATGTGTTCAATTTGGTTCCAAAGACAGATATAGTTAAGTGTCATCTGCATAGCAATGAAAATTTAGTGTTTCCTAGTAATATTACCTATAGTAGACATACACAGAGTCTAGTATAGTCAAACACAGAACCCCACAGAACTACCAAACGTATTTTTGTGCAGAGGGAAAATTTGTCTTAATTCAAACTGGAATCTGTTCAACAGTGTGGAAGAGACAAATCTTCTATCAACACAAAAATTACCCAAACTAGACATTTTTACTCTAGGTCATTTGCTATGCAACTGACACTCATTAATATCTGTGTAATGAAACCCACAGAAGTGGGGAGGTGGTGGACTGAGCCAGGCCCTTCTGCCGCCCAGCTAACAGCAACTTGTGTCAGACCCGATTGCTTAGTTTTAGAATTTGTTTAAAAGCTAAATTAATGTGCCTAAATAGTTTCATTTCTTTCCACTGTATGAGGAATGGCAGCTTTCTTGAATAGTGACCCTGGAAATTCTACCATGATAAAGAGCCTTTACAAGTGTTTTTAAAAAGATAAGTTTAGCACAAATCAAGGGATTTATGCAGATTTATGCATTTCTGACAATTTTGCCCTTTTAATGTGTAGTGAATGACCCTTTGCTCATTCAAGACGTGGAAAATAATGTTCGAGGGAAAATAAAACTCCAACGGGATCATGGCTTACTTCACAGATGGTAAGTTTAATGGCAGCCAAAGTGCAGTACAAAAAACAACCAAGTGCACTATTTAAAAGGTGACTGACACAAAAACCCCAGTGGCACAAAAATGAAACCATACAAAAACACAGGTCTCCAAACGTTTCTTCTGCTCTCGCTCCAACGATATTTTGCCAACTTGCTCTCTCCAATTCCGACCTACTCTCCCCCCTAACTGGTGTTTGGCCACAGGCCTTAATGGCCAGGCTCCTCCCTCTTCTACCGGGCAGATCCATTGCCGGGGGAATTCTGGAACATTCTTACTTCCCGTACATAATAATCAGCAACTACTTCAGAGACGTAAGTAAAAACAAACATAACACAGACCAATTATAAGTAACCCCTATATGTGTGGTGTGTGAGGCTGTGTGAGAGGTTGGGATAATATGGCGTAATCTAAGCCGGAAGGTGGTGGACTGTCCAGTGCCCGTGCAATGGCGTGTGCACCCGCTATTGGCACCTACCAGCTGACTGGGATGTGGGTGTGTCTGCATGTGCTCCGACAGGCCCGCTGCTCCGTCAGCGGGAGGGACAGCCTAGCGGTTTGTCACATATTGATTTTTTAATTTTGCAATATAATATTACAGAATAATCTGGATAATATTTCAGTCATAATAATAATTACAAGCCCTATTGAACATTGATTAGTAACATGCAGGCTAAACATGATGGCAGGAGAGAAAGGCTAAGCCCACATATAGGCTAGATACGGTGCACCATCAATAGAAGGTTAAGGCGTTTAAGTGTCTTAACCATATAAAAAGTAACGCTATAGGTTTACCAACTGAATATTGTACTTGTATTGTATTCTGTTTACCCCCATCAGATTTGCCCTGGTGCTGGCCTGTTGTTGTGTGTGGGAGGGGGAGTAGGTAATCAGCACTAGGTCGGTCATGCGAGAGTAGCTACAGTGCTTGTGGTCATTACCAGAGTAAAATCTCAACATTGCAACCCCAATTAGTTTTGACCCAGAAGGAATAGTCTGTAGACTGGGAAGGGTCTTCACTCCATCCACAGCAGATTCAGATGGACGCACAGTGGCTTGTATATGAAGTTTTACTTCATGGAACATTATTTTATCTACCTTTACATCAGCCACATTTGGATGAACGTGTTGAATGCCAGAGCTTAGCAAGGATTGGAATGTTTTACTTTAAACAACCATTTTAGGGTTTTATGATTATAATTGATCTGTTAAAGGTTCATATTACTTCTATATAGGGGTCCTACCTTTTCTGTACAGTAATAACTGCAGCTTGTAAAAATGTGACATGCATGTTATTGGTACTAGAAAATTCACTGATGATACGTTAACACGCCAAAAAGCAGTTGTTGTTTTTTTCAAATTTGTTCTAACACATTCAAAACAACAGGAAGGTAGACAGGATACTAATTTAGCCACGTCAGATTGGCTCAAGTTATTTTCTTATAAAAACAGTAATTAAACAGTCAGTGAAATAGATGTGCGCCTTCTGTCTTATTGAAAGGAATTTACAGAACAAAAGGAGAATTGTGATGAGCTAGGATAATATAGAGATATTTCTCAGGGGTGATCTTGTGATAAAGCATTCTACACTGAACCAACAAAGATGCATGTAAGTCCTTGTGGTCTTCTCCTCTCACTGTGTCCAGCTTGGCCTAGACTCCTCTCTGATTTGTTAAGGAAATTATCTAATCTGTGGCCATTAGGGAGAGCAGTCTTTAGTGTATAATGTGTGGCCAGGTGGTACAGCTGCCAAACTCCACAAATTAAAGATCCTGGGCATGAAAATAATCAGTAATGAGCTGTATTTAAACACTGCCATAACCAAGCCTGCACGATCAAGCCTCAATATGGCTAGGTTAAACTGAATAACTTGACTGTTTTTTTACTCCCCAGATGCTCAGAATACTGCACACACTGTAAATAGACATTTAACGACTGTCTTCAGTTAGCAACCTTTAAGTTTCATTTACGTTTCTTTTTGCTTTTATATTTTCTATGTATTCACTTATAGCTGCATGAATTCCTATTTCAGATATCTCAGTGGAGTTAAATATAGAGTTAAATATATAACATTTATATGAATTCTAATGTTCTGGCCTCCTCATTTACAAAAGCATGGAGGGTAAAAACATTAAAACCCAACTTGTCTGGAACATCTGTTCTTTGTTATGAATTAATAACTATAGTATATAGTTATTAATTCAAACAAAACTATATATATATATACTATATGGATAGTAACTATAGCAGTCACATTGCTGTATAACAAATATTAGTGAACACAGGTTAAATTTCAGCCCTGTCCACAAAACCTGTTCTCGTTTAGTCTACAGATACAGTTTAGTCTACTGATTATTTGCATTCATAGATAAAATGTCATGACTCTGGACCTTTTGCCATTTCCGGTGTTATTTTGGTATTACCTGTTTTGTTCCTGCTGGTCTTACAGTAGTTCTAGCTTTACTTTGTCATATGTCATCAGTTCCTGTTAAACTTTTGTCACTTCCTGTCCTGCATTTAGTTCTTGCTTTCTCATTACTCATCAGCTGTAGTCAATGAATTCCTTAGTTTTCCTCACGCTTGCCGCCATATTGTCCCTGTGTCTACTATCCAGCCTTCATTCAACTAAGTCCTTATGTGTACCGACCCTGGATCTCGTTTTTAAACGTGTCTTGCTTGCTCCCTGTCTGTACTGTTTTGGACTCTGCCTTTTTCACTGAACCTAGCCTAGAAACTTACTGCCATTGCCTGATCCCTCTCTGTACCGTTGCCTTCATCCTGCTACTCTGTGTGACTTTTGCCTGCTTGACCATGAGTATTAAACGTATTAAAATTCCCTCACAGACAGCGTTGCATTAGGTCCTACACCACACCGCGTCCCTGACAGAACAATCTAGCCACTCTTGGACCCAGCCAGCCCATCCTGTTGGTGATTAATTTAGGTTATTTTTGTTTTTTGTGGACAACGTTTTGTTTTTGCCATGGCTTTCATCTAACCGGATTTGCCTGAGGAACTCCACTGGTGTTTCACAGAGCTCACTAAGCACTATGCGGAAGCGCCCAGCCGGAATGTCCGGCTTCGCGTAGTGAAGCTGCCGACATTTTGGAGGAGGAGTACTAGTGGTTTGATAACCCTGGTGTGAGGACGCTTTTCGCTAAGCTTGACTCCATGCGGAAGAATTTGGCATGCGCTCTGCGCACAAGGAAACACCAGCACTTTGGCCCCACCTCACCGGGTGCTCCTGCTATCGTCTTCACCAGTGCATCGGTCCCCGCTTCGCTGGCTCAAATTCCAGCGCAACCACCATGCCTAGCTCATGCAGGCATGCAGGCTCCCAGCCGTCGACATCCCAGGACTCGTGGGAGAGGCACAAGAAATCCCACCTAGTGCTCGGAGCCTGCGCCCTGTCCTGCTGACACGACTGATCCCAGCTCAGAGTCAGTGGGCACCCTAGTTCCAGCCATCGGGTCTCAACCTGCATCCACTACTGGACCCCAGCCACGCCTGAATCTGGCTGCACCTGTCGTTCAGCCAACTCAAACTCCAGTGCAGCCGTACCGTGCCCATCTCAAGCTCCAGTGCAGCCATCATGCCCAGCTCAAGCTCCCAGGCAGCCACGTTGCCCAGATCATGCTCCAGCTCGACCTCCACAGCCTGCTCAAGCACCTGTCCCTTATCCCTAATCTATTTCCCTGTCATTCCAAGCTCCAGCCCTGTTTCGACAAGCTCCAGTCCTCTTGGAGGAAACCCATGTTTAAGCTCCAGCTCAGCCATGTCTCGCTCTTGCTCCAGCTCTCAGTCTCAGCTTCTATATTCTATAGCTAGCTCTTCTATATATATAACTGTCTATATTGTTTTGGACTTAGCCTGGAGACTGACTGCCATTGCCTGATCCCGGTCTGTACCGTTGCCTTCATCCTGCTACTCTGTGTACAGACCTTTGCTTGCCTGACCACAAGACGTATTAAAATTCCCTTACTCGAAGCGTTGTCTTCTGTGCTGTGCATTTGGGTCCTACACCACACGTCGTCCTTGACATACAATATTATAACATCTCGTTATTATTTTATTGAAGTTGCATCAGAACAATGTGCACAGCATACTTTGCAATTTGGTGATTTGAGCTGCTTTCAATTCAAAAATAACTAATGAAATAACCGCTGCAGTTTAGAGATGAGGTTTGGTGTAAAAAGGTTAGTGTCCAACAGTCAACCCTCAGTGTGACACAAAGTACAACATCCTTCCAGAAGGCATCAAGTGCAGTATGTACCTCCACTGCCAGTCTCAGTCTTGAGTCAGTGAGTCCAGTATTGTGTACTAGGTAACGAACTGAGGCCCATCCTGGCCAAACACCAACTTATCTTGAAGTTTTCCCATTGTTCCATGGGTCCAGTTTCTCCATGTAGCTCCAGGTTTCCCCAGAGTGAGTGCAGTTCTGTGCTCCCTACATGCTCCTCCGCTGTCTTCCATGCCCACCACCTAGACCAGTAGGTGGCAGGGCATGGGTTTACTGGACGGTGTCCCGGCCTTAGCACCTCATTGGACTGCCCTACTTTTCTCAGGGCCTACCTGAGGGCTATGATGGGATACCTAGCATAGGTGTTGCGTAGCTAAGGCAGCTAATGTAGCATACTACATAAGCTAATACGGCTAGAAGTGTGCTAGTAGCTACAGTGAACATACATGTAAACTAAGATGAGTGCATCCCAAGCATGACTCATACAACAAACAGCCGCAGGGTAACTGAGTTGTAGAGAAAACACAAACATCACCACAAACGGCTATTTATAGCAAATTTATTACTAACCACTATTTATAGCAAATCACTCAACACATGTCCAAAAGAAAAAGAAGAAACTACACAACCCCAGATTAGAGCAATCGGTCAAACATACATGTTACAATTTAGGTCTCTAGCAATTTTTACCCATAATACTTAGAAAGATTATCACATTAAGCTTTATTTATTTGAAGAATTTAATTTAAACTGTCTTTCTTTGAACAGACAACAATATGAACACTATTATTGCCCAAACAAAAAACAGACCAGTCTTAATTGAAATGTGTTACAAACTCATATCTCTCCAAAGTCTCTCAATAAAATGAAAGCCACATACAGTAAATGAAGCTAGATTGCTGATTAATTTAATTGGCATTGAAAAACATATGTTGTCATTGAAAACTGACTCAAATAAAAAAGGAAATCTTTCAAGATGAAGAAGGTGCACTAAAAAATAAAAAATGGGTTTAAATATATCCACACATTAAGCCATTTATTACATTGATTATGTTTTTTTTTTCAATGACAATCTTCTTATGGTGTGTATTTTTCATTTGCAATGGCAGTTTTTTTAAAGGATGTTCCTGTTTAATATGCCAAATTACTGTCAGTGCTTTAGAGCTGTGAGGCAGGCTTTAAGGGGCAGGGGCAGCAGAGGGTGACTAATCTACAAAACAATTCAAAATTCACTCACTTTCAACCACTTTATCTTTGTAGGGATTGAAGGCCTGCTGGAGACTATCCCAGCTGTATGTCGGGCAAAAAGCAGGATACATCCTGGACAGTCCATTACTGGGCTGCACACAAAAACAACCACTCAGGAACCAAAGAACCTGGAGAAAATGCACACAGACATGCAGAGAACATGCAACTCTACACAGAAAGTCACCTAGACAACCCTGGGATTCAAACCCAAGTTCAAATAACTGAATAAAAGATACATTTCTATATACAGTATCAGATCTATATATTATCATTTATCATCATAATTGTTATTTAAATAGTGTTTTTAACTGCATTTTTTGTTGACAAACTAAAAAAAAAGACCATAGACCATTGGACCATAGTCCAACTGACAGCTTATCCACAGGTGAACTTTTGGAAGAAAGAGGTAATGCTGCACATAACAGTTCAAAGAAAAGAACATCTCATGACTTTGTTTCTTCATTTTTCTATGTGTCTGTAGTGGGCAGTAATATCGCAGTTTATTGCACCAGACACTGATCTGTCATGTAATATTTACAATGCATGTTTTTTTTTCCATTATCAGCTTCATTTATTTAAGCAGGATTTATATACACCAAGTGCACTCCATGCTCTTCGTTGACAAGAAGAAGAAAAAGATCAACTACATATATGTGCACGAGTGGTAAAAAATCTAGTTGCCAAAAAGAAATGCAGCACTACCTAGCACTTTCAGATACATTCAGTTAGAAATGTACTAAAGAGCTAAAGATCCTGCAGTGAGTGGCAACCAGACCCCGCCATGAAACCACATATGTCCTGAATTGCACATATTAACCCTATATCTCTATCTATCTGTTCTCTGTCTGTCTTTCTCTGTATTTGGTGTGATATACAGTTGCAATCTTAGATTTCCTTGGCATATTTTCAATGTGTTTTTTTTAATAAAATTCTGACATAAATTTGAAATCTGTCATAATTCCTATGTGATACATTTTTAGCTCCCTCACAACAGAATACAGAAAAAGCTCTAGTTTTATTCAGATGACAGTTTGACACCTCCCTAACTGCTGCTGTCATGAAAAAGTTAGAAGCCACAGGCCAGCGAAGGCTGAGAAGCTACATACTAAATACAGAGCCTGCTATGCAACAAATTCTGTATGTGTACATACAGTATAACTCCTTATATTCTGTCTTTGGTAGTAATTAGATTTCAGGGCCATTGTCCTACTGGCGGAGGGGATTTTCATATCTAAATATCCAGCTAATTATATTAGTAATGCACTTTTTTCCTTTTTTAGTATGTTTTAGTTTGTCTAAAACTAATTAGATCTTTGAGTGCAGCTCTGAATGCTGGCTCTGCACTTAGGTCAGCCTGTCCACCCGGCCAGACTCCTTGTCGGGGCTGATTGACCCCAACTTTAATTTCATGCACATGTGCTGAAGAGCTGTCATTAAGCAATGTGATTTGAATATTCAGATGACTGTTTTAATTGAAGAGAACAAGTGTTCACACATGGCAGGGCAGGCGGTGTTATTGAGTGCCCGAGGCCATGTCCCAGTGTGGCCCAGACCCATCTGATCATGGCTCAGTGGAGACCATGAGCCACCAACACTACTGCAAATCCCTGGCTGCTTTAAATGCCCCCAGGCTTGCATAGGATCCGCATCACACTAACACACCCACACACCCACCCACACACACACACACACACACACACACACACACACACACACACACACACACACACACACACACACACACACAAACACACAGGCCTCCATAACATAGGCAAGGCAGGGGAATGAAGGAAGAGAGAAACAGGAGAGGGCAATAAAGAGGTGGAGGGAAGGGATGAATGAAGTGTGTGACAGCATAATTTGAAGCAACAGGCTCATTAAAATACACAACAAATGGGATTTAAATAATGTGAGTCAAATACAAACTCTTTATGCTGAGCAGAATCTGGCTTCAGTTTCCATGAGCAGTAAAACATGCAATTTACTCAGATTCTACTGTCATTCGTAAGCATGTATCATCATAAGTAAATTAGTTAGTTACAGGGTATGTTATTTAATCCAGCTCAAATGTGAAAAGGTTTTTAAATGTATTTGTAATATTATTTTTTATTTGTGTGTTTGGTCCAGATAGCAGCAAATATTTCAGTTACCCCACAAAGCCAATAAAATATTTTCAGAGTCACAAAGGAAAGTTTTTTTTGGCTTACAGAGCTTTGCTGCGCTATAAGCACAATAGCAAATAACCAGTTACACAGAAAGAGAACATTATATAGAGAGATGGTAGCATTCAAACTTCAACTGAACAATTGGAACAACAAATGGAAAGAAATGCAAAGCAGCAATAATAGCAGTAGGTAACAGTAGTGCACTACATCACTCACTATTATAATGACAAAGTTAAAATGTATATTCACACAGTAATTAACAGCACATTAAAACCATACTCTATTCATTTGAAGTAATTGGTAATGTTTTGTAAACCCACCTATTAATGTGTCACGTTGATATACTCACTTGACAAACCGTCTATTAACAAATAATAGAATCAATGTGTGTAGGGGATTGTAGCTACACAGAGGATTTTTGGTTGCCAGGATCGCTGTGGAGAAGGAAATGGTTGAGTGATGCGGGGGTCTGCTAACCCTTCACCCCCTCTCGCCTGGTACTCTTACCGTGCTCAGCCACCTCCTGTCCTGCCCAGATCACCTACTTCCCATCCACATTAATTGGTTGTCAAAAATGTGCTGAATTAACGGATTAATGAGGGGGGGTTGAATCCTAAGTTTGGCAAAGAGAGGATGTTTCCCTGCTGTGGTGTAGGCTCCCCCTGCCTCCCCTCTCGTGTGCGCAGGCCTGTTACAGATATGCATCCAGGACATTTGAGCGGATTGCATTTCATTAGTTTGATTTGAGCGGACAGCACTAAGCTGCTGAGGGCTCTGCGCTGACAGCTAATTACAGGAATCAGCCTTGTCCACTGATAGAGAACAATGGGCTGGGATGAGCCCGCCTCGCCAGGGGGACTGGTCCTGCATACAGCCCCAGCATTTGGCTCCCTTATAGTCCCCAGTATGAAGAACCATTATTTGTGTTAAAATATATGGAAAGCCTAATTGAGTGCCATATATTTGCCAGCTTTCACCTCGTTTTGAGACAGATACACAAAAATATGGTAGAGTGATAGGAGAAACAGCATTCCTGCCTCCCGCCGAACACACACACCTCTCTCTCTGTCTACCTAACCACTCTACCCTCTAACCCAGAGCCGTCCAGCTGCGTGCATTGATCTGTCCACTTCCATAACTCCGTCCATCTTTAAATCATCAACATTAGAACATGCCGTTCACTCATGTGAACACTTTCCCCCTTAAAAGAGAATTAAATGGATTAGCACAAATGTCAGTAAATCTAGTGGTGCATTACTCTCGCAATATTCCAAATGGCAGAATGCAGTCAAACAACTGGATTAGCGAAGTTCCTGCTCCCTGCCTACAATCTATTGCCAGAAATATTATTTTTTCTCTGTTTCTTCTGTTGAGAAGTTTACTTTAATTTCATTGTCTAATAATCAACTTTGTTTGTAAAGCAAAACTACTTTGGATCTCCTGTGTTTGTTTAAGCTGCCACACTAATGGTAGAGGCAATTTTAGACAGGATGTCCATTTTTTGCTCCTCCGTCTTGTTTGTGAGGCACTGATATGGCCAGTGGCTAGTGGCTAGGTGTGCTGACACTGACTATTATATTGGGAGAGAGTAGCACCATCTCTCAGCTTTTTGTGCCATTTTCAGGTCAGGCCTTTAGGTCATTTTCCCCTACAGATTCTACCAGTCTCTTTTACAGTTGGCTGATGGAAGGTAATGACTGAAAGGCTGATGGTGTTGCTGGCTGTGCCTGCATGTGACCATGTCATCTCAGCTCAGTGACAGGGCCTGCTTTGGCCATCGTCTGCCAGGTTAGCACAGAGAAATAGGCAGATCCCAACGTCTGGTCCGGAGGGTCAATGTGAGGTGGCCCCTACACTGACTGACAGGACACTGGGGTTTGTTAGGGAGATTTGTCCTTGCTGCAGATCTCCTGTCGGCCCGGTTGTGGCAGTTGTGTCAATTTGCACCCCATGCACATCGCCAGTCTAGCTGACAGGTAAGCCGTGGTATGGCGTTGTGTCCGCCTAATTGTACCCCACAGTCCTTCCTGTATGTGGTTGCACAAAGGACAGTAGAGGCCTGGGCCTGTTAATGCCCTGCATGCCCTGGCGGCAAGGCCCAGAGCAGCCTTCTCAGCATGGAAGTAATCCAAGGTGAGGGCCTGTCGCTCAGTCAGCTGGTTGACTACTGGCTGCTTCCCTGAATGAAATGCAGATATGTATCCTCAGTCCCCTGCCTGCACACAAAGAGCATGCGCATTCAAACATATTCACAAACACCCACACACAACACAGGCAAACAATGAATTAAACTACATTTAAATAAAATCCAGGGATAGCTACAGAGATAGACATACATTCATGTCATGCTTGCTGTATTCTTTAGGGACTCTAAGGAAGAGGGGGGAGGGTTGTAATTGTCAAATTGTCCATTTTTGAATTCCCCAATGGACTCTGTATGTAAATATCTTGAGCATGATTCTTAAGCAATTCCTGTGTTTTGTTTCTTTTGTTTGTTTCTGCTACATAATAAATGGGCACAAATGATTGTTACTAAACTCAGAATGTAGCCATTCTGTAACCATACAGTATAAAACAAGTAGAAGGCATGTGGGGGTCTAGTCGGGGAGGTGTGCCATTTCCTGGCTCATGAAGGCCTCAGTGCCAGCTGCACAGGACTGATGCTGCTTCCTGGGGGCAGATGCCTGCAGTGCTGCCTCCATGATCCCAGCTCTGTTTCTGCACCAGCCCCTGCAGTCTGCTTCACACCCCAGGGGGTGAAGTAACACACATAAACACACAACACACACACATTTTGAGCTTGTGCATACACAGTCGCACAAAGGACATATGACTGAAAGTGCAAATACACACACCTCCTAGGCTCTGGAGCATTAATTAGGCAGCCTACAAGTCTGCCACAGCACATCACACACTGCAGAAACAGACAGAGAGAACAAGTTGCACAATTCAACATACACATTGTAGAATTCAAAGGATGTTGTGAGGTGCAATCCAATCCTACTGTAACAAAAAAATGAAAAATATTTCACTCACTTGGAAACTCCACTCATCAGGTCCCCCCTCACTTTTAACCAGATCACCCGTCTCCTTTATCGGCGTTCCCTCTTCCCTCAGTTTTCCCGCTCCTCTCCAGGCACATTGCTACTGACACTGTACTGGCATCCAGCGGCCTAGTCAAGTACTGCAGCCCTTCAATCAATCTCTCCCACACCACACACACACACACACACACACACACACACACACACACACACACACACACACACACACACACACACGTAAGGATACAAAAACACACACTCCTAACACCAAGTCTATAAATACACTTTAATTAACCACAATGCAGTACCTTTGAAGAAGATGTTTGGAGTAGAAGAGTGTGTCTGAGAGTGATTTCTGTGTCTAAAGGGTGACTGAATGTGTCCTAACATTTGCAAATTTCATTGGAGAGATGTAATCTGCTGATTAGCCAAAATGTAAAAATAACAATAACTAAGCAGGTCAGGTCAGGTTGCAGCATCCTATATATTTTAACAAGAAAATACAATTGAGGTTTCTTTCTGAATTTGGCAATTGTGTAACCAGATTGTGAAACAAAACAAGAATGTAGAATATAAGTCCTGGATTGAATTTTGATTCTTATGGAGTCAGAAAATCTTGGTTTAGGAAATGAATACAGTAATTATTAAAAATATAAATCATAATAATACCAATACCATAATATACTAAATAGAGATCCCTAAAGTGTTTGCATAATTACATCATTTTTACAAATTATATGCTATGGTTTTAAAGACTGAAGTGTTTAGCAGAATTATTGCAATGTTTTGTTTATTTGTTTAGTTATATGCTACACCATACTGTTAAGGATAATTGGAATTGTTTCAATGCTGTTAACGATAAAAAAGTTGAATGTTTTAATATCAACTAATAATATCATTTTGTTCTGTTGGTGGATCTTGATCTTAAACAGCCTAAATGTTAATTTTAATAATTAGAGTGCGATGTACCCAGCTGCAGACAGCTGCAGCTGCCCATATGGGGCCCAAGCGCTCATGGTGCACTGATTTCCAATAGGTCTTCACCTCCTCTACTGCTCATTGCCTGCGGCTTGTCCCTCCTTCTCCATCTCCTCCTCTGCACTTAATCAATCGACTGATGCTACTGACCAGCTCCCACAGCACGCTGCCGGGGGTGGGATGTTATTAGAGTCGTGTGTGTATGTCTCTGCATCAGACACGTTAGAGGGCTTGTGCATCCTGTAATATTTGAATAATCTGTGGAAAAAAATATATATTTAAAAAAATGCTAAGAAAGCAAGTGATGCATGTAGACTGGCCACAGCAATGCTTGGTATGGTGTTAAATATTGCTTTGTCTTAAACGCATCTCGGAAGGTTTTGCATTGTAATTGCATTGCTTATTTTATTTTACTATCAATCACATGCTTAGAACTTTATAAGCTTAGTTGTTCTGTTTTGTCTGCATATTTTAACAGAAACCTTACAGTATAACCCCACCGTACCATGTAATGTGCCCTGAGGTGAATTTGATTTTCATCCACTTCTAAAATAATCAACTAAATTAAATGAACTGAGATTTTGATTGCAGTAAGTAATGTTGCTCAAGTAAATCGGTGTAATCATTAAAACCAACACAGCATCAAGGCTTTAGTATTACAGGTAAACGGTAAAAGCAGAACTACCTAATGAGTATACATCATGCATCAGCATTATGTTGGTTCCCAACGGTTCAGGAAGTCAATGAAGCTACACATTTTAGCCCATGGGTGAGCAGATTCAGTCAGTCAGTGGGAAAACTGATTAGGGATTTAAAAATTCAGTTCTCACTTTTTGCATAAATAAGTTCAAATAATTGGGAATGTGATGGAAATAGGAAAGGAAAGAAATGTCATTTCAAGACTTCTAGTACTTGGACTTACTTAAACAACAAAAAGAAATATCTCACTGTGATAGAGGTTATTTACATAATTCTTTACTTATATATATATATATATATATATATATATACAACACTCTATTCTCACCCTCCGCGGGTGGTCTCATCCACTTTCCAAGCTCGGGTCCTCTACCAGAGGCCAGGGAGCTTGAGGGTTCTGCGCAGTATCCTTGCTGTTCCTAGGATTGCACTTTTCTGGACTGAGATTTCGGATGTTTTTCCAGGGATCTGTCGTAGCCACTCCTCCAGTTTGGGGGTCACAGCCCCTAGTGCTCCGATCACCACAGGCACCACTGTGGCCTTCACCTTCCAAGCCTTCTCCAGTTCTTCTCTGAGCCCTTGGTATTTCTCTAGTTTCTCATGTTCCTTTTTCCTGATGTTGCCATCGCTTGGTATTGCCACATCCACCACTACGGCTTTCCTCTGTTCTTTGTCCACCACCACAATGTCTGGTTGGTTCGCCATTACCATTCTGTCAGTCTGGATCTGGAAGTCCCACAGGATCTTGGCTCGCTCGTTCTCTACCACCTTGGGAGGTGTTTCCCACTTTGACCTTGGGGTTTCCAGTCCATACTCCGCGCAGATGTTCCTGTATACTATGCCAGCCACTTGGTTATGGCGTTCCATGTATGCTTTGCCTGCCAGCATCTTACACCCTGCAGTTATGTGCTGGACCGTCTCTGGGGCCTCTTTGCACAGTCTACACCTTGGGTCTTGTCTGGTGTGGTAGATCTGGGCCTCTATGGCTCTGGTGCTCAGGGCCTGCTCCTGTGCGGCCAGGATGAGTGCCTCTGTGCTGTCCTTCAGCCCAGCCCTTTCAAGCCATTGGTAGGATTTGTTGAGATCAGCCACTTCAGTTATGTTCCGGTGGTACATCCCATGCAAGGGCTTGTCCTCCCATGATAGTCCCTCTTCCAGCATCTCATCCTCTGTTCTCCACTGCCTGAGACATTCACTCAGCACGTCATCTGTCGGGGCCTTATCCTTGATGTACTTATGGATCTTGGATGTTTCATCCTGGATAGTGGCTCTCACGCACACTAGTCCTCGGCCTCCTTCCTTGCGGCTAGCGTACAGTCTCAGGGTGCTGGATTTGGGGTGGAACCCTCCATGCATGGTGAGGAGTTTTCGTGTCTTAACATCTGTGGTCTGTATCTCTTCCTTTGGCCATATATATATATATATATATATATATATATATATATATATATATATATATATATATATATATATATATATATATATATATATATATATAGTTCAGTCAATTGTTATTGACCCCAAATCAATTAATTGTTAATAAAAAATGGTGAGCCCAGCTTGTTAACTACTGCATTATAACTGATATTAACTTCCTATTCCAATAAATTAAATCCTCCATTATTCACTGTGCATCACTCCTTTCTGATGCACAGATTATCAGATGCTGCCAATATGTGAATCCAGCCAAATATATCAAATGTCACCAGACTTATGTGGGGGATCAGTTTTTATTTTCCCACAGTCACCACTGTGATTTTAAAACATTTATGTGAAAACAAATTGTTGGTCTGTTATTGTGTAGTGAGATTTCACCTTTGTGACAGGGAAGATGTAGAAGCCAGGTGTGTTATAGAAAGCACCTTCCGCAGGGAGTACCTGCTGTCATAGACACCAGCGCAGGTGTGTGTGTGTGTGTGTGTGTGTGTGTGTGTGTGTGTGTGTGTGTGTGTGTGTGTGTGTGTGTGTGTGTGTGTGTGTGTGTGTGTGTGTGTGTGTGTGTGTGTGTGTGTGACTGAATGGGTTAGTGTGTGGCCACCACCCCAGGGAGCTGGTCAGCTGTTGTTTCATGCAGGAGATTACACAGCTTAATCAGGCAGCCAGATCAGGTGCAGCTGATGCTGTAGAGTCTCAACACACACAAACACCTGACGGCACAACACATACACACCCTCCCTTTACACCTAATTAGCCTTGTTACCAGGCCATACATGCCAGGGGACCACAGACACACTCACAGCACCCAGGTAAGCACAACCTTATTCATGTGCAGGTCTATACTTGTAGGATAATAGTCCACACACACATGCAAATTGAGCACATGGCTGTCACATGTCATTTTAAATAGAGAGAACAAACAAATACAATTCAGACATTGTGATGAACAGCTGCTCCAAGACGGTTTTCTATTCAACCGTATGTAGTAAATGACTCCACATAATGTAAAGTGCTTTAGGATGAATTTTGCTCAGATTTGGCTTCAGTTTTTAAAACATGATGTTCCCATACAACAATCCCAGATATGCTTCTTGAGTGCAACCCAGTAAGATTGGAAAAGCACAGTTAATACCATGAATGTAAAGGTCAGAGTAGAAATAAATGACAAATACATTGATACAAGCTAAGATAAACGAATACCAACATCAACAATGATCAACCTTAATCAACATTTTCCTCAGTTAATGCTTTTAGTGTCTTTGACTGACCTGATCTAACGACATAGATGGATCAAAGGCAACACAGAGGTTCCTAAGGCTTGACTGAACAGAGAAGCAGTGGGCCCACTGGTTTTTCTTCCAGATGATGACTACTGCTGGCCATATCTTGTTATTTAATATTTCTGAGATTGTCTGCTGGTGCTATCTAAGGCAAAAAGGTTTTCTGGCAAAGTTTGTTTATGCTAATTTAACAGGTAAAGTTCAGCTGTCACCACTGAAGGCCACCAGTTGGAAGGGTAGCAAGGAGGAAAGGCAGTCAGGACTGAGGGGACAGAAATACCAAAAGGCAAGATAGCAGATGTGGAGGATAGCTACGAATGCCTTGGAATCCCACAGGCAAATGGTAACCACGAAGAGGCCGCAAGGACAACAGCAACCACTTAGTACCTCCAATGGGTAAGGCAAGTCCTGAGAAGTCAGCTGAATGGGAAGAACAAAGTCCAGGTGTTAAACACCTATGCCCTCCTGGTCATTAGGTACCCTGCTGGCATAATAAACTGGCCAAAAGTGGAGATGGAAGCCACTGACATCAAGACAAGGAAGTTCCTTACAAAATTTCACCCCAAATCCAGCACCCTGAGACTGTACGCTAAGCGAAAGGAAGGAGGCACTCTTCTGCACTCTGAGTTAGGTAGTGTTTTGTGGGAAGTGAGGAGGAAGGACCAGGTAGTGCAGCTGTGTGTTAGAGATAGCGAAATCAAATCCTCACGAATCACTGAGCAACATAGTTGGGTTGAAATCGTCACATTTCTCGACACCATTTGACACAGTCAGAACATCAACATCTGCTGTTTGTGTAAGAGAACTGCATCAGAGCAAACTAACCATCAAACCCTCACTGATACGTGGTTGTTCAGGATCACAGTCCATGTATTATTTTCAAATAAAAGTAATTTAATCAAAGGTGTGTAATTGTGTTTCTCTATGGATAATAATATATCAGTAGCCTTGATATGGCAAACATGTTGATAGCCAAATGTTATAAACACTGTATATTGTGCTTACACATCTTACAACATCGAGCAGACATGTCAGACATGTTTATCATTTTGTTAAATCAAGATTTTTATTTTAAAATCGTTTCCACAGAATGTGGCTTTAACTAGTTCTTCAGCTTAGAAGAAGAGAAGGCACTGATGTCTGACTGGGAAAAATAATTGCTTTGCTGAGTTATTTTCTTGCTTGTTTTTTCTATTTTTGTAAATATGTATCCTACACAGCTGTAAATAAATCACCAGTTCCGGAACTTCAACACAGTTGCAGGGTCTGCCTCCTACATTATTAGCCCACGTGTTAAGTTACAGGACACTTTGAAATAATAATTGAACACAGAACCACAGCGGACTAAGCAAATAACTAAAGAGCAAAATCTCTTAACATAACTTTAGATAGTAGTCTTTAGGGGAAGTTGACAAATTTCGGATTTTACAAAGTCTGCACTCAGATTTCTGTCCCCAATATCATTGAAATGCATCCAGATGCTGCTTTTTAAGTTAAGTTAGTTAAGTTTTCAAATCTGCCTCCCCATCTGTGTACCTGTACCACCACTACACTCACTGTCTTAGGAACGTCTGGCCTCCTGACTCAAGCCGCTGCACAACTGAACAAAACTCTATCAGCTTAATCACAGATAAACTTTTTAACCCTGGTCATAAAGTAGAGTGTGTCTGCTTCTAGAACCTGGACTGAAGCTGGTTCCGCAGAAGAGTTTGGTAGATAAAGGCTCTGCCTCCCATTCTACATGTAGAGCCTCTAGCTATGAGGTCTGGAGGACAAGATGGAGCTGATTAAGAGATTTAGAATGTGAGGAAAGGTTTTGAATTATATTCTAAATTTTACAAGCTGATGGAGGAGAAATATGATCACTCATCCTGAGTCCAGTTATACTCTGGTTGCAGTAGTTTCAATTAATTTGACAAACGAGAGAATTGTTTAGACAATCTTCGAGTATGGAGGTAATACATAGATTCATTTTTCAGTATCACTCTGAGAAAGAATGCTCAGATGCAATTTAGAGCGCTTGGTCAAAGATGACACCAAGGTTCCTCTCAGTAGAACCTGAAGCTAACATTATGCCATCAAGAGTAACTGTCTCCATTTTTTATTTATTCTATTAGTGGTACTATACTAATATCAATAACAGAAGCAGGGGAGGCCTTACACATACGTACTGTAAAGCAGCGGGCCAGAAAGAGTCAATACAGATATAAAATAATAGATAATGATTAAATAGATGTGGAGAAATAAACAGTTCCAACATAACAGCAACAAACCTCGATAACTCGATATAAGTGACACAGTACGCTTACTGTCAGTCAGCCAATTAGAACAGATGAGATCTGAGGACACAGGACTTTAAAGGGTTTATAAATATACATATTTGTAACTCTCACAGTTAATTAGAAAACACACAAATTACAGACTAGGGAAAGGTTTAAAGGAAAACTACACAGATTTTCTATAAGGGTTGACCAAAATTACCTCAGGTAATATTTAGAATGCGCCATAATGTGACATTCTGCTTCCGCGCCGCTAGAGGTGCTCCTGGGGCTTTTTGGTGTGGGTCTGTGAGTTTACATTTCCTGTTTAATTAGTTGACCCACCTGTTTTGGTTGTATTTAAGGCATGTCTTTTGTTCACACACTTGTTGGTGTGTACGCGGTCGTAGCTGGATGCTACACCAAGTTATATTTAAAGAGGGGAGAGTTAAAGAAGTAGAGTTCCTTTTGTTCATTTGATGTCCTGTCTCACCAGTTAAGGTTTGTGAGTGTCTTGTGTTTTATGTTTCAGTTTTAGGATCTTGCCCGTGTTACGGAGCGTGTTTTGTTAAGCCTGTTAGACAGTGCTGTGATTTAGTTCTTAGTTGTATTGAGTTATGTCTTGTGTTCATGTTAGTTTTAGCCCATAGTGTATGGAGCGTGTTAGTGTCCTTAGTAGACGTTACCTGCACTGCAGTGATTTTTAGTTTCCTTCCGTTGTGTCTGAACTAGATCCAGCTGTGCAGTGAGTTTTTTGTTGTATTTAAATAAACCATGTTAATTATTCGACTGGGTGGGGCTGTGCATTTGGGGTATTCCCTCTCCTGTGTTTCCTCTTACTCAGTGTTTTATTAGCATGGCGTGTCCGCGCGGTACCGGAGG
This sequence comes from Betta splendens, assembly GCF_900634795.4. NCBI lineage: Eukaryota > Metazoa > Chordata > Actinopteri > Anabantiformes > Osphronemidae > Betta > Betta splendens. The sequence goes on from NC_040898.2 coordinate 1,829,433, forward strand.
CACGTCGGCCGTGGTGCCTGAATCCTCCGCTCAGTGTGAGCGCGTTCTCCTCCCGGCTCCGTGAGAGCCGTAGTTTTCCCTGCTCGGAGCGGGTGCAGTCATTGTTCCTCTCCACTGCATCTCCTCTCCTGTCTCAGGGTTCCGTCGGTTCAGGACCGACGGGGCGAGTTCGTAACACATAATTTCTATGCTGAGAAATTATCATTTATTCCTCAGCACAGAGACATGATGCTCTCCCGAACGCCAGCTCTCAGCTCTCTACTGCAGGTGCCGGACCCTCACAGGCAGCCTTGTACTCATACAGCGTAACTTGTCGACGCTGTACTCTGACTCATACAACTAACAACGAATATCAGGCTGTGCGTGCTGAAGTACTTGCTGTTTTCTAAATAATCTACAGTGGGACCTCCAGCCATTGAATATTAGTGTTTTAAGCGTATGCGAGGAAAACAGTGGCGGACTGAGCATTTGTGCTCCAGCAGGCTGGCTCCGCCCCCCTCTCAGTCCGACAGTTGCTGGGGCAGATATGGACAAAACACTAGTTGTAGTCTGTGAGCCCATCGCAAATAATTCGCCAGCGTGTGTTGGAGGAGGAATGAATGATAACTTTTCTGCATATAAATTATGGAGGAATCTGAGTGTCATTCTTAAATACTACCCGACCCTAATTGAAACCGGTGAAGTTTTCCTTTAAAATGTAGGTAAAGTCTACTCGACAATTTTATTCCACTTAATAATACTAGTATTTCTTTACATAGAGAAAGTTAAATAGTCAATACTATGATTAGTTTTGTTCAAACTTAAGGCGCTTTAACTTTATGGTGCAGCACACCTCAGAATCAGCAACAATCACTGCTTTCCCTTTGTTATCTGACCTAATCTATCTGCCCACTGGAAAAAGCCTCCCTTGCACACAATGCATTAATCTTTGCATATACAGCTTTATTCCCCTATTGTACATTCACTGAGCTAGAAACTAAGCAACACTGGGGCAATGCATTGTAATGAATGCCAAAGCTCACCACCATAAGAGCTATTTTGTTCTTTTTGCTCTTAAGAAATATGGATTATGAATGAGGGCAGGATCAGACCTGCTGTGGTTTCAATATGTATGATTCTTTTCATATGCACCTAGCCTGCTGCTTTATCTACCACAGCAGGCAAGGATCAGGCAGCACTTTGGACACTGGTGGAAAGCAGCTACATGGTTTTAGGTTTTAATTTCAGTCTCTTTTTTTTTCGTTTCTTTAACAAAAAATATATTATTCATTTGTACCAGTGCTCATTTGGTCGGTAATTTTGACTTAGAAATATTACTTTAGACATTATTGAGACATTATTATTAAATTTCTTTCCTCATGATGATTGCATCTATTTGTCAATTAGGCAACATATTTGATTAACTTTTGTCACTTTATTTATTATTGATATACCTAATGTTGGGGTACAAGGACAATCATTTTATATTGTTGACTGATTAAACAATTCACAATTAAAAACCCCTGTAGTGCTTGATAATAATTTGGCCAAGTGTTATCCCATCACCTCTTTCCCTCACATGCCACGCCCCTGCTCTGGACCACACCGGTTCCCTTTTTTCCCTCTGTGAACTCTGTTATGGGAAAAATTGTCTCTTCCTTATTTTTATGTGTCTTCCTTATTTCTATGCATTTCTATGCAGTTATTATACGAGTTATGACTTATGTTCTGCGATTAATATCTTATGTTTTGTCTTACTGTATGCATTTGACATTTCACCTAGATTGTTCAATGGTTGTCTCTGCCTGATAGACTCTCAACTCTAGCTCCCAAACCCAAGGTCGGGGAGTTGTGTCTCTGTCTGTTGAGACTTGGTGCTCCTTTCTCACAGATAGTTGGACGTCAGCGATGCAGGTGTGAGAAAGTAAAAATCTTCACACACACTGCGACAGGGAGGAGATGGTGCATGTAATTTGATTGGGTTGGAAAGACATTCCACCCTAGTCGGACAGAGAAGCTAAAAGGCAGAAGCAACTTGAGGATCGTGGGCTCTTTGCATCACACCTTCGTGGTGTGTGCAATGATCTCCCCAGCTGGTTTTTGGTTTGTTGATGTGCACGATCAACATCCATGCTTTTTATTTGCTTTCCCCATTATTTTTATTTTCTTTATTATTTCAATAAATCGCACAAAAGGACAACTCTCTCTCATCTACTTCTTTATGGAAAATTTCCACCACAGAAATTGGCGTTGTCGGCAGGATCCCGCGGCAGGTCGTCTGGACGGTGTGACCAGGGACGATAGTCCTGAGGACTAGGGTCGCTCAGCCTCCAAACCTCTACAGACATTCAGAGCTGGGAGGACTGCTCACCCGTCTGGATCGCCTCTGACGAGATCCACGAACTCAGATTCAAACTCAAATCCTAATTTGGCTCGGCGAGAGAGATTCCTTTTGATTCGGGAAAAAACAAAAAGATTGGAACTTTTATTTTTAATTTAGCTGAAACATTTCAATTGGTTGAAAAAAAAAAGAAAAGAAATCTTCTATTTGGTTGAAACACTAAATTTGATTAGGAAAATTATTTTTTTCGAGGAAAAAAAATATAGTAATCCCAATAATACATGTTCTTAATTAGGTCAAAGTCTGCTCTGGGTGGTGAGACGGCGGTTGCTAAGGTTTGGCTCGTGGAACCGAGCTTCCGTCTGTACTGAGGATACAGACATGTTTTTTTGATCTGTGCGTGGTCCACACATGGGGGACTGAGTATAAAAGACGGCTTCTGAAAGATGGAGTGCGTTTGCAGAGTGAAGTATTTTCAAGATACGAGGGACCCGGGCCTAGAGGGGCCTAACGTTGAGGAAATACTTCGTGAAAGGCTCTGTCGCCAGATCAGGTTGGTTCCCTTTTTACGGAGACGTCCGATAAAAAGGCATTTTGGGAAGGTTCCGGCCGGAACACACAAAAAATCTAAGGCAGGAAACCGCCGGACTCTGAAAGACGGGTTCGGGGCAATTTGAGTCTTCACCACCAGACAGCAACCGTACAAAACTAAAGGTAATTAAAAGTAAAAAGTTAATATGGTTATTAGTGCGTTTCATGTTTCCATGAGTGGGAAACTGGTTATGGGTTCAAAAGGAGAATCGCTTTGTGTAAGGACATACGCACCTTAAAAGAAAAATTAGAGACAAAAGAAAATACTTGAAAAAGCAAAACTATCAAAACTAAAGCCCTAAAAGAAACAAAAGAGAGATGAGAGTAACAGGAAAAAAGGAGATAAAAACTCTGGGGAAGAATTGTTTGCACTCTGCCACACACACACCACACACACACATATCATGCCAAGAGCAAATGCTCCCATTGTTTCTGCTCTTTGTCCTAATGCAGAACTGAGCGTGATGAGGGTAAATCCGGATCTGGACTCCTTTCCCACCATCAGCAGAAGAACCGAAGGAGAAGAAGCGCCGACCAACAACCAGAACAGGGTGGAAGCTCTGACACCACAGCAGCTGGAGGACACACACCACAGCATGGACGCCTCAGCGACTCTCACAACGTCTGCAGCCATCACGTTCTGGGCTCATCAGATGAACCAGCTAATACAAGCGTGTGTGTCTGACACAGACACCTGCTTATGACAATCAGCAAAGGAAAACAAGGACAGAGCAACAGCAGAGAAGACGTGCTCTGACACAGACACTGGTTGAAACAACAGGAGAGGCTTCAGACGTGATCGGCCCAATAGAGCTGCAACCGAGGATCCAGGAAAGGTCTGTCATCGAGGAACAACTGTCCCATTGAAAGGCTTCACCCGCTGGCGCTCACATCAGACTGATGGTTGGGGAAGGAGGAAGGTGACGGTTCCTTTTCACGTGACGTACAAGACGGTACCGCAAACACACACACACATTCATACACGCAATGAAGAAACACGCTTACAGCTGATACACGCTCAAATTCATGTTCATGCTTATCTGCTCGCAATGAAGAATCACTTTTTGCTCAAAAAGAATCCCACAGAGTGATTTTACAATGATGACAAACAGCTAAACGACAACTGCTGCATGACTTTGCAGTCTGATGGGTTTAAACTATTTTAACTTGCAACAAATTCAGTAATAAAATCCTTCATGTTTCTAAAAATACTTGTGCACAATATAGGTTTGTCTGGCCAGACTATAGAAAAACAAAACAGACTATAGGAAGACTGACTGAAACTGACTATTAATGACTATTAAAGGGAATACGACTATTAGAGAGAAGTAATAATAATTACTGTACGTACCAGACTATTAAAGAAAACTCATTTTTTCACTGTCTTATGCAACATCTGACAGCGAGACACCTTGAGATTTATTGTTGCTTTCAAATTTATGCCCAGTTAATTTTTAGGAAGAGATCCCATGTGTAGTTTAGGTATTTGATTTATTTCCACTCCAGACGGAGTGCAGGTTACATCTACAGACATTCTAAATAATCCCTCTTTTGTTGGTGTTAACTTCAGCTCAGCTGTGCTCTTATCATTAGCTGCTGAGGGGGGGCTGTAACTGAGGCCCTCACACAGGCTGCATCACAGCCTGTTTATGATTTCACACACACTCAAACTGACCTCAACTTCCCTCTATTGGGATGAACACAGGTCTGCGCTTGCGATTTCTTTTACTAACGAACAAAAAAGATTTTTATTTTTATTCTACAGTTCCACACGTCCCTCTGTGACAACATGATGGAGACAGATGACAGGACGTGGGTCCTTTCGTGAACAGATGTCAACGGGGTGGAGACTGGTGAACGACTTCTGACCCCATGTGATGTATTCACCTACTTTGCATACTTTAGAAAACTTTTTTTTTTATTCTGCCTGTCATGTGCAGCAAACAGTGAACTGGGTACCTCCACATTCTAATGACACACATTACACACTTTTGTTTTTATTTTTATTTTTCAGAGGACGCTCTGACCCAACACTCAGCCTTACAGGAAGCCCTGCTTCCCTGTGGCTCACAGTCAGATATGATGTAGGTTTGATCAGAGGATGTGAACCAGTGGTCATCACACCTAAATCTGACCACAGACCATGTGAACAACAACACCCTCTTAAAGGAAGCCATAGATGGTGTTACTGCAGACACCACTAAGCTACTGAAACATTGGATGCTATAGGCCACAAAGAGAGCCTGTCTAAATTACACTTTGTTCAGACAAAGGTTATTTTCTGGGTCATTGTAATTACAGCTAATGGCAAATCCATCTCACCCAACAGACTTAAAGCAATTTGAGACCTGCCTAAACCGTGCACGTATAAACAGCTGATGTCTTTTCTAGGTTTTTGTTCTTATTGTAGGACTTTCGTTCCTAACTTTACTGTCTTTGAGGCCCCACTCAGGGTTCTGATGCAGACGTCTTCATCGTCCACTTCTTGTCTCACGTGGACGTCTGAGGCTGAACAACGTTCACCGACCTCATGCTTGCTCTTCAGTTGGCTCCTACCTTGGGTCTTCCTGATCTGACCCTACGCGAGCTTTCACTCAAACAGTGGATGAGAGATCAGGTTGTACGACTTCTGTTCTTTTGTCCTCATACTGTGTCTTTGATTCTTTTGGAATAGATCCCACGTTCTACAGCCTGATGGCTTAGATGCAACACCACTTTGCTCAACATGCTGAACATTACTATCAAGAGTCCGTCTTGAAGTCTGGCTCTTGCTAAGACACTACTCTGCTCAGGCTGCAGAGTTGATCGCGTTGACTGAAGCTAGTAAACTAGCAGAAGGAGAGTCTGTTACCATCTACAGACTCCACAGATGCTTGTCACACGTTGGTTCTCCTTGGAAGCATGGGAAGCTTTGAAGTCTGATTGCAAACCTATCTTACATCATGATAAGGTTCTGCTTTGCTGGACGCTGTCCTGCTGCCTACAGCTAATGCTGTTTGTAACTGTCCAACATCAGTGACGACTTTGTTTCTGCCGACATGCAGCTGCAGACGCTGCTGCGAAGGTCGCTGCCCAACAACCCCTCCCTTCTCTGATCCTCGTTTTCTCTCCTGATCCTTGTTCCCTCTCCAACTCTCTCTATCCTTTCCTTCCTCATCTCCCTGTGCTTTAAACATTTTCTACCTCACAGGAACGCAGACTCTGGCTGACGAATGGTTCCACCTGTAGCCATGGAGTCTGGTTTGGGCCTGATGGCAGCCGTGCCGCCCAAACACCTTTTTCCCCACAATTCAGATTTCCCAACAGGTGAAAACAGGCGACAGGACCATTACACCATCCAACCAGGGGACTGGGCGATCGTTAAGGACTTCAGGAGGAAGCATTGGGACTCCAAACGATGGCGAGGCCCCTTCCAGGTCCTTCTGACGACCCACACGGCTGAAAGATCGCAGTGAGAGTGACTTGGATCCACTCCATCCACTGCAGGAAGGTCCCAGATCCAACAGACGACCATCCATCTACATCCCACGGAGAAAACCACCACTGACATAAAGAACTGAGAAGGACGACCCTCGCTGTGCTCACGCACGCACTGAGGCGAGGCTGCGTTGACCGTTCAGCTAAAGGTGTGAGCCAAGCGCCGCCTAAAGCTGCACCGATGAATCACACTATCAGACCATACATCTACACACACGTTCCTGAGAAAACACACACACGAGCAGCCTTGAGTTGCCGACGCTGGACGACGTGTAGACTCTTCACATCACGGGAGTGACAGTGACTCAGACGACATTGGGAGGAAACCTGGCAGTGATAACGAATCCCATGTGTCTCTGTGATCAGCTGATCACAACCTGAAGAACTCCAACGAACTGGCAATACATCAACACACAGGTTGGAAACAATCTAACGCTACTGTTCAACAGGAAGAAGCAGATTGTTAAGAGACATCAATTGTAAACATGCTTTGTTAGGCTTCATTTTATGTTACTTGGATTGTTGCCTTTATCATATGATGTTTTTATGTAACTTTACACACTACTTTTGAATGAGAAAATTTCACATAATTCACAACACTGAGTTTAAATATCCTAAAGTTGATTTGGTGTTTAATTTGCTCACAATCACTTATTCACTGCTACAATTAGTTTTTATCCTTCATCTACAGATGACAGAGGTTATGAGACAAAACGCATCATCATTCTGGTTAAATCCCTGAATCTCCTATTCGCTCTAGACGCAAATGTACAATTAAAGATCCGAAAGCATTAAATCTATCTTAAGAATATATGAAACAGAACCCCACCGGAAACCTATGGCTATCATACATTAATTGTCTTTATTACATTACAATTGAATGGCTGTAGACACGTTGTTAGCAGAGAAAAGAGGCGTTTGTGTTATGTTTGGAGAGGCATGTTGTACTTACATCCTGAATAACACTGATTCTAATGGTATTGTGGCGAAGGCGCTACACGGCCTTCAGAATCTCAGCTAACTCTGGTATAGATTCTTCCTCTTGGAATTGGCTAGACGAAATGTCTGGAAAATGGAAATCTGTTCTCATGCCCACAGCTGTTTCCTTTATAATTGAGATGGCTGTGATTCTCTTGTTTGGTTTTTGCGTTATCCCACTGGTTAGAGGTCTCATCGTGCGTGCGACCTCAGCAACACTCTCGTATGAGATGACACAATGCACTATGTTCAAAAACCCCAACTCTAACTCACTTAATGACTTTGACGATGGTATGGGCTCATTTTCTTCACATGCCGATACAGAAGTTATTCTTGTATAACTACCCACCAAAAACAGCTCCCAACCTTTTGTCCCTTAGTTACTTCCATTTTATGTGAAGGTGTATTTTGAATCTTGATGAGTTAATACCCTTATTGTTTCATTTGCAAGGATCTTTTATTATTACAGAATGTGATGTTGACAATTTTTATTCCTTTATGGTTTGATTAATGTGTAATCAAAAGGGGGGAGTGTTATGGGAAAAATTGTCTCTTCCTTATTTTTATGTGTCTTCCTTATTTCTATGCATTTCTATTCAGTTATTATACGAGTTATGACTTATGTTCTGCAATTAATATCTTATGTTTTGTCTTACTGTATGCATTTGACATTTCACCTAGATTGTTCAATGGTTGTCTCTGCCTGATAGACTCTCAACTCTAGCTCCCAAACCCAAGGTCGGGGAGTTGTGTCTCTGTCTGTTGAGACTTGGGGCTCCTTTCTCACAGATAGTTGGACGTCAGCGATGCAGATGTGAGAAAGTAAAAATCTTCACACACACTGCGACAGGGAGGAGATGGTGCATGTAATTTGATTGGGTTGGAAAGACATTCCACCCTAGTCGGACAGAGAAGCTAAAAGGCAGAAGCAACTTGAGGATCGTGGGCTCTTTGCATCACACCTTCGTGGTGTGTGCAATGATCTCCCCAGCTGGTTTTTGGTTTGTTGATGTGCACGATCAACATCCATGCTTTTTATTTGCTTTCCCCATTATTTTTATTTTCTTTATTATTTCAATAAATCGCACAAAAGGACAACTCTCTCTCATCTACTTCTTTATGGAAAATTTCCACCACAAACTCTCCCTACAATCAGGATAATTTCACACACCTGTATCCTGCTCTCTGCCTCCCTGTAAATACCCACAAGCCAAAGGGTGGGCGATGAAGTGGGGTTTCAGGTTCTCAGTAGGGAAAACTCATTTAATGAAGAGTGTGGTGGAAATTTCCCATAAAGAGGCAGATGAGAAAGTTGTCTTTTGTGTGATTTATTATAAAAATAAAGAAAAATAAAAAACATGGATGTTGATCGTGCACATCAACAAACCAATCAGACTGCATGCACCATCTCATCCCTGTTGCCGTGTGTGTGGATATATATACATTCTCACACCTGCATCGATGGCATCTGAATATCAGAGAGGAAGTCTCAACTGACAGAAAGACACAACTCCCCGGCCCTGGGTTTGGGAGCTAGAGTCCAGAGTCTATCAGGCAAAGACAACCATTGAACAATCTAGGTGAAATGTCAAATACATAAAACAGATGTAAGACAAAACATAAGATATTGATAGCAAAACATAAGTCATAAATCATATAATAACTGCATAGAATAATGAAGAAACTATTTGAAAAAGTCAAATTATATGGGCAAACAATAGAAAGTGACAGTAGTTTTAAATACCTTGGGCTGTGGTTTGACGAGTTTATCCTGGGGAGAACATGTTAAGAAAATTGTAGAAACAAAAGCATATTAAACGTAATGAGATATTTGAGGGGACGGAAATGGGGAGCGGACATATATATAATGGACTAATACGATCAGTAATAGACTATGGTTGTATTATATACTCTTCAGGGTCAAAAACGTTGCTGGGAAAACTGGATGTAATATGATAGCAAATTGTTAGATTATGCAGTGGAGCAATGAGAACCACACAGTATCAGTTCTACACAGGTGGAGATGAACTAAATGCCGCTAGAGTTGAGGAGACAACAGTTAATAAGAAATAAGAAATAAGAAAACCTTTAATAGTCCCGCAGTGGGGAAATTACCTCTCACAACAGCAGTACAGATGAGCAAGAATACAGGTACAGAACAGTTTGTGTTGGCACAGTACAAAGCAGTACAGTACAGTTAGAGTGAGTATGAGGTCATTGCAGGGTTATTGCACAGTAATGGGTATAAGATTTGTACCGGTAACAATATACATGATTGTTCACAGATTTACACAAATATTGTGCAGAGCAGGTTGCTATATAAACCACTGATGCAGTGGGTGAGTGACTGTGGTGGGATGTGGTCAACAGTTCTGATTGTACAGTCTGACAGCAGCAGGTAGGAAGGATCTACGATATCTCTCCTTCACACAGCGAGGGTGGATCAGTCTGCTACTGAAGCTGCTCTCCAGAGCAGACAGTGAGTCCTCCAGTGGGTGAGAGACCTGGTCCATGATGGATGTCAGTTTAGCCAGGACCCTTCTCTCACCCACCTCCTGCACCGTGTCCAGAGTGCAGCCCAGGACAGAGCTGGACTTTCTGATGATCCTGTCCAGTCTCTTCCTGTCCCTCGCTGTGATGCTGCTGCCCCAGCAGACCACACCGTACAGGATGGCTGATGCCACCACAGAGTCATAGAAGGTCTTCAGGAGTGGCCCCTTCACTCCAAAAGACCGCAGTCTCCTCAGCAGGTAGAGTCTGCTCTGACCCTTCCTGTACAGTGCATCCGTGTTATGAGTCCAGTCCAGTTTATTGTTCAGATGCACTCCCAGGTACTTGTAAGAGTCCACTCTCTCAATGTCCCTTCCCTGGATGTGCATCGGTGGGATGAGAGCAGGCTGCTGTCTGCGGAAATCCACCACCATCTCCTTCGTTTTCCCTACATTGATCAGGAGGTGGTTCCGCTGGCACCAGTCCACAAAGTTCTGAGTGAGTCTTCTGTACTCTGCATCGTCATCATCGGTGATCAGTCCGACGATCGCAGAGTCATCAGAGAACTTCTGCAGAACACAGCTGTCCGTGTTGTGTCTGAAGTCTGACGTGTAGAGGGTGAAAAGGAAGGGGGCCAGTACAGTCCCCTGTGGGGCCCCCACACTGCAGGTCAGAGTGTCAGACACACAGTCCCTGGCTCTCACAAACTGAGGCCTGTTTGTGAGATAGTCCATAATCCACTCCGTCAGATGAAGGTCCACACCAGCCTCCTCCAGTTTGTGTTTCAGAAGCATCGGCTGGATGGTGTTGAAGGCACTGGAGAAGTCAAAGAACATGATCCTCACAGTGCTGCCGGGCTTCTCTAGGTGGGAAAGGGCTCGATGTAGGAGGAAGATGACTTTGAGATCTACTCCTATGCCGTGTCGGTAGGCGAACTGCAGCGGGTCCAGGTAGGTTCCCACTGCAGAGCGGAGGTGACCCAGGACCAGTCTCTCCAGTGTCTTCATCAGGTGTGATGTCAGAGCCACTGGTCTGAAGCTGCTGGGGTCTTTGGCGTGCGGTGTCTTGGGCACTGGTACCACGCAGGAGGTCTTCCAGAGCTGTGGTACCACCCTCAGCTTGAGGCTCAGGTTGAAGACATGCTCCATAACTCCACACAGTTCGCCTGCACAGGACTTTAGGAGTCTGGAGCTGATGCCGTCTGGTCCGGCTGCTTTCCTGGCCTTGATCTTCCTGAGCTCACTTCTCACCTGGGTGCTGGAGAAGGATAGGGGTGGAGGGAGTGTCTTAGTGTGGTGTGAAATGAGGGGTTGAGGAAGTGACTCAGTGTGGTGTGAAGTGAGGGGGTGTGGTTGGGATGAGTCACCAGTCGTCAGGGCTGAGGGTAGAGGGCTTTGTGTAAAGGTGTGAAGGGCTGTGGGGGCTGGTAATCCAGTGGTATGAGGTGACAAGAGGTTCGGAGGCAGCTGCTGGGAGGTGTGAGTGGGTGCTTGGTCAAACCTATTAAAGTGTGAGTTCAGCTCGTTGACCCAGCTCAGGTCCCCCTCAGCCTGTGGGTGTGGAGCTTTGAAGCCTGAGATGGTTTTCAGGCTCCTCCACAGCTCACTGACATTGTTCTGCTGCAGCTGCTCCTCCATCTTCCTCCTGTAGCTGGACTTCCCCTCACGGATTTTCCTCCTCAGCTCCTTCTGCACCCTCCTCAGCTCCTCCCTGTCCCCTGATTTAAATGCTCTCTTCTTCTCCTTTAGCAGAGCTTTAATATCAGGGGTGACCCATGGTTTGCTGTTAGTGAAACACCGAACCCGCCTGGTGGGAACAGTGTTTTCACAGCAGAAGTTTATGTAGTCCGTTACACAGTCTGTTATTGCGTTAAACAATAATAGCTACCTACTGGGTGAATCTAAGAGGTCACAATAAGAACCATCTTACAAATCTGTTAATGCCATGTCAAGAAAAAAATAAAGGACAAGTCAGGAGATTTGGGTGGATTATCATCTAGATTAGCTATAGGAAGTAAGGACAACAATAACATATTCTGGAAAACCTTCGTGGCTTTGGGAGGAGGCAGCGGTGGATTTAAGACTGATGGAGAAAAGGAGCGAGGGATATAGTGGGGATGAAGAAGTTGTGAGATATATTGGGTTAAAGTATAGTGATTATATTACAGTTTATACATACATACATATATATTTCTTTTGTTGTTCCAGAACTAAATTATATGTCATATGAAAGAGTTAACGACAACTTATCTGTTTGGCAGGATGAGTGTAATAAAGGGGAAAAGGGTAAGTTTAATTACAAGATTCAAAGGAAGGTAGGAAGGATAGTTGGGTGTAGTGGAAATAGGACCAGGGATGACATTTGGGGCAGATCGCGATTTGGCCACACGGGACTCAATTGCACACCAAAGATGATGAGGAAACATGAGACAGGCAGTTTGATTGTGGTGAGGGTGAAACATTAGAGCATGTGGTATTATATTATATATATATTATATTCTTTCTATAGTCGACAAAGAAAGAAAATGACAGATTGTTTGACCTTGCAGGAGATTAGGATAGAGTTTTATTGAGGCTTTTTTCACTGGATTATTGGAGGAGACCAAAAAAAGGAGGACTCTGTTGCTGTCACGGTTCGATTCTGTTTGTTGTAACATGGCCTTGGTGTTAGTCATGCAGTGTGTTACATGTAAGACGTGCGGAGTCAAGTAATGTGTCTACCAAGCTAAGATCTTGTTAGCCGTAACCGGTGTATATTATGTACCCATATTTTGGTTGTTATTGTACAGGAGGGTTTTTGGTCATGGTACTGGTTGTACACGCCCTGCTTTGTTAAAGAACCTTTAATTATTTTACTTGCATTATCTGTGGCTCTGACTTGAATCCCACAGTACGCCGGAACCCTCCAAGACACATTCTACCATCTTCCCATGATAGAATGTAACACTATCACTGATTTACCAACCAAAATTCACTAACAATTAAACTATAGCTATTGATCATAATCTATACTGTTTCAATTCAACAAGGCCAAGATTGCCATTCTATAAACTATGCAATTCTGTATATTTAGGTTAGCACTACAACAACAATACCCAAATCTAATTGGTTCAATATTAATTTTATTATTACGTCCAACCTCAGACTGGAGTGCTCTTACCTGTTCTGGCTGGGTTTCTGGAGCATGCTAATACATAAGATAGCCACAAGATGGCCAGCTACATACACATTTCACATTCCTGTGAATTATTATATGGTTTATTTGTGACACATGCACTGACCATAAGAGCCAGACTACAGCTTTTGCTTATAGACATAAATGTCCACTAACTCTACACTGCACTAATTTTTACAGTAGTCTCACTGACTGAATGAAAAGGCAAATATATAAATTTTCAATTCAGCTTCTTGACATTTTAAAAATAAAAGTACTTTATTTTGAAAGGACATGCTGGATGTAGTAGTGGGTAATGACTAAATCGTATTTACCTAGTATAAGCTGAATTTACTATTTCAATTTAGTTTTATTTCATGCCTTTATTTTGAAATGACATAGTAATGGAGAGTTTGAAATTATAACTAAAAAAGTTAATTTCTCAAAAAAATATGTGGTAGAGGTGCAACAACAATGCCAAATACTGATTAAGCTGCAGACGTCAAAAAGTTGAGTACGACAAAACGATAAAAACGACAAAATGTTGACATCAATGACATTGAATTAAAATGATGACATTGAATTAAAACGATGACAGCGATTAAAATGATGACGAATAAAAAGTTGACCAAGGTAAAAACATGACATGTCAATGATTAAAGAGTTTACCAAGGTGCATTCTTGACAATCATGCAAAAGCTGACTAGCTTTTTAATTTGAAAGGATTTGAAGAAAGTATTTGTAATTAATTGCTTAACTGTGTAATAGTTTAATAACTAGTCATAATTAACCAGTCAGAACCAAAAATCTTGCTATTTGAGGTAATAAATAGCATTGGCGCTTTTACTTGAAAGGATTTAGACGTTGTGTGAGTGATTACTAAACAACAAAATAGTCGCTAAATAGTCGTTAAAGAGTCACAATTTATTATTCAAAAGCAAAAATGGTGCAGTTAAAGATAATAATTGCATTGCCACTTAAATTGTGAAAGGTGTAGCGGATTCAAATTAATAGTTTGATATTAATGCAGAAACATTAATATTCCTCAAAGTTGGGGCACCAGGTTTGTTTTAAAGCTGAAACCACGCTTGTAGCAATCTAGTCAATGCCAGATGTCATTTCAATAAGTTACTAGTTATGAACAACATAACAACTTTCTTGCAATAAAACCAAATCAGTTTCTAATGTTGTGAATTCTTGTTGTGGTTCAGTGCCCTCTGTTCAAATCTGAAGAACAATGCACACAAAACCAGATTCCTTTTTAAGGTGCATACGAGCGCCTGGTGGCACGTCGCTCCTTCGGGCTGTGCCCGGCCGGGCCCCGTGGAAATAATGGGGCCCGGCCGGGCACAGCCCGAAGGAGCGACGTGGGACCGTCCTCAAGTGGACCCACCATCCGCAGGAGGAACCGTAGGGGGCCGGTGCAAAGTGGATTGGGCAGCAGTTGAAGGCCCCATTGTTCTTCTGGGAGATTTCAATGCCCACGTGGGCAACGACAGTGATACCTGGGGAGGCGTGATTGGGAGGAACGGCCTCCCTGATCTGAACCCAAATGGTGTTATGTTATTGGACTTCTGTGATAGGCACAATTTGGCCATAACAAACACCATGTTCGAACATAAGGGTGTCCATCGGTGCACATTGCACCAGGACACCCTAGGCCCGAGGTCGATGATAGAGTTTGTAGACGTTTCACCTGACCTTCGGCCATATGTTTTGGACACTCGGGTGAAGAGAGGGGCTGAGCTGTCAACTGATCACCACCTGGTGGTGAGTAGGATCCGCTGGCAGGGAAGGAGGCTGGAACGACTTGGCAGGCCCAAACGTATTGTGAGGGTCTGTTGGGAACGCCTGGCTGAACCCTCTGTCAGACGGACCTTCAACTCACACCTCCGGAAAAGCTTTGACCAGATTCCGAGGGAGGTTGGAGACATAGAGTCCAAGTGGACCATGTTCTCCGTCTCCATCGTCAACACGGCCGTTCTGAGCTGTGGATGCAGGGTCTCCGGTGCCTTTCGTGGTGGTAATCCCCGAACCCGGTGGTGGATGCCGGAGGTAAGGGATGCCATCAAGCTGAAGAAGGAGTCCTACCAGGTCTGGTTGACCTGTGGGACTCCTGAGGCAGCTGATGGGTACTGGCAGGCCAAGTGTGCTGCAGCCTGTGCCGTTGCAGAGGCGAAAACTCGGGCCTGGGAGGAGTTCGGGGAGGCCATGGAGGAGGACTATCGCTCTGCCTCAAAGAGATTCTGGGAAACTGTTCGGCGCCTCAGGGGGGAAAGCAGTCCTTTACCAACTCTGTTATCAGTGGAGGTGGGGAACTGTTGACCTCAACTGGGAATGTTATTGGATGGTGGAAGGAGTACTTTGAGGATCTCCTCAACCCCTTCGACATGCCTTCTGCTGAGGAAGCAGAGGCAGGGGACTCAGAGGTGGACTCGCCCATCACCAGGCTGAGGTCACCGAGGTAGTTAGTAAGCTCCTCCGTGGCAGAGCAGCGGGGGTGGATGAGATCCGTCCTGAGTACCTCAAGTCTCTGGATGTTGTGGGGCTGTCCTGGGTGACACGCCTCTGCAACATCGCGTGGACGAGGAGGACAGTTCCTCTGGACTGGACAAACGGGGTGGTTGTCCCTCTTTACAAAAAGGGGGACAGGAGAGTGTGTTCCAACTATAGGGGGATCACACTTCTCAGCCTCCCTGGGAAAGTCTATGCCAGGGTACTAGAGAGGAGAATTCGGCCGATGAACCTCAGATACAGGAGGAACAATGTGGTTTTCAGCCTGGTCGTGGAACGCTGGACCAGCTTTATACCCTCAGCAAGGTGCTTGAGGGTTTGTGGGAGTTTGCCCAAACAGTCTACATGTGTTTTGTGGATCTGGAGAAGGCATCCAAACATCCTGTGCGGAGTCCAGGGCTCTTTGCTAAGGGCTGTTCGGTCTCTGTACAACCGAAGCAGGAGCTTGGTTCGCATTGCCAGCAGTAAGTCAGACCTGTTCCCGGTGCATGTTGGACTTTGGCAGGGCTGCCCTTTGTCACCGGTTCTGTTCATTATTTTTATGGACAGAATTTCTAGACGCAGCCAGGGGCCGGAGGGGGGTCTGGTTTGGGGACCACAGGATAGCATCTCTGCTTTTTGTGGATGATGTTGTCTTTTTGGCTTCATCGAACCAGGACCTCCAGCGTGCGCTGGTGCGGTTTGCAGCTGAGTGTGAAGCGGCTAGGATGAGAATCAGTTTCTCCAAATCTAAGGCCATGGTTCTCAAATGGAAAAAGGTGGTTTGCTCCCTCCAGGTTGGAGGAGAGTTCCTGCCCCAAGTGGAGGAGTTCAAGTATCTTGGGGTCTTGGGGTTTACGAGTGAGGGAAGGAAGGAGCGTGAGTTTGACAGACGGATCGGTGCGGCGGCTGCAGTAATGCGGTTGGTGTATCGGTCCATCGTGGTGAAAAGGGGGCTAAGCCGAAAGGCAAAGCTCTCAATTTACCGGTCAATCTACGTGCATACACTCATCTATGGTCATGAGCTTTGGGTCATGCCGAAAGGACAAGGTCACAGATACAAGCAGCTGAAATGAGCTTCCTCCGTAGGGTGGCTGGACGCTCCCTTAGAGATAAGGTGAGGAGCTCTGTCACCCGGGAGGAGCTCAGGGTAGAATCACTGCTCCTCCACATCGAGAGGAGCCAGTTGAGGAGGCTCAGGCATCTGGTTCGGATGCCTCCTGAACACCTGGATGTTCCGGGCATGTCCCACCGGTAGGAGGCCCCGATGAAGACCCAGGACAAGCCGGAGAGACTATGTCTCTCAGCTGGCCTGGGATCGTCTTGGGTTCCCACCGGAAGAACTGGAGGAAGTGTCCAGGTAGAAGGAAGTCTGGCACTCTCTGCTCAGACTGCTGCTCCCCCGGATAAGCGGATGAAAATGGATGGATGAAATAATAATAATAATAATAATAATAATAATAATAATAATAATAATAATAATAATAATAATAATAATAATAATAATAATAATAATACTTATTATTATTATTATTATTATGTCACGTTTTGGCCAAGATAAATGCACCAATGCACCAGGTAAATATTTTAGGGAACTTATTGTTACTTTGTGCTTTAAAAGTCTCACTAATTGTCAAAATAAGTTTTACTTTCACTTTACCAGCCGTCATGTAAAAGGGAGCTTGGCTGCGCGGTTTAGTTCATCATTCTCGTTCATAGTTCATCGTTCACAGCTCAGGCTCTGTGGCGAGCACCAAGTACTACAGTTCTTTTGGGACTCGTTTCCATAGGTCGTTCGTTCACTCACTAGTCACGTGACAGCCGAGCCGCGCAGGCTCTGTAGCGAGCAGTTCCTACCGCTACCAAGCAACTGTCGCGCTGTTAAACAACAATGGCAGGGAAGATGCAGGACATAAGTCACGTTAATGTGGCGCGTATTTGCTAGGTTTTCATATGGTTTGAATTGCTAGTGGTCAGTATATAGTGTTTGAGAATCGCGGCCATTATTACAACGCCCACAGCGCCACCTGCTGTAAATAAACAAAATGACTGACTCGAAATGATTCGTTCACTTTACTGAACGAGACTTAAAGATCCGAGTCAGTTGAAAGAACAGAACTTCCAATCACTGATGGACATATCCTATATGTATGTTGCACAGATTAAAAGAAGTAAAGAAGTTGAGTATCTGTATTTCAACTTTGTACATTCACATAAAAGGAAAGCATGGTGATAAGTTGAAGTTCCTATGTTGTTCTTGCGGAATTTCCTGGCAAATCTGTAGGTCAGGCATTGAACATCATACAGAAATCAATCTAATATCAAATAATAGCATTTTGTTTACATAATACAATGGCATCAGTTTCATGGCAGTTCTGGTGCATCTGAACCAGAACTTGTGTCCAATTGAAGAGTTTTCCTTTTATTATTTCACTTTCCTGGTTTCAGTCCAGATCTACTGGGCTAGTGGGAGAGTCAATGAAGTGAGTCTTGGTAGAGACAAGTTATTATGAGACAAGTCTTGGTCTGTTTACTGATAAGGTGGTGGAGGAGACTGGTGAGATTTAGGTTGTGTCACCTAAAAGTATCCATGGTTATTTGATGTGCACTTAGCCATATGTGTGTTGTTTATGTTAAATTCACAGTTCTGTTGTGAGAGGAAACAGTGTCCAAGGTCCAGACATGGATTGCTACAATCTCTCTGCTCTTTGAGGTCGATAGCGACCTCAAAGAAGTGTAGGTCTGAGGGCATAGCCAGACACATTATTAGAAAGAAAACAAATATGACTATGATTTATTAAAAACATTACATACAAAAAGGAAATACCAATGCTAACACTAGAAAAAGCATTTCCAAAAGAAAATGCACAGTGAATGCTTCAACGCTGAATGTATTGCTGAAGAAATGCTGAAAACAGCTGAAACATTTAAAACATATCTGTAAGTAGCTTAAGCACATAAAGTATGATTACATGTATCTGAACAGAACTGGGAGTTGTTTAAACAGAGCTGAATATTTTCAGAAGAAGCTGTTGAAGCAGTTGAATTCAAGAAATGCTAAAATGAAGGAAGTATTTAAAGAATTGCTGAATTTGATGAAATATAGCTGAATGTATCAAAATAGGTAAATAGAGCTCAAGAGCTTAAAGAATAGTTACAAGTTGCCGAAACATCTAAAACTACAAAAATCTATAGACGTGAGTGACACAGCACAATTGTGCTTTTTTTTCGAATGGTGTTTACTGACATGACTGCAAAAGAGGAGCTGTTGACAGTACTGCCCATGAAAGAACAAACCCGAGGGGAGGACATATTTTAGTCTTTCAAAAACTTTATCAAGAAAACCCAGCTCCCAGTCTGCAAATTGGTGTCCATCACCACAGATGGTGCACCCGCCATGGTTGGCCGCTCGAATGGATTTACAGTATCGCCAAGTGCAGGGAGGACAATGATTTTTCGGACTCCCTCAGTTACCACTGTATTATACACCAACAAGCATTATGTGCAAAAATGCTCAACATGAGAGAGATAATGGATGTGGCAACAAAGATTGCCTGTTCTATTCTGGACAGATCTCTTTAACGACAGCTGTTCCGTGCACATCTGGAGAAGGCTGAGTGCGACCACTCTGAGTTGTTGTTGCACACCGACGTGAGATGGCTAAGTCGGGGGAAATTCCTGCAGATTTCGAGAGCTTTTGCCGGAGATTAAGGAGTTTCTCCGTGAAGGTAAACATGCAGATTATAGCCAACTAAATGACCATCAGTGGCAGCTGGACTTGCCATTCTTAACCGATCTGACCAACATGCTGAATGACCTGAATCTAGAGCGGCAAGGAAAGGACAAAACTGTGATCAGTATAATCAGCTCAATTAATGCTTTCAAGTGAAAAATGTAACATCTCTCCTCAAAGCTCCACCGCCATGATTTTTGCAAACTTCCAGAACCTCGCGGCAGAACTGAAGACACAAGAGCAGTCATGTGCGCAGCTTGACAGTGCACGTTACATAAAGCAAATTGACAATTGTCTGTCAGAGTTCGACAGACACTTTCAAGACTTTGCTTTACTTGAGCCAGTCGCTACATTCATCTGCTACCCTTTCCAGGAAGATGCTGAGGTTGTTTCACTGGCATCAAAAGTTGCAACCCTGTTTCACCTAAACTCTTCTGGAGTGGAGGATGAGATTTTGACACTTCAAGCCAACATTCAGCTGAAGGCCAGAGCTCATGGACAATTCTGGAACTTACTCACAAAAGAAAAGTACCCCAACATCAGGACATGTGCTACCTTCTTGACTGCATAATTTGGCTCCACTTTTTTATGTGAGTCAGCCTTTTCCCACATGAAGATCATTAAGTCCAAGTACCGTTCCACCATGACTGATGTGCATCTGGAAGTCTGCTTGAGGCTGGCTATCAACAGTTACTGTCCGGACTATGCATCCACGGCTGATTCCATTCAGTGCAAGTCATCAGAGTAAGGTAGGAAAAATGTATAGAGTTGTATAGTTGCATATACTATAGATAAGTATTTATAAAATAAATAATTCTCAATATATTTATAATCAGTGTGTTTTGCATTTTTAGTAGGAGGTAGATCATTTTGACTCGGTCATGTCATAAGTAGCTCTTAGCCTGAAAAAGTGTGTACACCCCTGATATAGATGAAAGTTGCTGATATATTAAATACATAACTCAATTTATCTGAAGGAAATCAATGTAGTTATATTAAGAACTGAATGCATAAACATGCCTCCAATGGGAATCAAAACTAGATCTCCTACTCCCGGGTCAAGGATTTATACCATTGAGCCACAGGATATGAGTGGTGAATAAGGAAAAAGCTGCAGTAGTTGAAAACCTTTCTACGAAAGCTAATGGTTTTGACTTGTGCTTTAATTTGGGGGATGTGTGTGCTTAACTGGTAGTTAAAACAGTGCCAGTAACTATCCAGTCAAAAGCAGAAAACATGGTAATAAGCAATTAGATTGCTTTTACTGTGAAAAGATTTTGAGGGAGGCAGTGTTGTTTTTTATTACTGTATACTGTAAAATAATCTAATTAACTATTTGTAATTAATCAATTAAAACATTACTGAAACTACCTGATGAGTTGAATGCATAGCTGTTTAGATCTGCAAAGAAAAATTTGCAGAGCTGAATGTGCATAAATAAAACGGATAAGGTTTGTACTCTGCTAAATTAGTGTCCAAAAAGAAACAATCTCTGGGGTTGTCCGCTTTATAAAACACAGATATTCTCACAGATTAGCATAAGAATTAGCTGCTAGTCAATTGGCATATCTTAGCTCTTGATAAATATTTATTTTAAGCAAAGACTTGAATGTTGCAACAGTTTCAAATGTGTACACCTAGACAAATGTTGATATTTACAACATATTTAATGTGTAATGCTGATGTAAATGTGAAGAGTCACTCCTATTTACACCAGTTTCTGTTATGGTGCCCTACCCACATAGCATTGTGCTATAAATTTGCATATATATAATTTGCTCATCAGTAATATACACAGAGCTGTTGTGGAGACTGAGCATTAGGAGCTTGACTTCTCAGTCAAACTGAACTTAACCAGGCACATCATTAGAAAGAAGACATGTATGACTATGACTAAGTGAAAAAATATGTTCATGAAAGTGAAGTGAAAACTGTGGCTGTAGTGACAAGTTAGAGAAAAAAGTTCTGTTTTAAAAAAACGATAAACGAAAAAAAGATATTCAAATGGTGTCTGTAGCTTAAAGCATGCGTACAGTAGTTAAAGCTGAAAGAGAATTTGGATATGAAACATATGAATGAGAAAAATAATTGCACACTTCTCCTGAAAAAGCTGAACATTTTGATATTAGAATCGTTTCTGTAGCTAAAAGTATGCGGGACCAGTTAGATGCAGAAGAACATACAGGAGAAAGATAATAATACAGATTCAGATCTCAATACAGTGAATGCTGGAAGCCTCGAAGCACTGTGATGAAGAGCGAAGAAAACAATAGTGTGAGAGCTGTTGGCAGCTCTCCCATTAATAACACTTGGATTTAAAGCAAAAACACTGATTTTTAGGAAACAGATTTAAGATTATGTGAATGACGGTATGTGTGGGTGTCCATTTCTGAATGTGTGTTTTCTATCAATATGAGAGGTCCTTACATTCACAGACTGGTGTGTGAGTGTTAAGCTGTGTGTGTGTGTATGATGTGGTGTGCAAATCTATTTCTGGGCTACAGGATCCTCTCCTGCAGGTCTAATTACTTTAATGAGGGATGTCTCCCTCTCTATCAGCTTTGCCCAAGGGTGCACATTACCATCCCCCCCACATAATCATACACACCAACATTCACAGTTAACCACAAATTAATCAGCAGAGTAAATATTCTCACTTGTCTTTGTGTGAAAGTTAAATTCAAACTCCGTGAGAAAGCAGGTCCTCTTCACTTGTCTTCTTCAAGTGGAGCAATTCATCCCAGACTGTGTTTGACTCCTAGAGCACTTTAAGTCTATCTGACTTGATTTCCATTAAACACTAAAGAGTTGAAGAGTCTTTTTAACTGATCAGATCATATGCAATTGAGTCATTATTTGACAACGCTGCATCATTCTCACCCACTCATTCAATGTAGAATGCAACAAAGTGGCTGACAGCTGGACGTCTAATGATGATGCTTATGTGACCCTAACTATTACCCATGTGCTTTTCTTGTGTGTGTTTCTGAGTGGCTGTGTGTTAGGTTTGAGAAAGCAGTCTAGCGTTGCCAAGAGACACTGCAGACTTCTACTAAGGGCCACAGCTTTATTCATGAGAGAGGGATGGAGATTGGAAGGGTTAGTTCTTTAAACTGATCTGATGCGCAAAGCCCAAGGATATTAAATAAACATGCTGAAACTCGGACGTTGTCTCTTTTACCAGCCTCAATCACTGCTGCAGCTTATGTGTGCCCTCTAGTGGACCAGATCATTAACCACAAGCCTAAAAAGGTTAGAAAGTCTGCTACAGAAGCTTGAGGGTGTAAAATAACTACTGAAGAAAGAATTCTATCTTATATTTATGCTTTAGGATTTATGACAAATAATAAATCCATTTGATGAACCCACAAGATTTAACTTTTTAATTTATGTTTCATGTTACTGAATTACCAGCGTGTACCTGTGGGCTGGGAACAGACATCATCATTACTACTCAGCTTGTTTAATTGGACTTTTTGATTCCGGTGATGTCATCCAATTACCTCATTCTTTAAACTGCATTCATGAAGTTTATGGGAAGGAAAAATAGACTGAGAAGAACCATTGTTTTAGGATTTTCACCTTAACTATTCAATGATATTATTTGTCACCTGTGACATTTATGAATTAAAAAGTCATTTGTGCCAGTCTGAATATCATCGTAACCCATGCATTAGGAATAAGTCAGAGGGACCAGATTGGAAACATAATTTTTTTGTGTCAATGAAACACATAAAAAACAAATACAATGCTGTTTTCCTTGTAGAGGGATTCTCGACTTAATTGTTGGGATGCATGTTACGTTTATGGTATTGTTATTGATCTTGCTGCCTGAATATTGAAAATGTTTTTGTTTTTTAAAGTTATGCACTGAGCTAGTGAAGCAACTAGATAACATAAGTTTGCACCCCAAAAAATTTAAAAAGTATTAAAAAAATTTTATTGCTCACGAAAATAACAACAGTGCTATAAAAATAAGATCAATAAAAATTTTACAAATGCAGCCTTTATCAGGCACAGTTGAGACAGAAGCCTTTAAAGAGGAAACCCAGTTTTGTCAGGGTTTAGAGGCATCAGTTGGCTGTAAGGCTGCTGTATCATACAGCATCTATCTGTGCTGTCAAGTCTCAGAAACATACACCTCTAATCTCACCCCCATTTCTGCTTCCCCTCAACCATAACACATAGAAAAAATGACAACCTGTGTAAATATTAAACATCTTCCAAGACCTACTCCAACGTCTTCTCTTCTCTGACACTGTTTTACCCCCCTACCTTCCTTTATGCACTCTCCCCTTTTCATTGTTTCTCTCTTCCGTGTTGTCCTTGTCTCTTCAGTAGCCTTGGCAGCTGGATCATCTCTGTCTCTTAGTGTCAATTAAAAGTGAAATATCTGCATTTGTCAACATATCATTTGCGGTAGGCCTACTGATGCACTACTGATTTGTCGACCGATTCCTGACACCAGGAACAGCAGTCTCCCTCATTAGACATAGAACTGGCACTATGATGGCTGACACCGCCGGGAGACTTCACTCCCCGCCAACATGATCCTAACCCTGGAGCAGGCCTCGTCTGTCAATCCTGTCACTTGCCAGCCAGCCATCCAGTCAGGAAAAGCAAGGGGCAGATGGGTGGAGGGTGACGCTGAGGAAGGGTGAACAATGCGCCACAGTCTGACAGCCGAGGAGGGAGAAATTTAACTCTAAATACATTCATTCTGAATTTAAAAATAGTGTCAATATTTGGCATACAGTAGTGTCTAAAGAAAATGTATTGTGGGGACAAAGACTGTGCATTGTTCTAGTAATGAATTAAACTTTGGTCAGACTGCAATCAAACAAGCACAATACAGCTGAAAAGCTAAAGACAGTAAAGAAACAAAGAGACGTCAACAGATGAGGTCAGATGATAGGAGGGAGAATCACAGGTGCTAGTTAGATCTCCTCGTTATGGTATAGTTCTGGCAGCAATATTTGTATAAGACAAGCGTGTTTTTATAATTAGACTTTCATCTTCTAAGCCCAGAATGAATTTGTTAACAGACCCAGTGCTATATGTTTTCCTGTTTTTAAAATGATGTATCCACACAGAAACCGTTCCAAATATCAATAGATGTGCCCCTGTCCACACGTACTAGCCCTTATTAGTTGTATTAACCCCTGAGTGCACTTTGCAAGCCACTGTACTTGAACGCCTCCTCTGTAGACCCACACACCACTGAAGTCACTCAGTGAAAGAGCAAATTAAGTGTGACTGTCGTCTGTGAGTAGTTAATCCAGAGAATGAGAGTGTAGGTGGGGGAAGGGCACAATAAAGTTACTTACTGTGAAAGCAATGACAATAAAGGTGCTGAATGCATTTATTTATTTGGAATAAATTCTATCCATTTTACGTAACAAATAAATCCTCTACTGTACTGTACAATTTTTAAAGCTGAAATATTGCATTCCTCTGTGTTTTAGTGACTCCCACCTTGGCTGGTGGCTTTGTCAGTGCTGATGCTACTAATGATGGCAAGCAAATCAGGAGACACATCCTCCTCCTTGCTCTCCTCCCTGATCCCAGTGTGGGGGCGGATTACCAAGGAATGCTGGCGTGAAAACCTGAAATAGTTTTACTCTGGGGGAAGTTTCAATACGGAAGTTTTAGACTCAAAATCCAATTCACAATACATTCGTCAATTGGCAACTCAATATGCAATATTGTCGTTCAATTTAAAACTGCATTTTGCATTTGGCAATTCAATATGCAATTTGGTCATGTAATTTGAAAATGCATTTTACAATTCAATATTAAAAGTGACAATTTAATACCCAGTTGTATTAATTAAAAGTTTAAATAAAAACTTAATAAATTGAATTTTGTATTGTCATGTTTTTTTGTAGTCTGTAGTATGCATTTTGCAATTGACAATTCAATATGCTATTTGATCATTTAATTTGAAAATGCATTTTGCAAATGACTATACAATATACATTTTGAAAATGCATTCGGCAATTGGCAATTCAATATGCATTTTGAAAATGTATTTTGGAATTGACCATTCAATATACGTTTTGAAAATGCATTCTGCAATTGACAATTCAATATGCATTTTGAAAAAGCATTCTGCAAATGGAAATGCATTATTAAAAAGTGTTAATTACATACCCAGTTTCAAATAAAGACTTAATGAATTGCATTAAGTGTGTGTCAGAACCACGGAGATATCGGACCCACATGCACAGCGTCAGACAAGGTGTTTCACCGGTGGTTCACTGGAGACAGACTTTATTGGTACAATAGTGGTCAAGGCAGGCAGGGTCATACACGAGTGAGCTTCAGCGACAGTACAAAGAGAGCAGGCTGGTTCAGGTCCAGGCGAGGTTGTCAACATGTAAGCACGGCAGAGGTACAGATAAGGATCAGGCGGTCTCAGGTTAAAACAGTCAGGTACGTTACCGGGTTTTCTCAGCAAAGGTACAGGCAAGGAGCAGGCAGGAATCAGGAGTAGAAACAAGATCAGGATCAAGGTAAGCTAATACAGCAATGCTGGAAAGTGATGAGTACACGCAACAATCTGGCAACTAACTAGTGTGAGATCTGGTGCTTAAGTATTGGAGCTGAAAACTGATTACTGTCAGGTGTGCATGATGAGGACCGGCGATGGTGTGAGAACAGCTGTGATGTGACTGGAACAGGAAGTCTTTCAAAACAAAACAGGAAATGTGACCGCACAGATGGTGAGAGGGTTTTGGGGAAGAACTATTAAATTATCAATTTCAAATCCATATTTCAGGACGAGATCGAGGGTATGATTAAAACGATTAGTGGGTTCATTTACCTGCTGAGTAAAACCAATATTGTCT
This sequence comes from Betta splendens, assembly GCF_900634795.4. Classification (NCBI taxonomy): domain Eukaryota; kingdom Metazoa; phylum Chordata; class Actinopteri; order Anabantiformes; family Osphronemidae; genus Betta; species Betta splendens. Next base: position 1,855,519 of record NC_040898.2, read on the forward strand.
ATTAATGAGTTAAAAGCAGTGCTGAGACAGATCCTGTCAACCTCTACATGAATGTTAAAGTCTCCCACTACAATGACTTTATCTGTGCTAAGAACTAAGTCAGATAAGAATTCAGAGAATTCAGTTAAGAACTCTGAATATGGAGCAGGAGGACAGTAAACAATACAAAACACAACTGAGTTCTGAGTTTTAGAGTCTGGGTGAGAAAGGCTCAGAGTGAGGCTCTCAAATATGTTATAACTATGTTTAAGTTTAGGAGTAATTAATAAATCTGAGTTATACTTTAAATTGCTGCTACTCCTCCACCTCTACCGGTACTTCTAGGAACATGATAGTTAATGTGACTCATTGGAATTGACTAATTTAAATTAACATATTCCTCCTGCTGCAGCCAGGTTTCAGTGAGACAGAACAGAACAGTAGGACGCCCAGCTGATGGAGTGGATGAATGTGGAGAAATGTAGTTGGGAGGCAAAGCACCGGGGTCCGCAGAGCCAGGTTCCCGACTAGCTCTGCAAGCGTCTGTCATCTTTCAACTTACTTTGTGTAAATCAGAGCCCCTGTAGCGTCTATATAGTTTTCGACTTGTGAGCGTTTAAATATCAGGTATTTTTTTAAAAAATTTCCAGCTTTTTTCCAGTGGTGTGTATTGTGTGAGCATGGCGTGATGTCACAGCTAGAGGGTGATAGATTGTTTTTTTTAAGCTAGAAATTCTGTCTTTAACTCGTCACTAGCTAGAAAATTCTTTCAAAATAAAAGCACAAATGAAAATTATTAGTTTTAATATCAATATTTTTTGCTTTAGAATGGTTAATTATAATTGACAGTTTAGTAAATACCCCCACACAGGTCATTTAAGTCCTTTTAAAATAAAAGCAAAAAGCCAAATATTTATCTTTAATAGCACTATTTTTGTATTTGAATGATAAATTATGACTATTTAAAGACTATTTTAAAGTTTAGCAATCACCCACGCGCATGCCCTCTAAATCTTTTCAAAATAAAAGCACTAATGTAATTCATGACCTTAAATGGCAAAATTTTGGATTAATTGGAATTTTTTTAAGAGTTAAGCAATGAACCATAAATACTTCCTTCAATCTTTTTCAAATGGCTTTTTCATGATTGTCAAAGATGCACCTTGGTCTGTATTTTCAGTTACCAGTTAAGGAGTTGTAAAAACTACATCTTAATAATTAAGTATAATGTTACACTTGGACTGTCAGATTGAAAAGACAGATCTAGAAATTGAAATTCTCAAACAAAAGCTGCAGGGGTCTGGGTTTTCGTGTCACATTTCCTGTTTTATTCTGTAGTAATTTCTGTTCTGACATACCCTTTGCCCGGGTTGTCTTTAGTCACGTGATGCTGCTTGTAATCATCGTCTCTGCCTGTCTCACCTTAACTGTAGCATCTGAGGATGTTGATTTATCGTGTTGCCACAGGAAACAGTTTTGTAATTGGAAATTACGGAGTTATTGCAGGGTCAGTGAATGTGACACAAAGGTAACTGTTTTCAATGGTCTTTGAATACACCACAAGAACGAGGTGCGCTCGAAAGCGAAAAAGGTGGACACGGCGGAGAACAGAAAATACTACACGGGGAGAGACATTAAGGAAGGAAGAGGCAAATTACGGCAACGGTATTTTTTGTTTTGGTTTGTTTAGCTCCGGTCAAAGTGGCAACGAGCTCTTAAGGCAGGTTTGAGGTGACCTCCACAATAAAGAAAGCCTTCAGACCACCAGTAAAGCTTGATTTTTTTTGACTGGACGCTACATTAACACCTTTGGACATCCCTGCCGGTACCGTAGCCTGAATTTATTTTTCGTGTACTGACCTAGTGCCTGTTTAACCATCCGCCTGCCTGCCATCTAAGTACGTTCGCCTATCTGCTTACCTGGTCATGACCTCTGCCTGTACCTGACCTGTGAGAACATTAAACTGTCTTCATCTAAGCCTGTGAGTCTCTCGAGCTGTGCATGTGGGTGCGCCAACGTTCGATCACACACTGCCCTGTGACAGCAGGTGAGTGTATAGTCACAGGTAAATTGTTGGAATTATTGGAAGAATCTTAAAATCTAACAATTGCCTTTGTATTTGTAGGAAATTAGGAAAAAAAACAATAAATTATGATTTACGATTTGCATTTATTGGTGGTGGTGGTAGTGATGGTTGATTAAGACATTACGGCAAATCACATCTCTGTCTGTCCTTCCATCCCGGTAATCTGCAGGGTGGATGGAGTCTTTATTTGTAGTGTAGGGTGTTGTTCCCTTCTAATAATTGCAATATTGTGAAGAACAACACATGTCACAATAATGTCACAGACCCTCTCAGGTGTTACCCTGAAGTGACGTAGGCACTGAAGACATGCTTTCAACAGGCCTCTGGTCATTTCCACCCGGACTCTTGTTCTGCAGGGCCAGATTAAAGCGCTGCTGGGGGCCTGCTTCAGGTTCTGGGTGAGGGGTCAGTAGTGTGGGCTGGTGCGGGTGCCCCTATCTCCCAGCAGAAAGCCTTCAATCTCTACTAGAAGAAAGTTCACATTACTTTAGTGCTGCATAGAAGTGTTCCTGTGAGTGTGTAGTGCATGCATTGAAATAAGTGTTTAGGGCGTACTTACCACAGTGCAGTCTGTTACTCCACGTTTGTAATAATATGTGCAGCATTACATACTGTATGATCTTGGTGTAAAAAATGATACATGTCAGTTACAGTGACCATTAGTCCAATTACAAAACTGTTTCCTGTGGCAACACGATAAATCAACATCCTCAGATGCTACAGTTAAGGTGAGACAGGCAGAGACGATGATTACAAGCAGGTAAACAAGGTGCAGGAACAGAACAAGAACTCAACAAACAAACGATCTGGCTATATGCTGAACTAAAGACCGTATTAAAAAACAGCTGCATGATCACGTGACTAAAGAGAAGAGGGTATGTCAGAACAGAAATTACTACAGAATAAAACAGGAAATGTGACACGAAAACCCAGACCCCTGCAGCTTTTGTTTGAGAATTTCAATTTCTAGATCTGTCTTTTCAATCTGACAGTCCAAGTGTAACATTATACTTAATTATTAAGATGTAGTTTTTACAACTCCTTAACTGGTAACTGAAAATACAGACCAAGGTGCGTCTTTGACAATCATGAAAAAGCCATTTTAAAAAGATTGAAGGAAGTATTTGTGGTTCATTGCTTAACTCTTAAAAAAATTCCAATTAATCCAAAATTTTGCCATTTAAGGTCATGAATTACATTAGTGCTTTTATTTTGAAAAGATTTAGAGGGCATGCGCGTGGGTGATTGCTAAACTTTAAAATAGTCTTTAAATAGTCATAATTTATCATTCAAATACAAAAATAGTGCTATTAAAGATAAATATTTGGCTTTTTGCTTTTATTTTAAAAGGACTTAAATGACCTGTGTGGGGGTATTTACTAAACTGTCAATTAGTCTTTAAATAGTCATAATTAACCATTCTAAAGCAAAAAATATTGATATTAAAACTAATAATTTTCATTTGTGCTTTTATTTTGAAAGAATTTTCTAGCTAGTGACGAGTTAAAGACAGAATTTCTAGCTTAAAAAAACGATCTATCACCCTCTAGCTGTGACATCACGCCATGTACCTGCACATTTATTAGTTTATTTCCAGAGGTCACAGCAAGATGTTATTAGCTGATCATCATTTTTCAGATTAGCCTTACTGAAACTAATTAAATACCACATACCTACAACCCTGTGCAACTCCTCTCTAATAGCTCTGAGGAGTTTGTGGACAGGAAACACAACAAAGATTTGTGGGAAAGCGCTTGAGGACGAGGCACACCATAGAGTGCCCTTACTAATGTGCTCAGCATCCCCATGTTATAAAGAAAACTACCGTTTGCAAAAAATCGTAACGCAACACAATAAATGTGCTAGAATGTAAGAGCACGGCCATGATGGGTGATGTGTCTGATGTATGGGTGGATAAGATTTTTGATATATGTTATGGAGTCTTGAGAAAAACAGTATCCGCTCAAATCAATATGCACAGGTATGATATGAGATATGACAGAAAGTTAACTTGTGGCCTCAAAATCCTCTCGTGGCGTGAATTCAATGCCCTGCGAAGTAATACAGCCTTCTCATCTACAGGATCCTCTAGAAACAGATGCCATTTTGGTCTCTGCGCGAAGTAAACAGGTGCAATCTATGAATGTACTGAAAGATTAAACGAGGTAGGCCTATTTAAACACTGTTCACTTTAAAAAGGGACGGGGACCAAACAAAACTCTGGGTTTCCCAAACAGACAATCTGGCAGAGAAAAGAAGTAAGGACTGGTGACTAAAGAAGGCACGTGACTATAAATGTAAAGCAGAAACTAACATGACAGAACAAAACCTGGAAATCAATAAACTAAAACAGGAAATGGCAGAGGTAGTGGCATAAAAGTCCAGAGTCGTGACAACGTGACCTTACGACCCTCTCACAGTAGAAAAAACCTCTAATAAGCTGCGCCTCCACATCCAAAGGCTCGTCATCAAACTGGCATGCCCTGCTCAGTAGCCTCCGAAATGTCTTCCCCCGAAACATAACCTGCTCCGGAGACTAAGTTGCTATGGTTACATACATACCTTGAAAATTACCTCCGTTTTGGAACCAAAAGCTGAAGTTAATCACTAATATACCCTCAAACCTACCTGGGTATGTCACATAACCTGCTTTCTATGGGGTGCCAAATGTAAAAGGAGCACCTACAGTATAACTAGTTTTCTCACATTTAACTAAATGACACAACATGTTTTCTCACATTTAGTTAAATGTGCAAAAGTCTAAATGTAAATGTTAAATGTAAATGTTAAATGTTAAATGTTAAATGTAAATGTTAAATGTAAATGTTAAATGGAAATGGAAATGTTAAATGTTAAATGGAAATGTTAAATGGAAATGTTAAATGTTAAATGTAAATGTTAAATGTTTGCCGAGTGTAAAACTGAATATTCATGAATGGGCAAGTAGACTCTATCCCTACCCTCAAACAGCGCTGGTCTCAGATCAGAGACGTGAACTCAATCACCTCAAACAGTGCGCGCAAACCCCGCCCACATCTGATCTGGAAACTTTTGTTTTTAGCCTGGACGTAACTTCGGCTAGCTAGTATAGTTAGCCAACTAATTCTCCACCGGCGCCACAGAAATATTCTTTTAAAACCTACTTGACTCCTCATTGATGGTGTTTACGACAGAACGGCAGTTTGAAGCGGAGCCTCAGCCCGCACACCTGCCATTACAGCCCGTTCAATCTCCCCCAACGGGAGGGAGTCGGAGCTGGCGGCCATGATGGCTTCGACTTCAGGCTTCTCTCCAGTATTTTCGTGCACCGATCCAGAGTCAGATGTGGGCGGAGCTATGCGTACTGTTTGACGTGTTTGAGTCCGCGTCACTGATCTTAGACCAGCGCTGTTTGAGGGTAGGGATGGAGTCTACTTGCCCATTCATGAATATTCAGTTTTACACTCGGCAAACATTTAACATTTACATTTAACATTTAACATTTACATTTAACATTTACATTTAACATTTAGCATTTAAAATTTACATTTAACATTTACATTTAACATTTATATTTAACATTTAACATTTATATTTAACATTTAACATTTGCATTTATATTTAACATTTACATTTATATTTAACATTTACATTTAGACTTTTGCAAATTTAACTAAATGTGAGAAAACATGTTGTGTCATTTAGTTAAATGTGAGAAAACTAGTTATAGGTGCTACTTTTACATTTGGCACCCCATAGCTTTCTGGAACACACCCCTTTTGGATGGATGACAAGTGCCCAGGTGTCATAGAACACAAAATAAGAGGAATTGCCAAGCAGACAATAATGCAATGGTCATGAGGAGATGGTTCAGTGTTTATTGGAATTCTGTTAAGTTTACACTCCCTCATCAGGATCTGTGGTTTGTGTCTTCATTTCCTGTTTTATTTTGTACTGTATGTACATCCGTTTTTTGTCATCCCATGTTTAGTCTTTACCTCCGGTCATGATCCACCACCTGTTTCTCATCCTGTAATCTATTCAGTGAATTTAGTCACCAGTCCTTACCTCAGTTCTCTGCCAGATCATAGTGGATGTGTCTCTTGCGTATCCTGTACCTCGTTTCAGCGTTTTCTGTATGTATAGTTACCTTTGCCGAAGCTTTCTTGATCATCTCAGTCTGTACCGTAGCCTTGTCTGATTACCTCATTGCCTGTCTGCCTGTTTGTGAGACTCCGCTTTTGCCTGCTTCCTTTGTGCCTTCGCCCATCGGCCACCTGTGTACCAAATCATGCCTGTATTCTGACATGGAGACTTTGATTAAACTTGAATTTACCAGATTGTGTCTGAGCTGTGCATGTGGGTCCGCCGCCTGAGAAACCCTGACACTCATTCCTGTTTTCTCGCCGAGCACTGTCATGTCAGTTGTTTTGCAGTGTGTGAATGAAAGGCAATGGCAAAATCCAGTTATGGGACACATTTGTCTTGGGCAGTGATTCACTTGTATGTGTGAGATGATTTTATTTTTATGTGTGTGTATACAGTATAGCAGATGACTTATGTCCCTCACTGCACCTCATACTAGTCGGTGTTGACTAATTCTGGGACAAGATTAGACTAATGACTTACTTACAGTACAAATTATTAAACTAATTAGCAAAATGTGAAGAAAGGAGGACACGCAGGTTATACTCAGAACATACTCTGTGTGGTTAAACAGGGACAATAGAGGCAGTCAAATAAAAGGGCAATTACAAAACTCCAAAGGTATCACTGGACAAAAGCTTATTGCTACTTTTTGCCAGATTGACTCAAATTTATAAATTAATTAAATTTATTTCAATACATTCTACCTTATTAGACCTTAAAAAACATTTAAAAGTTTTACTATTGATGAACCCTAAAATCAAACACCATAATTGTTACCAGACTATCAGCATTAGAAGCACTATGACAGTCTGGTGGGACTTTCTCTCCACCTGCTCCTTTCCAGTACACACCATTATGGAATGATCTCAACAACCCACTAAATAAAAAATTGAGCAATACATTTTTCAATTCGTCACAATAAAAGGAAAAATACTTGAAATGTGTGACTTCCATTTGAAAATTGTGTGTCTAGTTATTGATTAAGTAGTAGTAAGTAGGTAAGAAGGTCAGCAACTCAAGTCTACATTTGACGTACTCCCCGTCTGTTTGGCTTCTCTCCAGGTATAAACATGCTTAGCCCTGTCTCTAAATTGGTTGAGTGTAAGTCATTGTGTAAGTCTGTCTGTGTAGACCTGTGATGGAAATATCAGCTTGGATAAAATCCAGGAACCCTGCAACCTTACAAGGATACAGCAGTTCTGGAGATAAGTGACTGAATGAATTACAGTATCGCATGCTCCTTGTTGGTGTAAATATGATTTATTGACTGATTTATGATCACTCACAAGGTTGATTGACTTTTCTGGAGCTGCACCCTAAACACAGACATAGAAACAGAAAGTGGTTTGGGCCTGCTGACTTATTTTGAGTAAGCTGGAAAAGCCAGAAAAGGGTCAGCAGTCTTAGGGTTGAACAGTTCATGATGATATACGCCTATACTTATGCTTATGCAAATCAATCAAGTGTTTCATCCTTATATGGAATTTTCTTGTCTTCAGTATAATCTTAATGTATTCATTGTAACCATACCATACGCCCATATCATGCAACTTCAAGACGTGCCCCATTTTCTAACAAAAAGCTTGCACCAAGGAGGGCTCGCCGGAGTCCGAGTTGGCAGTTTCTGGGTGAAGCCCTTACAACTCTGAGACCTCAGGCGGGCTCCCCTTGCAAGTAAAACAAAGTTGTAGCTTGTTGTGCTTTGTTGTCTTCGTCTCTCACCGTATGTGTTGTGGCTATTTTAGACCCAACACTCCTCTTCAGCGAAGGTTAACCATCAGTGTTACAATTGCTGAGCTCATGGTCATTTTTTTGTATGTTTTACTCTTTCTATAGGTTTTAATTTATTTCATTATGTAGTCCTAACTATTAAATTTACTGTATTGTGTGCGTACTTTTGTACGTACTTAATACTGTTAAGGACGCTTTACACACCAACATTTTTATTTCATTATATACTAAATAGAGTCAAGCTATCAACTTTGAAAGTATACATGTACAGTACATGTTATGCAAACCATTACCTAGTGTACGCCAGAACACTTAATTTTGATGGTCTAAAATGAACAAAATGGCTCAAAGTTATTGCAAATGTGTGTTAAAGAGTGGTTTACATCAGTGCATAACCCATTAGATAACGTTGACCAAGGTGTAATATCATATTTTGGAGTAGAGCTCCTGCATCCTGCACTGATCCATAATTAACTGCACATTGGTAGAGATTTATCATGAACTTTGTGTAGATCCGCTTCCATTGTGTAACAAATAACATCAAAACAACCACACAATTCTTAAAGTTAATGGATGCAAGAGAACATAAAGGCACAGCTTGCGTATACCTGTAAATGTCCTGCAGCCATTTTAACAGAGCAAATAGCAAATGACATTTCATTGGAAAACTAGTAGGAGTAAAGAATAAGTCTTGCAATCCTGTTTTGTTATCTGAAGCCATACAAAGCAAACACAAAAGACTAATAATAATGAAGAAAACTTTAAAGGAGACTGTGTGAGGTAGAAGTGCACTGCCAGCTACAGTATGACAGCTTATATTTAGAATACATGGCCATTTCAAGTCAGAGTCATCCTGTAAGTTCAGTGTCTCTTACTCCTTTATTTGGTTCTTTGTTCTGGTTGATGTTAAGATGCCATCAACAGAAACAGCCTTCTAAGTAATTAGTTCAAAACTATGGAAGACATGCAGAGTTTGATTTACCTAAGGTTAACATCAAACTCCATACAAAGAGTTATTCTTACTTAGGTGAAACAAAAGCGTAGAATTGCATATTTAGCACCAACTTACGTACTACTTCTACTGTCCAGATCATAATCTTATGCCATCCTCAATATTTCACAATGTATTTAACACATTTAATAGCACTGACCAGTGTATGTGTAATTCATATTTAGCGTGCCCGTGGTTTCCCTTTGACAAAGTAGCACAGTTACAGCATATCAGTGTGGATTCTAATTAGCAGCACTAGAGAGAGGAGAAAGTAAGGCAAGTTGAAGAAAAAAGTTGCACCATACTTTCATACATAAAGGGCTTAAATGTGTCAGCCACTTTAGCTGCAGGGTGATCAGTCTGATCAGTATTTGTGATCGTGATTTTATTTTCAGCAGCCAGGCTCACAGCATGATGACGACTCATTAAAAACATTTTTTCCTTTCTTTCAGTGAGAAGAGATATGTTTAGTAGTCATAAAGTAGTTAGTGCAATTACTTAAAATAATTAAATGTACTTCATGTTTTAAGCATTGATAATCTTCAACGGCCGCCACTTTACTGTTACTATAATGACATAAGCTGCCTAATAAAGAGAGCTGGGATCGGCTCCAGCACTTCCCCAGCCCTTACGAGGATAAAGCAGTTTAGATAACTGAGTTAAAAACCTTAGTCATTAGCAATAAGAATTGATTGTGTTCATCAGTGATCATAGAGCAGCTGTTCTCTAGTCTAGTGATCAGTGTGAGCTAAGGTAGGCTAACTACTATTCTGTCTTCACACAGAGAGACAGGTTTCATGAACTGCACTGGCAGGCATTCATAAATTAAGTGAATACACTCTATTTTTTGCTAGCATTGTGTTTCTGACCCTTGGAGTGTTCACAAATACTGATGGGACTTTTTTAGACCAGCATTAAAACAAAACACACTGAAGTGAACCTTTACATCACAGATAACACATACTGTAAATTTACAAAAGACAGCAAAGATGCAGTAACATGAACATTGACAGAATACTTACAGATTAACTAAGGATGGTCCGAGTGGTTAGACTGTAAAGCCTCAGTGCACATTCAGAGAAAAATACAACAGTTATTGACATCTTTGTCTCTTGCACAGGCAACAGTGACGTCCATTCACACCCCTCACATAAGACATCTACAAATTTACACTGACATTAAAACCGGAAACATAAGGAGGCTGAAATGCACTAACTAAACAGATCAATGTAGATACTAATCCTGTAAATACATGGAACCGCCCGGAGAAAGTAGCTGAATCTTCATTACTAGTGCACAAGACTATTAGTCATTAATAAATAAAACAGCTCTGACTGAAATATGAAGTTTGTGTCAGGAACACATTTCTCCAGACACATTTTTTCCAGTAGAAGAAGAAAGATTAGTTTGGTTAGGATTGGAGTTCTCTAACCATATAAAGCCAGGATCTAAATATTTTCTCTCAATAACCTAGAAATAATGTAAAATGTATATTCTAGAAGGCATGTGTCGGCAACTGAAATGGATACAGATGAACCTGTAACTTAGCTGAATTGGTTTGGTGTCTTTTTCCAGTGTTTACATTCATGTTTTTCTCTTTCCAACCATAAATGATAAATTACTTGCTCTTTCATAGTTTCATGCAGAGAATCACTGCTCAGTCTAAATTTTTTTTTTAGTATCCCCATGTCTATGCTCCTTAAGTCCTGTTCGGAACACAGGATTTTGGTCCCAACATATTTAAAACTGAAATTGTTTTCCTTTCCTAACATATGTGGGGACATTTACAGTCCTTTTGACACAAGGACTGTACAAGAAAGCCTGAAGCCTGAGACTGCTCCGCTCAGTCACTGGTTCCTACCCGTCCACCTCTCAGGTGAAGTTGTGACTCATCTCAGTCCTCTTTACCCTTTAAACATATGAATCCACTGTCTGGAAGGCTGAGAAAGAGGTCTGCAGGCCTCAGATTAGCCTCTCCTCAGGGGGCACTTTGAGGACACTGCCCATCTCCAGCCTAGCACCAGCCACCTCCTGCGAGCTGGGGCTGTATGTACCCTCCGACTGACGCTTCTTTCGGGCTGTCATAATGAGGAAAAACACTACGAGGATGATGAGTAACACACACAGAGTGGTGAGAGGAATCGCCACCGCCAACCAAGGAATTTGTTCGAGGTGCTCCTTTTTCTGCAGAGAACATGGACAAGTCTAAAATCAAGTCTGTTTTCATAATGACCAACCACGTCTACAAGTACAAAAAGTCAGCTTGTTCTTTGATTTCTTTCATTCTGAATTTTTGCATAGTGTATATTGAACAATACAATGTGATTTCAATATGTATTTACAGTAGTTTTTGTGTGTCGGTTATTTCAGATCTCTGGAGCAATTAAAACTTGGATGTAAATCATGAATATTAAACCTGTGTTTCACATTAAATGCAAAGTAAAATAACCTGAAGCCAGTGTAATGAAAAAATCCGTTACTCACGCTTGTCTCGCAGCGTTTGCCGGTAAATCCACGCACACACACACACTGGAAGTGGTTGAGTCTGTCCAGACAGGTGGCTCCGTTGACGCAAGGGTTAGACTCGCATTCATCTATTTCTGTCTCACACCTGAAACGCATCAACAGGGTTTTAGCACAACACTGACTGACAGAGCTGCAGCTAATACCCCCACACTCTCCGAACTTTGAACTTGGATCAGACACACTTTCTCCAGTGGACAGGGGTGCAGTAAGTGTGCTCTCACCTGGCTCCTGTGTATCCAAGCTTGCAGGTGCAGTTTCCTCCTGAGTCATCTCCTATGCACACCCCTCCATTGAGACACTGCGTCTTCACATCACATGCCGCTGGAGGAAAACGCCACCTGATAGACACATGCAGTGCACTCTATCAGTCTGCAATAGAGTTCAGGATTTCACAAGTGCTAATTTATGTAAACAGACCCTAAGGTTACACCCCTACAGCGTGTGTTAAGTGTTAAGGCAGCACTGAACAGGATACAGTGAACTTAACCTCAACAAATGATTTACTAAAGAGATTTAAGAGTCAGCGTTTGTCTCAGATGTTATTCATTTGAGAATGTTTTATTAGTGATATTAAAATGAATTTATGTTGTTTTTGTTGTTTTATTTCAGTTGCTGACTTGGTATGTTAAGACCATCTCAACAATACAGAAATACATGTAGGAGAATATCCTTAGAAAAGTATTTACAGGTAGAGATAATGAGTCTTTTTTTCTGTGTACTCACTGGCAGCGTTTTCCGACGTAGCCAGAGAGACATAAACACGTGTGACTTTCATTTGTGCTGATGCAGGTTCCTCCATTTACACATCTGAACTCGAGGCAGTTATCCACCTCCTGCTCACAGTCTTTCCCTTTGTATCCAGGTTCACAGTCACACTCGTAGTCCGCCATGAGGTCTTTACATGTCCCGTAAGCACAGGGAGCTGAGGAGCATTCATTTACCTCGGCCTCGCATCGCTCTCCCTCCCATCCTGCTTTACAGCTACAGTTAAAGTCATTAAACTGGTCCTTACACTCGCCATGGTTGCCACAGGGGTTGGAATCACAAACAGGTTCACCCTGACATCCTTTTTTTGGTTCATGTCCTCCCACTTTAGAGAATCGGCTCAGCTGAGGGGGTTCTGGCACCGTGGTGAGGGGCAGGTAGACTCCACCCACCCTCACCTCCCCTAAACAGCCAGTATATTTTTCAGCCAGCCAGATTTTGGTATGGTTGAGGAAGTTGAGGTTGCCACCCATGCTGAAGCTGCCGCCTACTCTTCGCCCATCCACATTGAGGTGCCAGCGAGATGCTGACTGTTCAGGGTCAACCATTGTCAGCTGTACACGGTGCCAGCCTCCATCTGCAATGGTCTGGTCGCTGGTGAAGGCCAGCAGCTCGGCATGCAGCCCAGTGTGCAGTTTGACCAACAGAGACGAGTTAAGCAGACCGAGGCAGAAGACCTCAGAACTGCTGGTGGCTCTCAGCAACATTCCATTCTCATCCCGTGTTCGTATGTCCATGGTGATGTTGGTCACAGGACCCACCAGGGAGCTGTTGGCGACATACTGGAGAGAGTTGTTCTGAAAGATGGCTTCAGTTAAACCTGCAGGAGAAGACGCTGTGAGAGCAGCTACTAAAAGAACTATTAAAAGTGAACAAAAGGTTGAGTGATTAACAGTATTCGGAAAAAACACAATTAAACCAAGTTTATATTTCTCCAATTATGAGATCATTTTGTCAAATTAAATTTCTTCAGGCAACTCCTGAACATTTAAGGTCATTTTTTGTTTTGTTTTGTTTTTAATGTTTGTCAGGGTCCTAAGGTTGGCAGGCTGCCTGTAGCACTTAAAGTTCAATAAATCTTAAGATACCAAGTTTACTAAAGCCAATTAGGTTAAACACAAACTACCTGTGACCAAAACCAAAGGCTAACGTACATTCATAACCATCCAGCAGGTCAACACATCGCACTCCGTCAGGACAAGGCTGCTCCACACACCACAGACGTGTGTCACACAGACGGCCTGAGTAGTGAACAGAGCAGTCACACCTAAAGTCGTTCCAGGTGATCCGACACTCTCCACCATTGTGACAGGGTTCATCCTGGGCACAGTCAAACACAGATGGTTCACAGATAAGTCTACAGACAGGACTCCACTTTGCTAACACACTGTTAGAGCCACATTTTATTACTGTATGATAATAATAAAAGTGATGCAATATACATATATTTTTGAAGAGCGGCTATTAAAAGGCAGTAAAGTTATGATTTGAGCCATGTTTGACTTGATGTTGCAGGAATGTGTTTGTTTGTAGGTTAGACTACTTTCCGTCGTGTCCTTTTACCTTGCACGTGTTGTCACTCTGACATCCTGACAGCACATTCTCCTGTGTGCTGGCAAGGTAAACATCAGCTCCCTCTGGAGGAACATCAGTGGTCAGATGTCTGTGGTCCAGCCGGATGTCCTGCAGGCAGCCCTTGAAGCTTCCACCCCAGGCGATCATGCTCACACCTGCAGGAAGCCCCCCAACAAATGCCATGTCCCCTGCTTCTACAGTCACGTTCCCTAAGGCACGGCGGTTCCCTGCTTTGGTGAAGACCACGTGGCCATATTGCACCTTTATGATCACCAAGTGACGGTTTCCATCTGCGACCAACTTGGCCTCTGTCAGCAGTGTGGTGTGAGGGCTGTAAAGAGCAACGGTGCCTTCCTTGAGGTAGACTGTGAGGTAGGGCTGGCTCTCCCGGTGAAGCTGCAGCAGCAGGCCGCTGGGTTTGAGCGAGCGCATCAAAAAGGAAACGGTGAAGTTGTCTCCGTGGGTTTCTGTGATATTGAATGTGGAGTAGCTACTGGAGTTCTCATGACCGAAGGTCCAGATTGGAAATTCTACAAAGCGGGTAACAGAAAGGAACACACTGTCATACACTGCAGCCATATCTGTAATAATGATACTTTACTGTAGTTTAAGTCTTACATAAAATCTCTCGACTGATTTAAAAGCCACTAAGAATACTGAAAATTTCAATACGTTTTTATCGAGTTAACACTCGCCACTTAACACAACGAATAATAATTTGCCCTATGTTTGATAACTTGATCTGATGACACATACCCACAGCAACTTTATGGGCATGATATGTTACAAAGTGTGTGCTCTACATATAGTCAAAACAATTGATGCAGCTTTCCTAACTTTTCCTAAATTCAGGATTTAACCTCTTTCAGAGTTTTTATGTATGTTTGTAACTGACCCAGCTCTAATTGATGATAAAACGGTTAAAAGAAAAAGTAATCCACCCAATGATCTGTGATTGTAGTACTACATTGTAATGATTCACCTTTCTCACAGCTTTCTCCGTAGTAGGGCCGGTGACACTGGCAACTTGCTTGAACCCACATGTCCATGCAGCGCCCACGTTGCATGCATGGGTCCTCCTCACACCAGTCTGCTTTGGTACATCCCAGTTCCAAACCCTGGTTTTCCTCTCTGATGAGGTCCTGAGGCAGAAGCAGCTTGTGGTCGACGTGAAAGTCTTCCATGCAGCCAATGAAGCCCTTCTTGCTGGACAGCTGGCCTAAATATTGCTGCGGTACCAATCCTATGTACAGCTGTTGAAAGGAACTGAGCTGCAAGAACAGCAGGTGGTTGTGGCCCTCATCTTTTACCTGGCACCCTTTATCACAGCCAGGTCCAGTTACAGTCATAACCAGCGTTTCGTCCATGGTCACAGTGACCTGGTACCAGTCGCTGTTATTAACTAGACCAGGGTGCGTGGCCTGAAGTACCTTCCCTGACTTCACCTTGGCTCGAAGGGAGCCACCGATAAGCTCGAGAGACACAAACTGATCCATGGTTCCCCGAAAGAACAGAACCATGTCAGGAAGGGTGCTCCTGAATCGAAGCTGCATGTAGAGGCCGTGCTTATGCTCGGTTTCCCGCCTGTTCCTGTTTTTAGAAAAGGGCAGCTGCATATGAACATAGCCCTCTGAGTTAAAGGAGAAGGTGGTGGAGGTGTTGCAAAGTTCCCCCGTCCAGCCGTAGGGACACAGGCAGCTGTAGCCATGCTCTCCTTTATCAGTCAGCTTGGGGACACACTCGGCCTTGTGCTGACACTGGTTCTGCTCGCAGCCAACCAGGCGAATGTCACAGTCCTGCCCACCCCAGGGCTCCTGTCCCGGTTCTGGCAGTGGGCAGTGACATCGATAGGCGTTAGCAGCATCCTCACATGTGGCACCGTTCTGGCAGGGACTGCTGTCACACTCATTGATGTCCACCTCACAGTGCACACCTGTGTGAAAAAGCAGCCGAGTTTAATGCCACAACACATTTAACTGCCAAAACACATTTGCTACAATCAAATGATTTTCCTCCAACAGAACCTTAAAACAGACTGACACCAAAGCTTACAACCTGTATAATGTGCTTTGTTTGACACATGTCAGTTGCAGAGGAAACGACTGGATAAATTGTCCTCCATCTGTTGGATTTTTAGTCCGAACACTAATAAACTGCTGTCTGTCATAGCGATGGGAGCAACTAAACAGACGAAGTGTTACCTGCTTCATCAAACTGAACCGACATTAAGCCCTGGCAGTAGCAGTCAACCTGCATTAACATTTAGTCCTTTAAAATACTCTACACCCAAGGAACCTAAAGCTCTTCATCCTCTCTATGCCAAGACTCCACCGACACACACAAGCACACAGCGTTTCTCTCTGTTAATTAAGCATTATTAAAACTGCAGTGCCATACTGTACCTGTCAGACACCAGGGCCCAAAGCAGCAGCAGTAGCAGCACAGCAGCAGCAGCATCAACCTCCTTCTCCCCATGATTCAAAATGCTGGATGACAGAAGTGACACAACCAGGCCTTTCTCTCTCTCTCTCTCTCTCTCTCTCTCTCTCTCTCTCTCTCTCTCTCTCTCTCTCTCTCTCTCTCTCTCTCTCTCTCTCTCTCTCTCTCTCTCTCTCTGTATCTGATTAGCTTACAAGGCAGAAGTGCCACCGCTCCTTCACCGTGCATCAGGCAGACAGGCAGAAGCAATTACAAGTCAGCCCTGCCCATTTTTCCCTCTAGTTCACCCTCCTTCATTTCTCTTAGAATCCCTCCCTGACTCACAAACACCCACACTCCTCTTCTGCCTGCAGCCCAGCCCAGGCAGAGCAGTAAGCAGGAGGTTCCAGACAAAGTTTGGACGAGGAATGCAGTTATGCAATGCCGTCCCTGCAGCCCACTAGTGGCAGACACTACTGGAGTCAAATACAGAAGCTGCAGCATCTTCACATTTAACTTTTACTTATAAAGTCAAAGTATCTGGTGTTTACATTTATTGTAAATAGTCCACAGTTTTGTTATTAGTTTAAATTTAATAGTTGAAATTTAAAAAAATAGTTGGTAAATATCAGATTGAAGGCTTTATATATTGTTTTTTATTACTTAAGCCTTGTTATCTTGTAGAGTTTTTATTATTCTCTTAATATTTTTTACAAAGCTAAGATGTTTGTTTTAATTCATCATCATTTCACTACCTATAATATTGCATCATAGACTTTCACAGATCAGTAACTAATATAATCCTGTGGAAACCAGTATTAACCAATAACAATACCACTGCTATTAAACTGAGCTAAAATAAATTATAATATATAATCTATGAATTAAAGATTTTCTGTGACCTGTAATTCACCTGCAAACATGTTGTTAGTGATGGGATAAATAAACACTAGGAAGCTACAATGTTGGAAGCTGCATTTATGGGAACATGTAAATATTGAATATAACAAATAAGCATCTTGTTAACCCACTTAGTACTCAAAACAAAATATCCTGTAATAGGCTACAATGCAGGCTGTGTAAACCCACAACCCATGCGGCAGCAGAACCTGCTTAAGAGCTACTGGATTAACAGACTCGTGTCTGCCTGCTGTTGAGCCAGTGACACAGAGACAGACATTGTATTTTGTACGTATTTGGGACAAAGCAAAACCTTTTTGTTTATGGAGTTCTGTTTCATCAGGTTTTAATTAGACTTCTAAGCAGCTTTGTTATAATCCCTCATCCCCTTGACAAATATCTTAGCAGACCCATTCAGCCTGACATATGGCACTTTTTATTGGATTTAGTGTTTTTTGCAACACTATGTTCTGTCTGCTTCCACCTAACCAAGCTGCCATCACACAGCAAAATCACACAAAATAACTTACTGACAACAATATTCTAAACTAATATAAAAATCTGAATTAGTAACAAATAAATGAATGACTTCAGCACCAACTCTGAAGTCAGCCAATGTCATGCCACTGCACACAATAAAACCATCTGGTCGTAGAAACACGGTGGTGCTTCAATTTCTGTTAGGACCATCAAAGTTCTGGCTTAACCATTCTGCCCAAAATTGAGTTTTCAGTTGAATTAACTATTTTTTGTATGTTTAATTCCAGTTCCAGTCATTCATGTAAATCTTGTAAAGAAGCAGCAGAGGCAAACTCTAGTGATTCATTTGCTGTTCTGTTTCTGATTCATGTCCTTTGCTTATGTGTGATGAGTATGCCTTTAGTGCCTCCCACAAAACACAAAGTTGGGTTCCTGGTACACATGTAATGCTAAACTGTGTGTTTTGCATTTAGAAGGATTCACATGATGCCACCACAGATCGGTCCCTCTTAGTGCCTGGCCTCCGGGCGGCTGATGTTCTGTTAGTGGACTTGTGTGTGCTCAGACACTGCAATGCACTCTTTAGAAAGGTACAAAGCTCTCCTACCTATGAAGCCACCTGGGCAGATACACTGGTATGAATTGACCTGATCCTGGCAGCTGCCTCCTTGCTGACATGGAGCAGACTGACACTCATCCACATTGACTGAACAGACATCTCCTGCAAGAGCAACCATGTGATTATGTCCTCATCACTTCTGGCATTAATGATGCAACATCACAATAAATGGCGCACTTGAATGTGAGCTGACGCACCTGTGAATCCCGGTGGACAGTGGCAGATAAAACCATCTGCCTCTTCATAGCTGAAGTTGGTAGAAGCAAGTTCAGGCAGCTTCTTGTAGTTTTCCATTTCTGAGCGCTGAAAACACTCACCACCATTTTCACAGGGTAGCTGGTCACACTCATTGATATCAACCTGGCAGTTCTCTCCCTTGTAACCTGGACACACACAGATGCACACGGTTCGACTTACAGTAGGACAGCAGTGTCTTAAAAACTGTTGTCTACAGATGAAAGGGTTGGTGGTTTGATTCCTGGCTTCCCATGTCATGTGCCAAAGTTTCCTTGGGCAAGACAAGATTGAACCCCAAGTTGCCCCTGGTGTCAGCATTAGCTGTATAGCAGTTTGTTACTTGTTAGACTAGACAACTGTCACCGATTCAGAATGCTACACCATTCATATGCAGCACAAGGAATCCCTCCATGGCTTCCTGTAAGATCCTAAAAACAACCATCATTCTTCTATCTAGTCCATCATATTTTTCTAGTGGAGTTCTCTGTTCATGCCATGTACCTTGGCCTATGGAGCTTCAATCCCTTCCACTCATGTCAGTCTCAGCTCTTTCACTAAATATTCCTGTAAGTGACTAATCTGAAGCCTGCTCTGTCTCACATTCCTCATCTAGATCTTTTTTCAGAGGGAGGAGAGGTTCAACTTTGGTTCAATCTCCTAGTTTGGCAGGGAAGAAACCTTTCGTTCCTTTCTCTGTTTGTCCTCTACATATGTACTTACATGTAATGTAATATAATTTATAAACAGTAGTATATTTGGACAGGATGCTTAGATTAGAATATTATTTCACAACCAAGCTAGGAATCCTGCTGTACATTTTGGGCTTCCTACACCATATACTTTAATTTTTCTCAATTTAGACCTGTTATCCTCTAACCAAGGGCGGCACGGTGGTGCATTAGGTTGATTGGCTTCTCTCCATTGCCCGTAGGTGTGAGTGTGTGAGTGAATGGTTGTCTGTCTATGTGTTGCCCTGCCCTGCGATGGACTGGCGACCTGTCCAGGGTGTACCCTGCGTCTCGCCCGTAGCCAGCTGGGATAGGCTCCAGCACCCCCGTGACCCCGCACTAGGGAGTAAGCGGTTAAGAAAATGGATGGATGGATGGATGGATCCTCTAACCAATTGTACCACCATCCTGTGGTAAGAAAAGTGTATTACACGTGTTAATTTAAATCCAACGTGGCGTCAATCTCAACCAAGATGTGCTACAGCACATACTGAGAGAAAAATGCACAGGGTACAAAACTTAAAAACATTTCATGGTTGAAACGTGCTAAATTATGCTTTTAAATGTCTGTAGTTTCAGTTGGTATATAAATTTGACATGTTTTAGCAGTAGTAACAATCAAACTCAACACAGACGTTGATGCAATTTATCATTTTTATCAACAACAAATATTTTAACACATTTTGCCATGGTCTGGAATCGTTTTGTTGTGTCTAACACCAATTTTACGCAATATGAGGGGGATAATTTTTCTCAAAAACGACTTCATAGTCAAAGACCATACTTGGATTTTATCATTATCAATTCAATTTTATTTATATAGCGCTAAATCACAACAAAGTTATCTCAAGGCACTTTACAAAGTAAGGTTTAAGACCTTACACAACTAAACCCAACAGATCCCATATACAGCAAGCCTTTAATTTGACAGCAACAGTGGAAAGGAAAAACTCCCTCTCTAACGAGGAAGAAACCTTCAGTAGAACCAGGCTGGATGCGGGCGGCCATCTGCCTCGACCGGTTGGGGTGAGGTGATATAGAGAGAGAAAAGCACAGCAACAACAACAAACAAAAAAAGAGCAACACCTTGGAAGAGTTAATTATTGAAGTTAACTCCATATGAGTTATGGGGAAGAAGCTTTCTAGGTAAGACAAAGTACTTGGTAAATTTAAATTTGATTGATCTAGACAGTGATTTCTGTCATTTGGAGGAAGTCACTGCTGAATTTCTTCTCTAATGGTGATAATTTTATTAGTAAAGTAATTCATAAAATCATTGCTGCTGAAATTTAAGGAGATAAAAGGCTAAGCATAGCTATGACTCTTTTTGTTTTCCTCAATTAAGGAGGAATGATATGTTTTTTGTAACAGCACAAAGTGCTTTTTCATATTTTATTAGACTGTCCTTCCATGCTATGCAGTTTACATTTATTTTGTTGGAACGCCACTGCCTTTCTAGTTGTCTGGTCCTGTGCTTCAGGCTGCGTATCTCTCAGTTATACTATGGAGCTAACCTCCTCTGATTCACTACCTTCTTCAGAGGAACCACTGTGTCTAAAATTGTACGTAGAGAAGCTGCAGCATCATCTACAAGACAGTCAACCTGTTCATAAGGATTAAGGTGACTGTTCTCCTCTATGTAGCTACAAGACTATGAGGCAAAAGATGATGGAATCATCTGCTTGAATTTGGCAACAGCATTGTCAGATAAACATCTGCTATAGTAAGATTTCTTTCCAGCTGCTGTGAGGTCAATTATGGTAAATTCAAAAGTTAATAAGAAATGGTCAGATAACAGAGGGTTTTGGGGAAGAACTATTAAATTATCAATTTCAACCCCATATGTTATGACAAGATCGAGGGTATGATTAAAACGCTGAGTGGGTTCATTTACATGCTGAGTAAAACCAATAGTCTCTATTTAAGGAGTTAAAAGCAGTGCGGAGACAGTTGCTGTCAACATCTACATGAATGTTAAAGTCTCCCACTACAATGACTTTTTCTGTGCTAAGAACTAAGTCAGAAAGAATTCAGAGAATTCAGTTAAGAATATGGAGCAGGAGGACGGTAAACAATTAATAATTCTGAGTTATAAATTGCTGTTACTCCTCCACCTCTACTCTTAGGAACATGATAGTAGATGTGGCTCATTGGAGTTGACTCATTTAAACTAACATATTCATCCTGCTGCAGCCAGGTTTCAGTGAGACAGAACAGATCTATGTGATGGTCACTTATCAAGTCATGTATTAACCAGGATTTAGATCAGAGAGATCTGATATTTAATAAACCACACTTTATTGGCTTACGGTTACTTTGTTTTGTAAGAGGAATCGTTTTAATGTTTATTAAATTCTGGTAAGTCACTCCTTTTTGATTATAATGCCCCAATAATCCCAAATAGATAGGAAAAATTCAAAATGCAATGAAACCAAAGCTCGGGTCTCTAGAGGCTATGATGGTGCTAAGATTAGTGCTTACCTGGCCAACAGAGGCACTTGTAATGATTGACTCCTTCCAGGCAGGTAGCTCCATGCTGGCAGGGGTCAGAAGCACATTCTGGGATGTCGTCTTCACAGTGGCTGCCCACAAACCCTGTTCCATCACAGTCACATTTATAGCTGTGGAAAAGCATAAACACAATAGTCCCATGATGAGCTCTCTCTCTTTTTCTTTTTGCTCATGCCTTTTGCTCTGACCATTCTATTTTCCAGTCCAAAGGTTGATGTTACTAGTATTCATTAAAAACTTATATCATCAATCCAGGTGAGTGTAACAAACTTCGCATACATATATCCTCCTGAAAAAGCAAAACTTGACAACACAACAAGGCAACTAACCCAGCACATGTTGCACATTGAGCTGCTGGACACGACAGAAGAGAGTGACAAACAACACAGTTAGGAACAATACAGCCTAATATCTGGCAATAAGACTCCACCAAAGCTCCCATGGGTTTTCTGGATACACTTTAGTATGATGCACAATGAACTTCAACTGTTACAGAGCCTGGCATTTGTGTGTGATTCATGGGAAGATACATTTTCTAAAAACGTCTTTGTCAAAATAAAACTTCAAAAACATTTCATCGTTACCATCATCCACATTACAGCAGTTTTGTTATAATGTGCTGCAATGTAATTTGCAATGGCTGTCATTATCTACAGGACATACAATCATAAAACTTAGGCAGTCTGAAGTTCCTGAACTACACTGAAAGAGCTTGTTCATTGGGCTATTGGACAGCACTGCATTTAGAACAGACTATGAAACCACAAGTGTGGCTTCATAGAACAAGAGCTGCACCACTACAACTGTCAATTCCCAGATGTTCACAGACTGATGTTGAAAGAAGAGGGGATGTTACATCATGTATTTCATCTGCTTTATTCTAAGAAAATACTTCTTACGCAGCATCTCAGTTCCTTGGGAAGGGTGGGTTTTTTTTTTCATTACTTCACTGCACCAACACTGTGGTGCCAGTTGACCTACCTGTCAACCTCGTCTATACACCTGCCATCATTCTGACAAGGAATACTGGCACATTCGTCGATGTTGACCTCGCAGTCTTGACCCTGGAAGCCGGCCACACACTCACACACGTAGGCAGCGACGTAATCGCGACACGTGGCACCATTCTGACAGGGATGTACCTCACACTCATCAATCTCCACCTCACAGTTGATCCCTGATGGGGACAGAGCAGGGATGGCACTGAGTAAAGACATGAGAATAGTTTGTGTGTTGAGATTAGCAACACACAGAGGAATTTAAACATGCATCCAGATATAAATGTAAAACAGCAACACTAGAGCTGCGGAGGACAGCAAAGGTCATGCAACTTCTTTTTGGTTTTGTAAAGATCTAATAGTGAAAAGTATTATTTTAAAATGTCTTTCGCTCCGTGAGTTGATAATCACAACATACTACAAAGAACAAAGGACTTAGGGTATTTAGGGGGATTCAGTCTCTGCTAAAAATACATTTACTATATATGCTATATATACATAGAACCTGAAATATGCATGCATGATGTGGTAACTACTGTACTGTCCACCCAAAAAGTTCCAAATCCTGGGAGTTCCAGCAAAATACTTAACTAATTTATAACTACTTTCAACCTTTCAGCTCAAAGTTTGAAAAAATAAATAAACCTGAAATACCTTTGAAGCCTGGAACACAGTCACAATTATAGTAATCCACTTTATCCAGACAGGTGCCGTTATTCTGACAGGGCTGGGATGCACATTCGTTGATGTCAAGGTCACAGTGGTAGCCTTGGAAACCAGGCACACAGAAGCATTGGTAGCCATTGACCCTATCTTTACAGATGGCGCCATTCTTACAGGGCTCAGACCAACATTCATCAATGTTTTCCTCACAGTTTGTTCCCCCGTACCCAGGAGCACATTGGCACAAATGCCCAGTGTCAGGAACATCAAAACAGGTGCCACCATTTTTGCATCTTTCCTCTGAACATGTGGTCACATTGTTCTGGCAGTCGTTGCCTCCTAGTCCAGTGACACAGTGGCAGGAATAGCCATTGATTTCATTGACACACAGGGACTTGGTGCCATTGCAAGGGTTGCTCTGACATTCATCTATATCATGGGTGCAGTTGAGACCTGTGAAGCCATCTGGGCAGTGGCAGGTGAACTCATCAGTCCCAAGGTTGCTTGTACAGTTTGTACAGGGTGCCAGGAGACAGGCATTGTATAGCTCATCGCAGTTTTTACCCATATACCACACGGGCCCTTTGGGGCAAATGCACACGTAGTCACCAAGATGGTCAAGACACGTGGCACCATTGTGGCAGGGAGAAGAAAGACACATGTCGGCTGTGACTGTGCACAGGAGACCTGGAACAGGAGAGAACACTGCTGTTAATGGAACAATGCTGCAGATTTATCAGGTTCAAGAGAGACATGATCACTTTGCGTCTAATTCAGACATTGTAAACCCATGTTCTTCTGTTATAATGACCAATCTGCTTAGATACAAGTAAGCCTGTTTCATGTGGCATTGCACTTCTTTGTATATCATTTGTAGCTTATCTTAACTCGATACTTTATAGGTAACTTAGTGTTTAATACATTTAAAGCCTGAAATGTCATGATATAATCAGTTTTTTGATCGAGTGTTAACTGCTGTCTAGATCCACTATCACTCATTTCATTTCCTCCAACAAATACAGTACCTGAATAAAACAAATACAAATGTTACAGTGTTATAAAAGTGTAACTAATATACTGTGGTGAACATATAAGAAAGAATTTTGAAGCTAAAGATTCTGATATTAGATAGGTCTCAGTGGAAAACAGGTCCAAACTTAATTTCCTCCAGAAAAACACAAGATTTTCTAATGTTTACGTGGATTTTTCTATGCTACGCTATGATCATCATAATACTTTGTGTTCTTATTTGACGTGTGGAACATAATTGCCTGTGGTTATTACAAGTGGTAGTTAGTTTATGATTGGTATTTAGAAGGAAAGGCCTTTTGATGAGTAATGTTCTGCTGCTTTGTAAGCAGGTGCCTGCGACTCTTTGCTGCAACGTCTATTTTCCTCATTCTTCCCTGTATCCACTTAACACCCCTGTTCTTCTCACATGCATCTGCCATCATCTCCTTTGTCCCTGTCAGACTAACCCTTTCTCCTCACACCAGTTTCCCACCTCTTCTCCTGGCTCCATGCTTTCTACACCTGAGAACTGCTTGTTTAAGCTTTGGCCATTTCCATTTGAATAGAATTCATCCATTGATTTTCAAAAAGCTGTTGCTCAGATTTATAAGATTTAAATTTTTCACATTAAGTGCTACAGTAGTGAGATAAATATAAGCACTAAGCCCAGGTTAGAACTAGAACTAGAACTAGACCTAGAACTGTAACCCAGAGACAAGCTGAGGACCTGTGTAGGCTTTCTAGCCACCACATAAAAAGCCACCTGAAAGGCCAGGGTTCAGGCCAAGCTGTTAATGGGACAGTTGCTGTTGATGTTAGTTAACCTTTATTTTGGTTTGATTCTCATATACTGTAATGTGTCTGTTTTAATGTCAGCCCTTTGAGCTACAGTAAGCACTTTACCTGCCTAAAAACATGATACACAACAACAGATAATACAAAACTAATACAAACCAAAAGAAAGCAGTTTATCACATGTTTATTCTTACTGAAAGAAATATATTGTTCCTAAATAGGGGAAGTCCTGCTGTTTTTCAGCAGCTCTATTTCTATAAAAAGGGATGAGGATTAAGACTGGAGGAAAAGGAGCAGAAGCTTCATCACATCTAGCCCTGTTTACCTGCTCATTTCAGATTATAAACATTCTGACATCTAGTGGCCAAACAGACTCTAACATAACACAAGTTATTATGTTCCACAGCATGAATATTACAGACTAATGTTGTCATTGTTGAGATTTGTCAGTGATGTGAATATTACACACACAGCTTTGTGTAAAGTGGGCTGCAATTAAAACTAATTTACATAGCATGATAAGTAATTATATATATTTATATTTTTTATATATTTTATTTGTTGCTCATATTTTTCCTAGAAATAGCCTCCTGCAGCCATTTGCCATGTTTTTGCACTCTCACTGTTTTTACATCTTACTGTTTCATGTAAGTACAATTTATCCTTATTTTTACTGTATTTTGGATCTCTGGGTGAGATCATGGTCATCGCCGCTCTTACTGTCACTGACTTATCACCAGTGCTGAAACAATTGGTTAAGATGTTTTGTTTTCCCTCAGCACTTTTCATTAAGACTGTGATTCTAGAGTGGCTTTTATATTGTTATGAGCCTAAAAGGTTTTTTTACTTTTACTACATTTTATTGATTTTCTCTATTCAGAACTATGAAAGCTTCGTGGTAATAGTTATAAAGTGCCATTGCTTTATCCAAATATCACACCAAATATTACAACAGAACAATGATGTTAGAGTAGGAAAAGGTTGGGAGCCGCCTTTTTGCCAATATATGCAGATCAATTGTAAATCTTAAACCCCCAATACTGCAATTTTTAACAAAAAATTAATTATTTCATTGGATAGTTAAATGTTGTGTTTTTGTGTGAAATTAAAAGTAGGGGACAAGTGGAGACAGAGCTTGTTTGCTTACCTCATGACCCTGAACCTCAAAAACAAACTCAACCAAATGCCCAGAGCTTAGTTAACTAACGAGTTCATCACCCACTTTAGGGTGAATGGCCATGACTACTACAGTGTGACCACTTTCCAAAGATAGGAGAAAATGGCCCAGACTAGACTCTAAAGCAATGTTTTTGCCCTAACAGGGTATTGTTCTATGTGTCACTATGGCCCATACACCAGTAACAAGCTTACTCATAAAATGATGACAAAATACAATCCATAATAAATAAATACCACAAGTAAAATCAATTAGGATAATAGTCTATGCTGATTCTGTTTGGGAATGCTGACAGATACCAGTACCAGAAACAAAATTAGCTGCAGCAACACAACTGTGTAGACTTTGAAACGCAGCTCAAACAACAGACAAAGACAGACAATCAGATATTTATTTATAGATTTCTGTGACATAGAAATGCTTTCATTGGCCCTGTGGCGTGTGTAAACCTCAAGCATCAGAATGTGTGACTAGACATTTGATGGTAACAGTGGTGTTTTCTTCCCTTGCAGATGTTACATCATCAACCAAACAAGTCATTTTCTTTGTCTCCTATTTTTACATGTTGTATTGTGTTTTGTATTTTACTGCCTTTCACTAGCCTTTCACTATTTTTCTGTAGAAGTGGGCTGGGTCTATTCACTCTTCACCCCACCATCTAAACATAATTAACCCCTCATACATTCCTCAGAGCTGATAACCGCTCCTCCCACACGCATCACCCTAACCCCCTTATCATAGATCACAGTTATGGCCAAACAGGGCTGATGCCTGGCACTGACTGGTACGAGTAACGCTAAGCAGAGCTCTGACTGTTAAGTTAAAGGGGGGTAAAACCTAATTCTGTCCAAATATATAGGCCTGCATCTTCAAGGTGGTTAAAAGTCCACTGCTAGGTCTGATGTTCATTTAAGAAAAGAGAAAAGAAACTTTTAGCAGGTTTTCTAGTCAAATCCAATGAATTTATGAACACCTTTTTACTAAACAAGCATCACTTTCAAAGAAAGAAAAAGCCTAGAAACAATCATTATATACTGCTGTCACACTGGACATGCCACACTGCATTAATAGCAGGTCTTCAGAGCTTAACAAAGAAGGACCATGTTATTTGTTTTGCTTCTGCTTCAGTTTTTACCTAAACTTTACTATTAAGATCATACTTTATTAAAAACAATGGTAAGGAAACAACATGAAAAACAGTAGAAGGACTAAAATGTTGTTTTTGGCCCATAATTACATCAGTTGACACGAACAGTGAACTATAAAATAATACCAGACTTATTTTTTTAATATATATGAACATACTGTAGGTAAACCCATGTTGTGCACATGTGCACATGCACAAGTGTTTAAGACAGGTACAATATGAAATAGGTTCCTGTATTTTTGGAGGCAGGGTTGACCCCATGTAACCCAGAGAAATCAGACAGGTGGTGTTTGCTGCTGGGCAGAGAAAGCAGTAGTGCTGGGAATCCCAGAGAGGGGGAAGTCCCATGCTAATACAAGTTGAGCTTAGGACAGTCACTCTGAATCACTGAAATAACGGCAGCACTGATTCACTCCAGTGCTCCTGTGGCTAGGCAGATGGTAGCTTCACTTCAAACTTAAAAATGCATCTGTGGCCGTTTGTTTTAAGATTATAACTTTAATTTAAATAATTAGACTCATTGAAGAGTTCCTTAAAATCATACTTATCTAAAAGGTGACATTGCTTTTGAGAAGCTAAGTAGTGAATGAATGAAGTTTAATAAAAACTCCTGAAAACGGAAATCATCTTTATTAGCCTATGCTCTGCTTCCTGTCAGTTTGTGTTTTTAGTTTTAATCCTTAGGCACCCAGTGCCAGGTCTCTTACCAGGCTTCTTAATACGCATCGCTCCCTCCCATTCAGAGATTGAGACAAAAAAGCTGCGCAACACTGGAGCCACACGCTCAGCTCGTTACCATGGTGACCTTTAACAATGCGGCTGGCGGCCAATCCCTGCTGCTCGCCCTCCACTATTTAAATGCGCTTCAGACACTTCACAAAAATGAAGGTTGCAGGAAAAATGGGTCAACAGGGTTTCAGAAGGTGCCGGGGGTCGATCCCTCTTCACCTCTTCAGTTCAAACACATTCCAGGGCTGGAGCTACACAATACATTTATAACTTGCTCACTTCAAGACATATGTATCTATGCATATAGTTCTAAACACACATGATGCAAACAAAACTTGTGGGGATGTACAGCGTCAGATAGAGTTGTGTAATTATAAAAAGCTAAGATTTGTGCCTCTCGTCTGCAATTACTTACCTAGTTTGAACATCATTACAGTGATCAGTACTGTCTTCTGGTACTTAGACCAAATTTTTCCAAACTCCATTGTGATGTAGTCTGCTAAAGTTTCCAGGTACAACAATGCTGTCACTTCTCCATCCAGCACACTGCAGTGCTACATCCAGCTACGGATGATGAGTCCTAGTGCCTCCATGTCAGACCAGAAGGACGCTGGGTATGAATGTGGATCAACATATGCCTGAGTCTCTGTGAAGACCGCTGGTTCTGATCACTGTGAGGGGCGGAAAACATGGGGTGGAATCCAGGAATCCAGGCTCCCACCCGCTGAGACTTTCTCAGGATATCTCAGTATATAAACAGCCAACATGAGCCCCTCGCTTTTATCCTAATCATCCAATATGTTGAGTTACTTACCAAACAGCTTTAAAGACAGTCCTTCCGTGGTGCTATTTTGTTCACGTCTTGTTCATAATCGTTTTGTTATTCTTGTTTGTAGTTGTTGTTAGTAGTAAAACACAGGAAAACTTATTAAGTATAGTAAACTTAATTAAGTAATAGTAAACTTATTAAAATTGCCAATGCATTAATTATGAAAATTGTTATTTTTAGTCTTTTATGGGCTGATATAATTCATTTATTGCTTGACGTTTAATAAATTAATTATTACAACATTCCTTGTTTTTGTTAATCTTTGACCACAATCCATATTTAAATCCTGATCATTACCCTGAAATTTGTTTTTCCTTTACTTGCCCTCATGTAGAGCACTTTGCTAAACTGTTGCTTGAGGTAAAATAGTTACCACTTTTTCTACACTCACATATCTATCATTTACGAGTGATTCATAACCTGTTATTTACTGAACACACCTGATCTAATCAATCAGTATTAGCTAGGGAAGAGTTGGAAAACCTACAGGACAGTAGCTCTCAAGGACCAGGAATGGACATCCCTGGCTTAGACAATGGGTTGTCCATGGCTTAGACTATGTTTAGTACAACATGGATGTGTCAAGATGTCCACCAGTTCAGAGTACATTTAGCAATGAGAGTATGTTTTTAAAAGCAAGATCTCGCAACTGCTGATTTTTATTCTGTTAGGAGTCATGTGATTGGTTGAGCCTCAGTGAACTAACCCAGCAGGGTCAGCAGTCGAATATGAAACTCTGCAAGAAGATGAGTTAAAAGCTGCAACAAAACCTGAAAACCTAAAATAACAGTTTTGTGTTAGCAAAACAAAATTCAAAGCAGTAAAACCAATTAATACAAATATTCAGGCATTCAAATCTTATTTTCTAACCTGTGCTTTGTATTGTTCATTGTTTTAACTGTCTCGTTAGTGGAACGTGTTTACTGTCAAATGCCGGAGTGTTTCGTTACATTTGAAGCTCCATATTATCTCTATGGACACAATATCCCCTGTACATTTCAAACCCAACAACATACTGGTGGACTAGTGGACCAGACACAAAAAATCTATTTAGTGTATGCAGTTTAGTGCAGTAAAGAATGTAAAGATGCATATGTAGGGGAAACCGAACAACAGCTTCTCCAACAAGCACAACAGAACAGTCAAGTCAGTCAGGATTGAGCAGGCCACCTCCATCAGAAACGGAAGGGCAACCAGTTCAGGAAGCCACGGTTCTACTCTCGAAAGAGAAAACAGTTTAAAAGGGGAGTCAGACAGTCTACTTACATCAAAGTTGATAATCTCTCAACTGATGAGGGGGGCTAAGGCACAAATTACTGGCTGTTACTTCACAAAATGGTGAAATGAGCTACTTAGTTTAATGTGTGGACACAGTTTTTGGCAGAAAACTGGAGTTGAGCAGAAAATAAATGAAAATAATAAACGAATGACCATTACCTTGCCTTAACTACTTAGATAAACATAACAAAAAACTTGACAACATGGAAAAGCAACAAACACACTTGAGCTCCTAAGATTTTTGGCATAGAATCGTGAATGAAAGCAGATAATCTGGTCCTGTGGATGTGAATGTGTACTGAAGCTTGAGGGAAGGCATTGGTGTAAATTAAAGCTCTGTTAGAGAGCGAGTATAATAGAGCAGACCAGACCTGCAGACAGAAAGTGGAAATGAACTGAAAGGAATATGGATGGAGAGTGAATATGCTTTTATAGCTTGAAGAATACTTTTATTCATTTTTATTCAGAAATATAATTTTTTTCAGTGCCTGAATGATGTGATTGAAGTCCAGTCACTTTAACCTTTGGGCCACCAGGCCAAACACATTTCCCTGCCCCCCAAGAAAAACTTCTGTAAAAAGACAGAATAAATTATTAACATCACAACAATAATCATAAATTATTAACAGCACATATGTCACTTGATACACGCTTCAGGATTTCCAGGGTTACTGGGCACACGCTTTGAAGTCTCCGAATGACTTAACCCATCAACTGACATCGTCCACTCACAGTTATTAACACTTTAGTTCAGGTTGCCACAGTGACACACATCCACATCATCAGAACTAAAGAAGTCTTCTGAATGGAAGTTAAATGTCTTTATAAAGGTAAAACAGTTTCTGTTGAACAGAAGCTTTGGGATAAACATAAGGAATAAGAATATTAACTAGCCCCAACTTCTTTCTTGTTCATTGTGTCTCGTGTTTATTCTCTCCTCAGTTTGAAGTTTCTTGACAGTTTGAAGGAAACATAAATCTGCTTTAGATGCTGTCTAGTAATATGGCCACTTCTAGTAGACATCAAGAAACCAAGACCATCCACAGTGAAGCCCATGATGCAGAAATTAAGTCTCCCTGCAGGTTCTCTACAGTCAACACAGTGCCCCTGAAGATTGCAGCAGTATGAATGTGACAGTCACTAAGTCATGTGATCTATAATGTTCCTAGAAAAACAGTTTGAGCTGGAGGAGTAGTTGCAATCTATACCTCAAGCCTAGACTGAAACACACTTAAAATATAAAATATATCTAATCTATTTATCTAAGTCTTTTTCACCCAAACTGGAAAAACTCAAAAAACAGTTTTGTTTCTTATTTTGTCTTATTGAGATTTTGATGGAATGTCCAGAATTTCAATCTAATTTAATCCTTTGCACTGATATTCATCAGCATATGCATCAGATCATTTAGTAGTTTTTTTCTCTCAAAACTCTTAAGTTATCTGACGAGTGTTATCAATTGAATTCTATAACAGCAATTCCACAAATTCACCACAAATAGTTGTTTTGTTTTGGGTTTTTTTTAAAGCTGATACTACGTTTAAGGAAGTGATGACATTATCATTCTCATGTACTGTAGCAACACAAAGAAAAGCAGGCATCTTCAACATACAAATACATAGAGACAGCATCTGACACTCCCTGTAAATATTTGGGGACATCATGAATCTCTGATTCAAGTTGAATTCCAGTGAAAAACCCTGGATTCCTTGATTTGCTGTTGCCTCTTCTATTGTGTGGCAGCGACAGCCAATCACTGAGGAATGTAAAGCTGGGAGGCTTCTGTTCTCCACATTTGCATTTTACAGAAGTTCGAAGACCTGTGTCTTATCAACACCCTCCCTTATTAGGTGATTAATTAAATTTTGTTGTTGTGATGGCAGCAGATTGGAGATAAGCCTGAAGTTGGGCTCAGGACATTGGGATAGAGGGGGGGTGGGGATGTGTGGCAGAGGGGGAGTAGTCCATAGGGACATCTGCTAGGCAGATAGTTGGTGGATAATCTCCCTGCACCCCAAATGGAGGGAGGAGGAGCAACAGCCCACTCAGCCAAGATGTACACTCTACCCTTTAAGGTGCATGCTGGTGTCACTGCTGCATAACCAGTCTGTCACTGCTCATGAGGCTTATACTTTATAGTACTATGCTGGTTACTGTGTTACATAAGACATAGAAGATGCTGCATTTGGTAAATGTGTAAATCTTCTTTTCCGCATTGTATTATTGTATTCTTAGTGGAAGCAGTATACTGTCAATCATTTACTGACTCACTTTGGAAAAATCTTTTCAGTTTACAGATTTCCTTGCCTAAAGATAATGAAAAACATTTCAGGTAGAGCTGTGCCACATACACTTAATGAGCTGAAAATGATGAGCTAAAATCATAGTCCATCATGTTCAGCTGTCATTTAATTAATTATTTTATTTAAAAAAAACATAAACTATACAGATATAACAGTAGATGATTAGTATTATACAAATAACAAAAACTCCTGAGCAGCCTGTGCAGAATACAATGTTGGACTAGTGGTAGTTTGGAGCTGTTAAAACTGGTTTGAACTGAGGCACAGACAACTTGACAGAGCTGAGTGGTAGGAACTCCTGTAGCCACAAGATGTCTCCTGATTTACTTGAACTCTCTAAGACCAGCTAAAAGCCAACAACACTAACTAGTCCCACATAGGGAATAACTAATATACTCTGGCTACTCAACTGACAGCTGGGTCAGAACTGAG
This sequence comes from Betta splendens, assembly GCF_900634795.4. Lineage (NCBI taxonomy): Eukaryota > Metazoa > Chordata > Actinopteri > Anabantiformes > Osphronemidae > Betta > Betta splendens. The sequence goes on from NC_040898.2 coordinate 1,888,556, forward strand.
AAACATTAGGGATGACCCAACAATATTCATGCTTCAATAACTGCCAATAATTAAAGATGGAAACATAAGAATCACTGCTGGGCAAAAGGTCCAAACTTACGAACTGTGACTACTGCAGAAGCAGGACATGAACTAACACAGGACATTAACATTAATTTAACAAGAACACTGTCAAACTATTAGAGTTAATTACAGGGACAAATAACCAACAGTCTGAGAAATGTAGTCTAAATTAGTAACAAATAAAGGGCCGTCTCAAATATAGATAGTCACTTTAAGATGAATACAGATACTGTTCATGCCTTTCAGTATAAACTGATTGGTGGAGGTAGCTGTCGTGATTTTGCCCTCCGGCCTGCTGGAGGAACTTTTGGGTTGTGTTCTTTTGTCTTGATTTGTCGTCATGTGACTTTGTATATGAGTTCCTCTGTGTAATTTGTGTAAGCTATTTCACCTGTTTTGTAAGTATTTAAATTCCTAGTTAGTGTTCCTGTGTTGTTAATTGTCCTGTCTTGCAACTCAGTTTCCTCACTTTGTATGTTTAGTTTATAGTGTGTTTAGTATGCCTGTATATTACCTGCGTAGCATTGATTTTTATTTCATGTTCATGTTTCTGGTTTCTGGTTTAGCCTTGTCAGTGTATTATGCTCCCAGTCTAGTACTTGTGTTTATTTTGTAATCCTGGCTTAGTTCTGTGTGTTCTTTGTAGATGTTTTCGCTCACGTAATTTGTTTAGTGTTACATTTAAATTACTTAAAAGTTCAGGTTGCTTCTCTGCCCTGAGCTCTAAGTTGAGCAGGCCTGATGCACTGAGGTGCTTAGGCATATTAGCCTCCCTGGTAAGTGCAGCTTGTGTGAGTTGTAAGTGTGAGCCCTGAGTGTGTGTGTGTGTATAAATGACAATAGAAGTGAACAGACAACTCAACAATTCAAATAGATAGAAGCATTTCTGACAAGAAAATGGTTGTGATTTACAGGTGACAGAAATATGAATATAGAGCAACTAGACAGTGGACAAGGACATAATCTGAATTGTTGCTTATTTTTCTAGAGGTAAAATTTGTGGTCGTCTTATGACAAGAAAGACTAAATTCCCCAAGAAAAACTGGAAAAGTAACAATTAAATTGTGACCTGTAGCAGGAGATCTTAAATGTAAGATATAAATACAGGGTGTACATTGTCAAAGCGCCTATAGAAACTCAAACGTTGGTGATAAAATACAATAAACAGAGAGAGCTAATGAAAAACCCGAGAGGCAGTGCACTTTAGTTTACAGTCCTCAGAGCTGAAGATGGAATGAGAGGAAAGGCTGTAGGCCTCAGAGGCCAAACTAGAATCAAAGAAAGCCTCTTTGGACTCAAAAAAAAAACTCATGGAATGAAAAAAGGGAGTTTGTGTTTTATGAAAGGCCTCAGAAGAAAAAAAATAAATGAGAGAAGTCTGCCCCAAGCAGATAAACCTAGATGTTGTCCAAGCTATGAGTGAGGAAATGACTGGAGTCTGAGCATTTTCAACCTGTGGAAGAAGAATGTGAAGAGAAGCCAGTATTAATGATTGATACCAGTCATTCATGTAAGTGGCATTAACACTAAAGTAGGAGGAGAAGACAGGAATGAAGAACAAATTAAGGAAATTTGACAGAAACTTGATAAAATGTGTCAGAGGAAGTTTAATCACTGAACTGTATCTGGATATCTGGAGTGAGAGACCTTTGACTTATGTGTTTATTTGGTGGTTACAGGCTTGGTGCACCAGTATAAAAAACTAAACAGTGTGTCACCACTCAGGTTTGTACAATAATAATAATAATAATAATAATAATAATAATAATAATAATAATAATAATAATAATAATAATAATAATAATAATAATAATAATAATAATATTTAATAATATATAATTATAATTAATTATTATTATTGTATATAACAATAATTATATTATATAATTATAATTTATTATTATTATTATTATTATTATTATTATTATTATTATTATTATTACTAGTAGTAGTAGTAGTATTTTATTTATTTTTTATTCACCAGGTTTGCACAAGACTAACAAGGAATTGTATCCAGTCTGACTCCGTCCTTTCATACCCTCATACCAAACAGAAACAACGAATAGAATAAAATAAATTAAAAAGTCCTTTCTCTGTGTGATTGAGTTCAGCTCGAACACAGCCTGGGGGAAGAAGCTAGCTCTGTGTCTGGTGGTTCTGGTGGCTATGGCTCTGTGGCACCTGCCAGAGAGGAGGAGTTTAAACAGTTTGTGTGCGGGGTGTGTGGGGTCAGCAGTGATGCTTGCTGCCTGTTTTTTGAGTTTGGCCCGGTACAGATGCTCAATGGATGTAGGCTCAGTCCCAGTGATTTTTTTCTGGTGACTGGCTCACTCGCTGCAGTCTGTGTCTGTCCTGTTTGATGGCTGAACCAAACCACCCATTGATGGAGGTGCAGAGGACAGACTAGATGATGGCAGTATAGAAGATGGGGCTGGTTGAACTTCCTGAGCTGTCTTAGAAAGTACAACTCTGCTAGGCCTTTTCGTGGGGGGGCACTTGAGGTCCTGGGAGATTGTGGACCCTAGGAAGTTGAATGAGTCCATAGTAGACTGTATGCAGACTCATCACCTACCTGGATGAGCCCAACAACGGTCAAGTCATCGGCATACTTCAGGAGTATCACAGACGGGTTCCCTGAGGTGCAGTCATTAGTGTACAGGGAGAAGAGCAGTGCGGAGAGTAAACACCCCTGTGGTGCGCCGGGGCAGATGGTATTGAAGGCAGAGCTAACATCCACAAACAAGATCCTGGCATATGTGCCAGGGAGAGCCAGGTGCTGCAGGATGTATTGGAGTCACAGGTTTACTGCATCATCAGCAGACCTGTTTTTCCTGTAGCTAAACTGAGGTTGGTCCAGCAGGGGGTCTATGATGTCCTTCAGATGCCTCAACACCACCCTCTCAAAGTTCTTCATAATTACGGACGTCAAGGCGTCAGGCCTGTAGGCATTAAAGCTGGTGATGGTGGACGTAGGGAGGGGCACGGCGGTGGACTGTCTGAAGAAGTTGGGCACTGTAGACAGCTGCAGAGACCAGTTGAAGATCTCAGTGAGGATCGGTGCCATCCAGTCAGCACAGACTCTGTAGTAGGTTGGGGAAATACCGTTAGGTCTGGGGGCCTTTCTGGCTTCCTGCCTCTGAAGGAGTCGGCAGGCGTCACTTTTACAAATCCTTAGTGCCAGCAGGGGGGTCTGGTGACGAGAGGGTGTGAGTCAGCCTCACTCACTGTCGTTTGTGCCTATGGGCAGAATTGGCGCTGTTGAGTACCAGGCCTTCTTGGATTCTCTGCAGGGAGTGTGGTATTATGTTATTGGACCTTTGTGCACAGTATGGCCATAACAAACACCTTGTTCGAACATAGGGGTGTCTATATCAGTGCACATGGCACCAGGACACCCTAGGCCGGAATCTGATGGTAGACTTTGTAGTTGTGTCACCTGACCTTCGGCCATTTGTTTTGGAAACTGCGGTAAAGAGAGGAGCTGAGCTGTCAACTGATCACCACCTGGTGGTGAGTAGGATCCGCTGGCAGGTACGGAGGGTGGAACGACTTGGCAGGCCCAAACATATCATGAGGGTTTGTTGGGAATGTCTGGCCGAACCCTCAATCAGAGGGATCTATAACTCACACCTCAGGGAGAGCTTCGACCAGATTCCGATGGAGGCTGGAGAAAGTCCACCTCCATCATCAGCGTGGGCATTCAGAGCTGGGGACACAAGGTCTCCTGTGCCTGTTGTGGTGGCAATCCCCAAACCCAGTGGTGGACACCAGAGGATGCCATCAAGCTAAAGAAGGAGTCCTATCGGGTCTGGATGACTTTTGGGACTCCTGGGGCAGCTGATGGGTACTGACAGGCTAAGCGTGTGAGTCAAAATCTCTTAAGGAGTACAGGGAGGCCATGGGGTAGGACTATCCTTCGGCCTCAAAGAGATTCCGACAAACCATTCGACGCCTCAGAAGGTGGAAGCAGTTCTCCACCAACTCTGTTTTCAGTGTAGTTGGGCAGCTGTTGGCATCGACTGAGGATGTCATCGGACAATGGAAGGAGTACCTTAAGGATCTCCTCAGTCCCTACAACACGCCTTCTGCTGAGAAAGCGGAGGCAGGGGTCTCAGAGGTGGACTTGCCCGTCACCCAGGCTGAGGTCACCAAGGTAGTTACCAAGCTCCTCAGTGGCAGGGCAGCAGGGGTGGATGGCTCTTTGCTAAGGTCTCTGAACAACCGGAGCAGGAGCTTTGTTCACATTGCCGGCAGTAAGTCAGACCCAATCCTGGTGCACGTTGGACTTTGGCAGGGCTGCCATTTTTCACCAGTTCTGTTCATTATGTTTTTGGACAGAATTTCTAAGCGCAGCCAGGGGCCGGAGGGTGTCTGGTTCAGGGACCACAGGATTGCGTCTCTGCTTCTTGTGGATGACGTTGTCCTGTTGGCCTCATCGGGCCAGGACCTCCAGAGTGCACTGGGTTTTTTGTAGCTGAGTGCGAAGCGGCTGGGATGAGAATCACTTCCTCCAAGTCTGGGCCATGGTTCTCGACCGAAAATAGGTGGTTGGCTCTCTCCAGGTTGGAGGAGAGCTCCTGCCCCAAGTAAAAGAGTATCTTGAGGTCTTGTTCACGAGTGAGGAAAGGAAGGAGCGCAAGATTGACAGATAGATTAGTGCGGCGGCTGCAGTAATGTGGTCGGTGTACAGATCTGTCGTGATTTTAATTCAATTTACCGTTCAATCTATGTTCCTTCCCTCACCTATGGCCTGAGCTTAGGGGTCATGACCAAAAGAACAAGATCTGGTCAAGATCACAGAAGAGCAGGAGGAAGTGCCTGGGGAGAGGGTATAGTTTAGAATAGTTCTGTGACTTTTGATGTTGTTCACGCTTCACTGTGTTTAGTTTATTTACATTAAATGTTCTTACTGACTAATTCAGTAAGCAAGCTCTGCACAACAATGCATATCAGAAAAACTGCTGACCTCCTTTTAATGACATATATTTTTCTGTGTGTGGTGTAAACAGATTGTCAGGTCTCACTCTGTGCTGTCCTTTGGGTTCCTGTACACAATAATGATGAGAGTCTAATAACGCAGGAAGACAGCACCTTCCAGCAGTGGCCCCCACTGGGTTCTACCATATTTTAGAATGTTCCCCATTTGTCACCCAAACCTTGTCTGAAGTATACCCACTGAGAGTTTGAAGTAATGAAAGGGATTTAAGTTAAGCTTGGATCTGTAAATACAATAGTAAAACAGTCCATTCCATTTACCTTTTAAGGCTACCTTAGCTCACATTCCGGAGAGGGATGCACAGCAGGGGAGTCAAGACAGGCCAGATAGACACAACCTTCTATTATGCTGCTATGTTATGAACACTATGCAGTTTAATATTGTTTGTCTGTTGAAAGTTTACCAGTGTGAACCACTGCCTTTTATTATATCAACAACTGAAAGTGTTGTCTTCTCTCTATAGTTCTGCTTCATCCCTTTACTGCATTGATGTGAAATGAAAAGTGTAAATGTCCTAGAAAGTAAATACAACAGTCAATCAAGATTATAACAGTTTAAGAGGGCAACTTCAGTGGTTAATACCAAAAGGAACTTGGTAAATTGAGCAGACAACCTGGCACGTCATTGAGAGGAGCTTATTTACAGAGAGAGAAACAGGAGAGAATTATGACACTGTCAGCAGCTTAATTACATTACAGTTTGTTGTTGTTTTAGTCCTTCTAAGGCTATGTTGTCTTCTTGCTTCTCTCATGTCCTCTCATGTTTCTTCAACTCTTGAATTGGAGGCTAACTTCAGCGTTGTTGTTGTTGTTGTTGTTGTTGTTGTTGTTGTTGTTGTTGTTGTTGTTGTTGTTGTTGTTGTTGTTGTTGTTGTTGTTGTTGTTGTTGTTGTTGTTGTTGTTGTTGTTGTTGTTGTTGTTGTTGTTGTTGTTGTTGTCTTTCAGCATGTACACATCAGCAAACCATACGAGGATAATGCAGTTCAGAGGATGAGAATTCAAATACATGTGTGACAGAACAGCTAATGTGAAGTGCACAGGACCCAGCATGAAGTCAAACTCAACAACAAAATGAAAAATTCTCTGTGCCTATAAAGAGGACGTAATCCCAGCTTGCAGATACAACATATGAACAGTAGAGGTCGTAGTTAGACCATTTATCAGTCATGAGTCCAACATCTGAAAAAGAGACAGACTGAATAACAGCGTCAGGCAGACTTATTAAGACAGGAGCGACACAGACACACTGTTTAGAAAAAAAAATTGCTGGAGGTGACAGATTTAAAACAGAACTGTAGTAAATGTAGGTGCAGATGATGAGGTAATGGAGAAACCAGAGAACTGACCCAAAAATAACAAATGTGGCAGATGGAATCAAAAAACATGGTGTTCAACTAAATGTGTAACAGATAAAACTGATTTATCTTCATTATAAAAATATGGTTAACAATTAACAAGCCACCTTCCACAAACTGTATGTGCAGCTCCTGCATCCTGTGTAGTACACTACTAAATAATAAAGATAAAGGTGGGGGATAGAATATAGCCTTATTAATGTAAGATCAGCGATAGAGCAATGACAGTGACAGTGACCCTGACATTACCTTTAGTGTATGTTTTAAATGCTAAATCTGTATGTTGTTCTAGAAACAATTGATGAATATTGTCTTTTGTTAATTCTGAATCTCACTTCTCTGAATCACTTCTCTTATGGTGTTGTCTATGTGACGTGGTATCTGGCTTAAGTGTAAAATACGACCAATGTGTCTCACACTTTATTATCAAAATACACAAAAGCTGTAATAATCCTGATAATATAACCAGTGCTGAATGCTGAATTACCCTGAGAAATGCTGAGTCATCAGCAGCAGCACTGGTTTCACCAGGCTTCAAAGTGCACAGTGGATGTGCTTAATCATGACGCATTGGGCTCATAAAGTGCAGTGCAGAAATCTCCCCCTTCTTCTGAGTGAACTGGTCAAGCTCTCACCACAAAGCTTTCAATGCACACCGACCCCACCCTGAAGGAAACAATGAATAATTCAGTGAATAACTGATCTGTTGTACAGTAGAACAAAGCAAAGACTGCTGAGAAACAAAACCAATTGAGACCAAAGAGAATAACAGAGTTCTGAGGCTGCCTGCGGCATTCGAATATTTGTTTGACTTTTACACAGGCCTGTTCAAGTTCATACATCCATATTCCCTACAAGTCATTAACAAAAACTAAAACATAACCACCAACATGTATTCAGCTATTTTTGGTGTTTTTTTTTTTTAACAGACTCCCTCTTGATCACAGGGATGAAATGCTGCCAACGATATCTATAGTAGTTCATCTTAGTGTATGTTAGCTTGCATTGCTGACAAACAGCTGAACTCAACCAATATGTGTCTTACATTCCAATAGATTTGAATAAATGCATGAAATAAATCTATTAGCTTTTTGTCCTATGTTTTAAACATCCATGTGTTCAGATTTTTAATCCAGGTTAACTGGATCCGTCATCAAAAACAGACGTATCACCTCGCTGGTGTAATTGCAGGATGTCATTATTATTCATTCTAACATAGTATTTGTCACCGAACAGCAAAGAGAGGACCCAAATGCACAGCGCCAGGACACGATGTGTAGAGGGTGAAAAACGGGGGTTTATTCCAGAATCAAAGTCACAAAACAGTCCGGGTCATACACAGGTCAATATCAAAAAAAGGCTCAGCTCTCAGAGTTAGAATCGGCGGGCTTAGATCGGTCCAGATACAGGCAGAGTTGAGCAACAGAGTCAGGGATTCACATACCGGTCAGGATCAGACGAGAAGCGATGGTCAGAGATACGGAGCTGAACAATAACTGCTGGAACGTGAGGTCACGGAATCAACGATCTGGCCACTGGGGTCTGTGAGTGGTGAGACTATATACTGGTACTGATTACTGATTGGTAACAGGTGTGGATACTGGGAACCGGAGAGTGACGACTGGGTGAACAGGAAGTTAACAAAATAAAACCGGATGTGACAGATGGCGTGAAACATGACAGTACCCCCCCCCCATGGCGTCTTCCACGGCGCCAACGAGCCCCTCCCCCCTCCGCCCAGGGCGGGTGGAGGGAGGTCGTAGGAGGAGGGCCCGAATCCCCCCCTACGGCCGGACGTCGAAGCAGGGTGGGCGGAGGGAGGACATCAGGAGGAGGGACAAAACAAAACCCCACAATGGTCCAAACTGTCCCTTCCAGGAGGCCAAGGGGCGCGGCGGTCGGCTGCGGCAGAAGCAACGCCATCGCCACCGCAGGAAACGGCGCCCCGGGCCGGGAGTCGCCCCCGGAACTAGACAGCCGAGGTGGCCGACGACGCAGGAGGCAGCGCCATCCTCGCCACAGGATGCGCCAAAGGCGAGGCCACCCATCAGGCCAACGAGGTACCAGCCGGCGGAATGCCGGCACCAAGGAGCAGAACAGACGCGACCGATAGGACCGAGGTCCGCAGCAACTCCAGCCGGCGCGACCTCCGGGTCATACACAGGTCATTATCAAAAAAAGGCTCAGCTCTCAGAGTTAGAATCGGCGGGCTTAGATCGGTCCAGATACAGGCAGAGTTGAGCAACAGAGTCAGGGATTCACATACCGGTCAGGATCAGACGAGAAGCGATGGTCAGAGATACGGAGCTGGGTTGGCAACAGGATAAGCTGAACAATAACTGCTGGAACATGAGGTCACGGAATCAACGATCTGGCCACTGGGGTCTGTGAGTGGTGAGACTATATACTGGTACTGATTACTGATTGGTAACAGGTGTGGATACTGGGAACCGGAGAGTGACGACTGGGTGAACAGGAAGTTAACAAAATAAAATCGGATGTGACAGATGGCGTGAAACATGACAGTACCCCCCCCCCCATGGTGTCTTCCACGGCGCCAACGAGCCCCTCCCCCCTCCGCCCAGGGCTGGGTGGAGGAGGTCGTAGGAGGAGGCCCGAATCCCCCCCTACGGCCGGACGTCGAAGCAGTGGCGGAGGAGGACATCAGGAGGAGGACAAACAAAACCCCACAATGGTCCAAACTGTCCCTTCCAGAAGGCCAAGGGCGGCGCGGTCGGCTGCGGCAGAAGCAACGCCATCGCCACCGCAGAAAACGGCCCGCGGGCCGGCCCCCGGAACTAGACAGCCGAGGTGGCCGACGACGCAGGAGGCAGCGCCATCCTCGCCACAGGATGCGCCAAAGGAGAGGCCACCCATCAGGCCGACGAGGTACCAGCCGGCGGAATGCCGGCACCAAGGAGCAGAACAGACGTGGAGACGTGGTCAGCGCCGGACCACCAGGAACCGAAGCAGATGCGGTCAGCGCCGGACCACCAGGAACCGAAGCAGATTCGGCCAGCGCCGGGCAGCCAGGAACCGATGCAGGTGCGGCCGGAGCCGGGCCGCCAGGAACCGATGCAGGTGCGGCCGGAGCCGGGCCGCCAGGAACCGATGCAGGTGCGGCCGGAGCCGGGCCGCCAGGAACCGATGCAGGTGCGGCCGGAGCCGGGCCGCCAGGAACCGATGACCCCCTCCTGGAGGTCTGCCGGGACTGCGATGGGCGCGACCCCCGCCTGGAGGTCCGCCGGGACTGCGGCTGGCGCGACCCCCTCCTGGAGTCCTCCGTCCTTCTTCCCTCCTCCTGGAGGTCCTGGAGGACCTCTACCTGGCCGACAGGGACTGGGACGACCTCTACCTGGCCGACAGGGACTGGGACGACCTCTACCTGGCCGACAGGGACTGGGACGACCTCTACCTGGCCGACAGGGACTGGGACGACCTCTACTTGGCCGACAGGGACTGGGACGACCTCCACTTGGCCGACAGGGACTGGGACGACCTCCACTTGGCCGACAGGAACAAGAACGGCGTCTACTTGGCCGACAGGGACAGGAACGGCGTCTACTTGGCCGACAGGGACAGGAACGGCGTCTACTTGGCCGACAGGGACAGGAACGGCATCTACTTGGCCGACAGGGACAGGAACGGCATCTACTTGGCCGACAGGAACGGCATCTACTTGGCCGACAGGGACAGGAACGGCATCTACTTGGCCGACAGGGACAGGAACGGCATCTACTCTAGAGCCGGCGGCGCTGCCCTCAGGCTCTACACTAGAGCCGGCGGCGCTGCCCTCAGGCTCCTCACTAGAGCCGGCGGCGCTGCCCTCAGGCTCCTCACTAGAGCCGGCGGCGCTGCCCTCAGGCTCCTCACTAGAGCCGGCGGCGCTGCCCTCAGGCTTCTCACTAGAGCCGGCGGCGCTGCCCTCAGGCTCCTCACTAGAGCCGGCGGCGCTGCCCTCAGGCTCCTCACTAGAGCCGGCAAGGACTGAAACGGCGTCTCCTCTGGAGCTGGCATGGCTACTTGCCGCTGCCAAGCTCGACGGAGCTGACGTCGGGCCTGATCGGGTGTGCATAGCACCTGTCCGACAGGTGGTGCCCTCTGGCTGGGACAAGACCTGCGCGTGACTGGACTGAACTGGGACAGGAACGTGACTGGACTGAACTGGGACAGGAATGTGACTGGACTGAACTGGGACAGGAACGTGACTGGACTGAACGGAGGCAGGGCTCGACTGTGCTAGAACCGGGGCAGGACTCGACTGAACTGGGGCCGGGGCAGGACTCGACTGAACTGGGGCCGGGGCAGGACTCGACTGAACTGGGGCCGGGGCAGGACTCGAATGAACTGGGGCCGGGGCAGGACTCGACTGAACTGGAGACTGAACTGGGCTCGACTGGACTGGAGACTGAACTGGGCTCGACTGGACTGGAGACTGAACTGGGCTCGACTGGACTGGAGACTGAACTGGGCTCGACTGGAGACTGAGCAGCGCGCGGCTGGACTGGAGACTGTGCAGCGCGCGGCTGGACTGGAGACTGAGCAGCGCGCGGCTGGACTGGAGACTGAGCAGCGCGCGCGGCTGGACTGGAGACTGAGCAGAGCGCGGCTGGACTGGAGACTGAACAGCGCGTGACTGAGCTGAGACCTGAGCATGGCAAGGCTGAGCTGGAACCTGAACGGGGGACGACTGAACTGCGACTGGAGTCTGAACAGAGCATGGCTGAACTAGGGCTGGAGACTGAGCGTGGCTTGACTGACCTGACTGAGACGGGGGATCAGGCGTGACTGCTGGTTGCAGACCTGGGAGTTGCAGAGCCGCACGCAGGGCAGGTTCCCTCCGAATGAGGGCAGCTGCCTCCTCAAACAGTTGGTCCCTTGTGCCCGGGTCTGCTGCTGAATCAGCCGTGTCCATCAGATGAGCGAAGAGGAACGTAACCGGGGGAGAACAGTGGAGGTGGACCCGTCGGGCGACGCTGTCTGGGATACCTGCTATCAGAGGGACACAGTCAGTCGGAGAATCCAGGGGCTCCTCTGCCGGAGAAGAGGGCTGCTCGGTCCCCATGACCGGGGTCTCGGGACCCGGGGTTCTGGAACTGCGCCGTCGCCGACGTCGTCCGGAGCGGCTGCGACTGTCCGTCGTTTGAGATGCTGGGAGCGGCGGGGGCCGGATCTCTGTACCGGGGTCCGCGTGGCGAACCGAGTCGGCGGCGTCTGGGGCTTGGACTGGAGCCGCCGGCGCGGCAACGGAAACGGAAACCGCCGGAGCGGCGACAGGAACGGGAACCGCCGGAGCGGCGACAGGAACGGGAACCGCCGGAGCGGCAACGGAGGCGCGGCCAGGCGATACGCGCAGAGCGCGTGTCAAGTCCCTCCGCGTTAGTCGGAGTCCATCAAAATACGCTTGCACTCCGGGGTACTCACGCCACCAGTATTCGTCCTCCAGTATCTCGATGGCCAGTTCTACCACGGAGAGCCGAACCTGGGGGCTGGGTGCTTCCGCATATTTCCTGGCTAAGCCCTGGAGATCGCCATGGATGTCCTCCGGTAGACTTAGGCAAACGAAATCCATTGCTCCGGTGAGCGACTTGTACACGGAGCCAAACAGAGAGGGAAAAAAGGAGAGACAGTGGCGACTGACCGGGGTGGAGGCTGGGCGCTGGCTGGGTCCAAGTCGGGCCAGATCGTTCTGTCACCGAACGGCAAAGAGAGGACCCAAATGCACAGCGCCAGGACACGATGTAGATGGTGAAAAACGGGGGTTTATTCCAGAATCAAAGTCACAAAACAGTCCGGGTCATACACAGGTCAATATCAAAAAAAGGCTCAGCTCTCAGAGTTAGAATCGGCGGGCTTAGATCGGTCCAGATACAGGCAGAGTTGAGCAACAGAGTCAGGGATTCACATACCGGTCAGGATCAGACGAGAAGCGATGGTCAGAGATACGGAGCTGGGTTGGCAACAGGATAAGCTGAACAATAACTGCTGGAACGTGAGGTCACGGAATCAACGATCTGGCCACTGGGGTCTGTGAGTGGTGAGACTATATACTGGTACTGATTACTGATTGGTAACAGGTGTGGATACTGGGAACCGGAGAGTGACGACTGGGTGAACAGGAAGTTAACAAAATAAAACCGGATGTGACAGATGGCGTAAAACATGACAGTATTATGCCCTAAAGGTTGTAGAAGTCCATCTGTTCACTACACAAAGCTCAGACTATACACCCAAGATGTATAATTATATATTATTATGTATTATGTATAATACTGTGTATAACTATGTTAAGACGCAATAAATTAAAACTAAATAAAATAGGTATATTATGGTTATTCTAATTGAGCAATTGTAGATTACTGATATTGTAGTAAAAGTACTATTGTTGGAAATGTATTCTCTTTGGTAATAATATAATGTTGTGTGACTGTGTTTGAAAACAAAAACACCAATTACGCCAGCATAATATATGGTATGTGTTTATTCTTCGACCCAACCCAAATCCAGGTTCACTCTTTTCCGAATATCTCAGTCAAGCATTCTTGGGAGACGCCTGTTGTCATGTCTGCAGACAGTTCCTGTTGGAACAAAAAGTGCAAGAACACTTCCGAGTATTTAGCCTGTAGTTGGCTGGATGTGTACAGTACCTTGTATTGGAAGTTTACTTGGCCTTTGGCTGGCAAGATTTCACAAGAACAGAAGCACAGAAAAGTACACATGCATCTTGATGAAAGAGTCACCAAAAGTAGTGTGACTCCAGATATTTTATTACACCAAAACAGAGACAGTTCTCTTTGTGTTTTACTACTAGCTGTGATCATTATTAATCCCCTGGGTTCAATCCCCTCAGAGAGGGGTTGCGTTAGAAAGGGCATTCAGCGTAAGAAACTTGCCAAATCTACCATGCGAATCATTTGCTGTGGCAACCACTTACAAAATAAAGCCGAAAGGAGTTACCTTACTAAGGTTGATTGTAAACATTTATTTATATTGGCCTTCATCTGATCTGATCATAATTTCACTTATTGTATTGTTATTGATTTTGCTAGCTTTTGTAAGTTACTAACTGCACTGAAGTGAGCTATAGCTGTTTGTTATGGGTTAGATAACACAACAAAACTGTAGATCGAGTACAGATGAACGTATTAACAGTTAGCGCCACTGATGGACCGACAGGGTGGGGGACACCTCCCATTCTCATCATGACGAGTAGACTTTCCCTCTCTGCATTGCAGACTTCTATAGTAGAGCAAAATATTTTAAAGGCCTGTATTTGCACTGCAGGACAGCACATCATATAATGTGAATCAGTTGTAGTATATATCCTGAGAAATGCTCAATAGAATGATCAGCATTTATGGTCACTCCCAAATGATGGCACACATTCTGAAAAGCTCCACACAACAAAACACACAATGAATAGTAATTTATTTTACTATGAAATTGCAGGATTATGATTGATTGTATAATTGTTACTGTCACTAAAATCTAAAACGCCCCTTACAGAATCTTTTCCTCATTTTATTGAATCTTAACTAGAAAGAAAAACAACTAAGTGTAAATCCATACGGCAAACGACTGACAAATCACTGTTGAGTCACTGTGGCCAGTCCCGTTGCGACAGACAGTTTCCTCTAATGAAACATCTTGTAGCCTGGACCTTGTGTTCTGTTACCGATCCACGTGTTCTTCTTCTAAGTGGCAGTTCACTATGTTTACTTTTTAGTATTCTTAAAACCCATACATTTAATTGGGTTTCCAAGATAAAAGCTCGCGTTGTCTGTAATATACGCCAATGTGGAGCAGTGACACGTACACTAGGATCACATCGCATTGCCGTGCCGCCATCACAAAGGAAGTAGGCCGACATCTAGAATTAAACCTTGCTTATTCGTTCGACATATGTTTGATTGACAGAGACAATAATCCAATGGCAAAGAGCATGTGATGATTTGATTGACGTAAACGTGTGTCTGTAAACGGTGCAGCCGTGTATCAACCAATAACATTTTGAGACGCAGAGGAATGGGTGGGTCTAAAAGTACTATAAAGTGGGGAGCGCAGACGTAATGCGCACATACGTAAAGAACAGACAATTCATTCGTGGACAACGTCAGTCTACCACCAAGAACAAAAAAATGAGGGAAATCGTACATCTGCAAGCCGGCCAGTGCGGTAACCAGATTGGTGCCAAGGTTTGTTAAGTCGTTTAATTAATTTTTAGCGCTACATTCGGTTTCTCTTTATAGGAAACGTGTGTCCCGTGGTTCTGGAACCGCTGCTTTGTCTCTTACGTTATGCGCCGAAGAAACCACACCCTAACATTCATATGGCCTACTTACTGAAATGTATTGAAATCTTACACTTCTACACATTTCCTTTTATCGTTTTGTTTAGGATAGCTTTTTATTCATGAATTATTGCATGCAATTTAAAAAAAAATTCAATTTTGTAATTTCTAAATTTGCTGGTTAAAACATTGCAATTTGCTGGTTGCTGGTTAAAACATTGTCCGCCTCCCTAAACGTTACATTAAAAAGCTCGTCGGTCAGTTTTTACGCTAATATAATTTTTCATTGTCGAGTCACGTTTCCTCATTTTAAATCATATGACATTGGTTACGATTAGCTTGGTTACGAAACCGAAGTATATTTGATTTGATGTTACAATTATTCAACGTTATGTGAAGCGTGCAATGGCCGAAGTCGAAAAAACAAGCTTTTAATACAAGGTGGATTATGGTAAACGCAGTTACCGGCTTCTTGCGGCCTACTGAGCTGCTCCTCCATTGAGCCTTGCTTTGCCAGCGGTGGGCGGTCTCGGCAGTTAGTGACGTAGCACTGAATTTTCAAATTCCCGAGGACGAGCAGCCAGTAGGTGCGGAGACCGCGCGCGCCTAATGCGACATGGCGGGAAATTTTTTAATTTTGTTTAATATGCTATTTTTAATGTACCAAAAATTGAAATGTTCTTAATTTTCAGTTCTGGGAGGTGATAAGCGATGAACATGGCATTGACCCAACTGGTACATACCATGGAGACAGCGACCTGCAGCTGGACAGGATCAATGTCTATTACAATGAAGCCTCAGGTAATTAATTTAATTGGTTGTAATTAAATTTGCATTAACCCATACTGTTATTACTGTTTTTTATAAAATTTGCTCCTCATGGTCTTAGGTGGTAAATATGTTCCCCGTGCTGTGTTGGTTGACCTGGAACCCGGTACTATGGACTCCGTGAGGTCTGGACCTTTTGGACAGGTCTTCAGGCCAGACAATTTTGTTTTTGGTAAGCACATGTCAGTGTTCTGTCAAACTGAGTCTGTTGGTTGCTGTAATATTTAAACTTGTTTCCTGGTGGTCACAGGTCAGAGCGGTGCTGGAAACAACTGGGCTAAGGGTCATTACACAGAGGGTGCAGAGCTGGTGGACTCTGTCTTGGATGTAGTGAGGAAGGAAGCAGAGAGCTGTGACTGCTTGCAGGGCTTTCAGCTTACCCACTCCCTGGGTGGCGGTACTGGCTCTGGTATGGGCACACTGCTTATTAGCAAGATCCGTGAAGAGTACCCAGACCGAATTATGAACACCTTTAGCGTGGTGCCTTCCCCAAAAGTATCGGACACAGTTGTTGAGCCCTACAATGCTACATTGTCAGTCCATCAGCTTGTAGAAAACACTGATGAAACTTACTGTATTGACAACGAGGCTCTCTATGACATCTGCTTCCGCACCCTCAAACTTACAACTCCCTCATATGGTGACCTCAACCACTTAGTTTCTGCAACCATGAGTGGTGTCACCACTTGTCTCAGATTCCCAGGACAGCTAAATGCTGACCTGCGTAAGTTGGCAGTAAATATGGTGCCATTTCCTCGTCTGCATTTCTTTATGCCAGGCTTTGCCCCCCTCACAAGTAGAGGCAGCCAGCAGTACAGATCACTCACAGTGCCAGAGCTCACCCAACAAATGTTCGATGCCAAGAATATGATGGCTGCCTGTGACCCACGTCATGGCCGGTACCTGACAGTGGCTGCAATCTTCCGTGGTCGCATGTCCATGAAAGAAGTGGATGAGCAGATGCTCAACGTGCAGAATAAGAACAGCAGCTACTTTGTTGAGTGGATCCCCAACAACGTCAAGACTGCTGTGTGTGACATTCCTCCCCGTGGCCTCAAGATGGCTGCCACCTTCATTGGCAACAGCACTGCCATCCAGGAGCTATTCAAGCGCATCTCTGAGCAGTTCACAGCCATGTTTAGGCGCAAAGCTTTCCTCCACTGGTACACTGGTGAAGGTATGGATGAGATGGAGTTCACAGAAGCGGAGAGCAACATGAACGACCTGGTGTCAGAGTACCAGCAGTACCAGGATGCCACTGCTGAGGAGGAGGGTGAGTTCGAGGAGGAGGGTGAAGAGGAGCTGGCTTAGTGTTCATTTCCACAAAGCTCTGCTGTTTTCAGAAAGATGCAACATTCAGTGTCTCGGTGTTGTCTGTAAATGGTAATAAATTCTCATGCATATTGGAAGTCTGCCTCTGGTTTTAATTATGCATATACATGTTTACAATTTTCTTTAATAGTGGGGTAGGTTTTTAAAAGGTTTAGTGCTTTACTAATTGCAAATAAAGCTTGACTAATATGATGCATACTGACCTGTGTCTGATCTATGATAATGGACCTTTTGCAGATTTTGAGTTGGTGGTTGTATTCACAAAAAATGAAAACCTTCTACAATTTTTGGAAAAGTGGTGTATCTTTAGTCTTCAGGCTATATTAGGATTTTTCATAAACTATTCAATTCTTGACATTTAAAGCCCATTTAAAACGGCATCTCCTGCATGATGGTGATTCCACATGCAAAGACTCCATTGTGCCCCCCTGGTAATGCTGTTACTGGTAGTGTAACAGAAGATACCTCCCTGTGCTCAAAGGATGAGGCAGAACTGGGGTGGACTGTCATCTAAACAAGATAAAGAACTGGGTGAGGAGCT
This sequence comes from Betta splendens, assembly GCF_900634795.4. Taxonomy (NCBI): domain Eukaryota; kingdom Metazoa; phylum Chordata; class Actinopteri; order Anabantiformes; family Osphronemidae; genus Betta; species Betta splendens. The sequence goes on from NC_040898.2 coordinate 1,905,960, forward strand.
CATCTCCACCATCGCAGGACCAGTGGTCTTATTGCAAGATGGGCTCTTGTAGTGGCTAAATGCATTTAAAGTTAAATCATTAGCATGGGAAGAGGATATCTCCTAAAATCTGAATATTTATAGTTTACAATCTTGTTACTAAATTTAAAGCAGCCATCAGGTGCCAGTAGTTCCATCGTCCCCTAAATAAAGATTTTTTTTTCTTGTTAAATACTGACACTGATCCTCAGGCTTACACAATGTCCCTGCTCCAAAAGAAGAGTATGGAGGGAAGTATGCCGGCTGTACAGTACATGAGTGCAACTGCATTTGTATGACCCAGAATCAGATTTAAGATCATTTAACACTTGCTGTAATTCTGAATATTTAAAGAGATTAAATGTTAAAGTAAAACAGACCTGCTTCAGCAAGTACTTATGTCCTAGGTGAAATATGTACAAAGTCCGAGATCTGTTTTGGTCTTATAATATATCATTTGATTATTTATGATATTTAAGTTAATTATAAAATTTAAATTGAAATATTAATAAATATAAATATTTAAATGCGTAATTCTTTGTTCCACCACATGGTGGCAACATCACTCACGCTATTTGGGTTTGCATTCTTGGTCCAAACCCTTCTTTGCTCATTGCATTGCTAATTGCTAATAACACAAACTACGCTAAGCCTGGTTAAATAGTTTAGTCAAAATGGCGGAGTGTTACAATTGGCAAATGTTCTGTAGTGTTCAATAGTCCATAACAAACACAAGCACTTGTATCTGCCTTCCTCCGTTACATGTGTATCCTCCCTACATAGGTTTCATTCACCTCACAGGTTTCATTATGCTTGTACAACGACAGCAACATGTTTTCTGTAGGGTTCAATGTGGCTTTGCTTCCCATGTAACTGATTAACCACATTCTAAAACAAAAGATCATGTACTGTTGAATGAAATCATAATTGTTTCTACTGACATTTTCCTTCACTTTATTTATTCTGGGAATCATATCAGTATAGATTCGGTTATTTATTCATTGTGTAATTGTCCACCCATACCACTGCAAAAAAGAAAACTCCACTAACAGCCACAAGGTTATAGAGGAAGGTTGAACAAAGTAGGACGACAAAAACCAACCTCCTCCTGCTTCTGCCCACCATCCTGCAGTCAAAAATTGCAGGCCATTCCTCCTCAGTTCAGAACGCCTATAAGCCCCTCGGTGGGAGGTCTGCTCAGAAAGAGAAGGAAATTGCTCTAAATTTGTGGGTAATTGAAAACACCTATATCCCCTAGTGTCTCCATCCTCATAGGCCTCCACTCTGTCTTCTTCCCTAGTGCTTACCTCCATACCACTATGCAGCTAATGGCACCTTTCTTCAGCCTGTCCTCTGTCTCCCACTGTACTGAATTGATACAAACGATTGCTGGCCCATTTGTTGTTCAGTCACACCTCCTGTGTGACCCACTTGTGTGGTTTACTTACGGCCCCACCTTCTCTCAATTGCAGAAATATTGCTTCCCCATCATAATTTTGCCCCTGTCCAGGGGGTGAAGTGGTTTTTGGGAAAATTGGTATAACCTTCAGGCATTTGATAGCTTTTATCGATCACACCAGACTTTCCATCTGTCATTTACCCTGTACTACACCACAACAGGCTTCTTAGTTGAAGGCTGTATGTGCACAGTATTGTGTCAACTCAAACAATTGAAACATTTAATAACAATTGTCTAATCACTGTGCGTCTACTTTACTTTTCTTGTTTCAGTTTACCTGAAGATATGGAGGTTAAAAATAACTTCATTTATATAAATATAAAAAAAAATCCCCACTCACCCCTTTCTTGGAGCGTCTTACTCCTACAAGCCCGGGTCCTCTACCTGAAGCCTGGGAGCTTGAGGGTCTGCGCAGTATCCTGTTCCTAATGATGCACTCTTCTGGACAGAGATCTCAGATGTTGTTCCTGGGATCTGCTGGAGCCGCTCTCCCAGCTTGGGAGTTACAGCCCGTAGTCTTCCTATGACCACGGATTGTGTCCTCATCCTACACATCTTCTCTTCACGTCTCTCCTTTCAAGCCCTTGGTACTCCTCGATCTTCTCATGCTCCTTCTTCCTGTTGCTATCACCTGGGATTGCTACATCTATCTGTTTGTCCACCACTTCTATGTCGGTTTGGTTGTCCATTACCAGTTTGTCAGTCTGTGTCCAGAAGTCCCACAGGATCTTAGCTCTGTCATTTTCCACCTTTGTGGAAGTGTGTCCCATGTGGACCTTGGGACTTTCAGCCTGTACTCAGCACAGATGTCCCTGTACACTATGCCAGCTACTTTGTTTCATGTATTCCCTGCCTGCTAGCATCTTTCATCCCGCCGTTATGTGCTGGATTGTTTCAGGAGCATCTTTTGTGCCGTCTTGACAAAAGTAATAAAACTTTGTCACCAGTCTCAAAATTCCGTGTCTGGGCTGAAAGATCATACCAGGCCTTCTGCTTGGCCTGGGACTGCAGGAGGTTGTCAAAAGCTAAGGCAGTGGTCAGTATTCAGCTGCTGTCTCATCTTAATGACTAAAGAAATCACATTCACACCTTCTAAGTCAGACTCTTTCCACGACTCCCGGAGAACATCCAGAGGTCCGCCGACATGGTGACCATAGATAAGTTTGAAAGTTGAGAATCACAATGGGCTCTGGGGAACCTCTTGGTAAGCAAATAGCAGAAAGCACAGCCACTTATGCCAGTCCTTCCCAGTCTCTGAAACAAATTTCCTTAACATGTGTAACAATGTTTAATTTAAATGCTCTACAAGACCTTCAGTCTGAGGGTGTTAATGTGTGGTTCTAACCCAAGAGCTGATACACTTGAGAAATTGTCCAACTCGTAAAATTAGGCCCTTGGTCTGTAAGCACCACCTTAGGAATCCCCACCTGGCTGAAAAACCTAAGCATAGCTACCTGCTTAGCGATGACCTCTTGTTAAAGGATAGGCCTCTGTGTACCTAGTTGCATAATCACAAATGACCAAAATTAATCTATTACCTGACTGACTCCTCTTAACTGGGCCAACAATGTCAACACCAAGACACTCAAATGGTGTGGACACTACAGACAAGGGAATCAGAGGAACAGGGACTGAAGGCTTGCCCGCCGCCAAGTGACATTCTGGACATGTCTTACAGTACTCTTTGAGCTGTGTATACATGCCAGGCCAGTAAGCTACTACCAAAGCACTTAGCTCTGGTGCCTGAACTTTCTGCATTAATTGCTCCTCTAAATCAAGTAGCAAATCGTTCACCTGTTCTCTACACTTACTCAGCTTTTCCTCTTTGGTAACACTGGACCCCTCACCCCCCTGTTCATTGTAGAATCTAAAGACATGTAGTGTACCACTGGTGGCTGGTGGCTGGTCCGAGGGCTTCTGACATTCTGTATTTGGAGCTTGTCTGCCAAAGAACCCTGCCCCTGTCAAAGACATCTCCACAACCCCTGGCTCCGACCCAAAGGAGGCTGGCAAAGAAGCATCAAAAGCAGTGGCATGAGAAACTATTGGGGTCGGCTGAACTCATCCTGGGCGCTCCTCCATGGTTGATCCAGGTGCAGGTTTATTAAAGAAATAATTTTAAAAAATCCGAAGCAACGAAACTACATCTTCGTGAGGGGGACTAAATCCACAATACAATAGGGAAAAAAATAAGGAAAAGGAACTGGGGAATTCAATAGTGATGTGAGGTTCCACTTCTGAGGAGGCGTGTGCTGAGTCGGGAGGAGGCATTTTTGCAATGCGCGTACAGAGGCTTGCTTCATTTAGGGGAGGGGCTGAAAATGCTGGAGCCCGATGCCTCGCTGCCCGGCTGTACCATGTGACTGACTCAAAAAGTGGCTCGAATTTTGTCTCAAGTTTTGACAGCTTTATAAACCCCTCAGCCTCCATTCAAGATGTGGGTGTTTGATGAAGAGTTGCAGTCAGTGAAAGTTTGGAGACAGTTTGGAGACAGTTAGAGATAATTTGGAGAGACTTTAGAGATTCAGTAGAGGAAGGAGAGAGTCAGGAGAGAATGGAGCCAGTTAAGAAGAGGAGCATGTCCTCTGTGTGGGAACATTTTGATCTAATTTCTCCCAACAAGGTATGCACAGCAATCATAAGTGTACAAAGCAATTTCCCTCTGGAATTAATAATGTTTTTTGAATTTTGAATCTTGAGAATGAATCTAATAGCTCTACAGAAGATTTCTTTTTCATAATAATAATGATAATGGTGAGCTATCAAAAATGCAATGATCATATAGCATTCATCAATGTGGCTAAATGATATAACAATATTGTACAGCTGTAATATACAGAGCCCCCGAAAGGACATGGAGAAAAAAATTTGTGGGGAAAAAAAATAGGTAAACTATCTCAGGATCCCAAGAAAGTTTTCTGAGATCCCGAGATAGTTTTGCGAGATCCCGAAAAAGTTTTGCTTCATGTGGACAGAGGATCTACAAAGTAGCTTCAGAATGCTCAGAAGAAACTGCAAAAACAGCCGGGACAGTATAGTTGAAAGAGCCCGGATGACAGTGTCAGGCAGACACAAACACAAAATGTGATAGCAGACGCAACCATTGAGGTCTAACGCTACATGATGGAGCCAAATATTGGAAGACTGGAGGACCCCCTGCAATACTGGGAGAGATAGAAATATGTCTATCCCCATTCATATAATTTAGCAGTGGCATTCCTGTGTATGCCTGCCTCATCTGTGCCCTGTTAGCTGGTGGGCAGTATGATACAATATTTTTATTTCAATTATTTTAGGAGTCATTTCATTGAGAGTGATAACATGAAAGTGAAATAATGGTTAACCCAAAACAAGTCTTGTGCGTCCACTGTGGGAATTTAACCTAAGCCCAAGAGGTCCTCACAAAGCTGTGGAGATTTAACAAATACAGTATTAGAAACAGGCAGAAGCTCTTGTGTGGTTCTGGAGTTGCTGTACAGCTTGAAGTTACCTTGAGGTTTTTATTATACAGGGTTAGCTGTGCCTTTTAATAGCTCAGAAAACTATATAGTGTAAGAAACATTCACGAAGTCCTTCACAGACAACACTACAAACTACAACAATTACAGCTGCAGCTGAAGAAGCTTATGTGCAAACTTGTGTTACCCTGACATTGTAGGACAACAGCCAATGTTAACCTGCTTTTGATTAATCCAAATAGGTTAAAGTGAGGGAATTCATCCAGTTTAATAATTCAGTTAAATTAAGTATACACCACACAAGTACACAGTTCAGAGATCAACATCAATTTGTGGGTTTTAATTATTTCAGTTAGGTAGAACAAATCCAGGTCGTTATACAGGCAGGCACATATCGACGAAGGCAGGGTTGAGGCAAAACAGTGGTTAAAACAGGTAAGGGTAAAGATGTCCAACTCGAGACCTCCTACTCCAGCATCGATCTTTTTGAACTGGAAGTGTCGTTAAAGTAAGTGCCGAACAGCAGTCACGTGAAATGTAATTAAAGACTACAACTACATTTTGACATGTCACAATTTCAATAAAAATATCTTTATTAGTCACTGCCATTTAAGCAGCTCTTCTCCAAAGCTATAGAGGTAGTGAGAAGGTGATTAAAATCATGTTCTGTGGAAACAATTTTAAAATAAAAGTATTTGATTTAACTAAATGACAAACATGTCTCCTCAATGTAGTAATAAACAGAGTGGCAGAAGCACCAAATACGGCTCTATTAACATCAGACTATCAAACATATTTGCCACATCAAGGCTACTTATATACTATTATCCACAGAGAAACACAATTACACACCTTTTGATTACATAACTTTTATTTGACAATAAAACATAGATCGTGATCCTAAACAGCCACGTATCAGCAAGGGTTTGATGGTCAGTTTGCGCTGATGCAGTTCTCACACACAACCAGCAGATGTCAGTGTTCTTACTGTGTCAAATAGTGTCGGAGCAATGTGTCGATTTCAGCCCAACTGTGTCATAGTTGCTCAGTGATTCATGAGGCTTCGATTTCGCCATCTCTAGGTTATGGTCAAAACACAACTGGGCAGAATCTGGTGACGAGATGCAGGAACAGACAAGACAGAGTAAAACAGTTCAGTTCACGGGTTAAACTTACTGGCCACGAATTCTGGATGTTAGTATGATGACAGATATCAATCTGGCAACTGGTCATACTGAATAATGGTGCTTAAATACATGGGATGATTACTGATAGACTGCAGCTGATGAATCACATGACTGGGTGTAAAGCAGGGCGGAACTAGGATAAGAGCAAAAGAGGAAGTACCAAAATAAAAGAAAATGGCAACACAAAACTAAGGCAAGATCCATGGCATCTGTTCTTGTAGTTCTATGTAGAACCTTTAGAACGACCAGTACGCCAGCTCTCCAAGATTGAAGTGTTCTGTTGGGAAGGAATACAGCTATGAGGAAATCATCATCATCATCATTGTGCTTTGTAATTAAAATGAAGGGTTCAAAATTCTGAATTTTACATAGAGGTAATGCAGAGAGGCTTATGTACAGTAGAACAAATATAATGTCTTTTGCTAATTCCAGCCTGAAGAATTATAGTAGTGTAGCCTAGAAGTATTGCAAAAGATGTGATGGGAAGACAAATTATAATAATTGGTTACACCACCTAAAACTAGGCACCAGATATATTAATTTAATTGTTCTAATTTAAAATGTTTAACATTTTTCTGTTCTAGGTTTTGTTGGAAAATATTTCTTACCAGTTCTCATTCTAGTCTAGTAATGCACCAATAATAATTAATTCTCTTCCTAGATGTCTGATCAGACAGAAACTATGTACATTTTTATATTACTCTATGTTTATCTTAAATGTTCCTTTTTTTTAAAAGGGAGGTCCAGCATAATGTTTGTGTATTGCAAAGGTGAGAAGGGCCTCGCTGCAGATGCACCAAGTGCAGAGTTAGCATCATTAATGGTGCTGGTCTCTGTCTGAGGATTGGGTACGTGCAAGGATTGTAAAACTTGAAAGACATCATGATCATTTGGTACTGGCAACTTTAGGGAGAGACTCCTAAAAAATTAAAAATGGAGACATAGACCTTATCCGTGGAAGTGCCTCATGAAGAGCACTATGTTGCTTCACATCAACTGTTAAACACCTTTTACTGCTGATTGACTTTGCATTTTGGGAGAACTTAATGTTGTTTTTTTATTGTATTTCTTGACTAAAATCCACCCCTTATTATGTCAAGTTTTAGCATTAGCTGCATTACCTTCCAACTATTTTGGTATGAGGCCAAGCTTTATTTTCAGGTGGACCTCCTGAAAATAAAGCAATAAATAAAGCAGGACAAAGATTTTTATATTTTTTATGAACTTTCAAATTTTAGTCAGTTTTCTTTTTTGTACAAATTCTTTCTTATTTAGCAATATTTGCTCACACGCGGTGCCAGAGGCAGAACCAGGGATGTTCTGCCTCCCAGGCCGATGTGCTACCCATTGAGCTTCCAGGTCAGTCACACCTTCATCACTGTTTGGTTTGTGTAAGCCACCAAATTGAAAGCATTTTACAAAAGTAGCATTATTGGTGTCAGTAGGTGCTAGAGCATCAGGGCATAAAACAAAACTTTTCATCTGCCTTATTATCACCCAGGCCTTTATATAATATCTGTAAGCAGCACCTTAAACATGTGACTACAGAATAGAAGCATGCATGTTACTACAGTATAACAGTGTATATTATAAAAAGACTACAACTTGCACAGAACCAGCAAATCACAGTTTAACCTAAGCCTCTTTACCCTAGACTCAAATTATCATCTGACTATTGTCAACACGCCACTTCTTATAAACTGAACTGAATCTACAGATTTCAAATATATTATTGTATGAGAAAGCTTTTAGCCACTTTAAAGTGGCTTCACATTGTGCTCTGAGCATAACAGAGTGAGTAGATTCACCTGTTTGACAGTGTAGCTCTTCTGTTGTGCTTTGAAGTTCTGTATTGTATTAGTATGAACATTGGGCAGCAAGCTGTTCAAACAGAGTGGGTGTCTGTGCTGGGCCTGATCTCGGGCTAAAGGTGTGGAAATGGTGCCAACAGGTCTGGACCCCACAGAGTGGAACCAATCAAATTTGTCACTATTTGAGTTTAAACTAAGCAAAGGTTAATCAAATTTGTGACTTTGGGACAATTACCTCATTGATGTTATATTGGGTGGTGAGATGATAATTTATTGGTTGAAAAAATGCAGTTTAACCATAGCTGCATTCTGACTGTACTGGGTCTGATTCCATCACCTGTTATGTTAAACAGCTAAAAATGTTACCAATATCTACACAGAACAAATATTCAGTATATGAAACAAATAACAACAGTTACCTCCTGTGTAAACATTACATTAACAATAGTTCTATTATATTTCATTGTGTCAGTGAATATGTTTTACCAACTATTATGTTGTGCACCAAAAAATGCTGGAGAAGCCAAAACTGCAAGAAAACACTGTCATGGCCCAGGCCATATTTGTGTTTGTGTGCATATGTAGACGTGTCGGGGGTGGGTTTTCTGCAGGCCATTGGATTGGTGGAGAAGGAGGTAGAGGCTGGACCCCACTGGCTGCAGCGAAGAGGAGCCAGCTTCAAAAGCCCGTCTCTCCCGGCATTAGCGAGGGGCCGGTTTTGAGCAGCAACAACAGCACTGTGGCTTTGCAGACTGTGTGTGTGTGTTTCTGTGCCAGATTACGGATTGTATTGTAGGAATCACAAATAGGGGTGAGCTGCCTTTTCTTTTGCAAGAGTTTTGTGTTTTATGGCTAGGAAATCAGTTTTAGTAAAGAGTATTTTGTTTGGTTTTTCTGACCACCCTGTGTTTGCTGCTGTTGCTGCTCAGCCGTCCTCTGTGTTTCCTGCTTGTGCTGTTATGCGCCCACAGGTGCGATTTGTCAGACTCTATCCTGAATGAACCAGTAGAATGTAAAAATGTTAATCTGTTGCTGTCAAAGTGGCTTTATTTTTTGACGGTCTGATTTTATCCAGAAGCAACAGACCGACCCAACTCTGGCCTCATGTTTCGCAACTGCAGCCAACTCTAACATGGCAAGTGGCAGTTTTTTCTTTAACAAAGATGGCGTGTTAATGCTGGCATCCTCCAACATCAAGTGATCTTAGTTTGCTTGCTTCAGCAGGTTGTGGTGCCACAAAAGATCAGTTCACAAGCTCATGATAATTATTACCTACTGTATCAGTGCTTCCTGCATTATTTTTTCTGGCCTGGTTTGAGAAAAAACATAACTGTTTTTCCATTCATACCCTGCTTGCCAACTCACGGGGAAGCCATCCATCCATCCATCTTCCATTCCCCTCAATCCCGTACGCAGGGTCACGGGGGGCTGGAGCCTATCACAGTTGAAGCCATGTATTTTATATATAAAGAATGTTATATACAAACTTAAAAGAATCATATGTAGATCACAAACTTGGGGTGAACCTCCCCGGCCTCAAAAGAGGCTCGGATGACCCAGGAATCATGGACGTGGTGTGGCTGGACCAGAGGTTATAACTGAACCTGTAAGCTTCACGTGAGAATGCACGCTCCATAAATCATGGAGTGAACACCGTAGTGGGACATGTGCAGGGTGTTCATTGATAGACTAGATCTATGTAATGACACAAGTTGTATTTGTGAGTTATTCTGTGATTTTTTTAAAATGCAGTGAAAACAAAGACAATGTGATATCAGCCACTTTTAAAGCCACTGAGACCCTTTGCTCTGGTTTGCTTTTGACATTTTGTCAATTCCTGTTACTGAGGGTTTTGCTGCTGTACATACACTTTTGCTCAATCACATCCTGTTGTTGAGGCCTCCGCCCAATGTAAAGTGTGTTGTATAGGGTCCACTACCCTTATCAGGGTCTGAGCAGGCAGCATGTGGATGAGTGACAGTCTGTGGGAAATACAGACCTTTTACCCAGTTGTCTACAAAGCAAACAAAAAAACACAGCAACACGATGGCATCAGGACAGAAGTACAGAGACACATAAACAAAAGGCTAAATTAATTATACTAAACTTATAACATCGACACAAATCCTAACTTTAACTATAACACCACAAACACAAGAACTGTTATTTTCCCATCAGCCTTAGCAGCTCAAGGCTCAAGCCCCTTAGGCTACAATACATTACAAATATGAAACTAAAATTGGGTCCTTTGAAATAAAATAATGTGTTCAGTTCAGTGATCACTTCATCAATTTCCCTTTCTCTTACTGGAGTGTTGTGTCTGTTTACTATTCTCAGATGGCGGTAGTGTACTGTATGTACAGTATGTACAGTGGGTGCCACTCAAGTGATTGGGACCCAGAATGCACAGTCCTAGGGCCCACTGCAGCAGTACCTGGTGAGGGCACCTATGGAGCAGGTTGGGGTGAACATTTTAAGTTTTAACTTTTATTCCTGACTGAGTCTGGCAAAGTATGTCCTCATCCCGATGGACTATTTTACAAAGTAGCCAGATGCGGTGCCGAACCAGAGCGCTACCACAACGGTGCAAATACTGGTGGACCACATGTTCGCCAGGTTCAGTGTACCAGTTGAGCTAAACAAAAGAGAGCGTCATATGCTCGTACTCATGGACTCTTTTTAGCTGGAGATAGGGTTTGCATGTACAGCCCAGTGAGGAAGAGGGTGTCACCCAAGCTCATAAGTCTAGTCATAAGTCTATTGGGTCCGCCTACAAGGCCGGGATCAGAAAGTGGTGCTCCACCAGGACCGGTTGACACCCTCGCTCCCGCGGTCCAGACTGAGATAGTTCCTGCCTCTTCTCCCAGCGCTGGGGGAGACACTCGGAGGCCCGGGCGACCTCGCCGCTTGCCACCGAGGTTGGCGGACTTTGTAGTGGTGTGGTGGAAATTTCCCAGATGAGAGAGTTGTCTTTTGTGTGATTTGTTATAAACGTAAAGGGGAAATAATGGGGAAAGCAAATCAAAAACATGGATGTTGATTGTGCACATCAACAAACCAAAAACCAGCTGGGGAGATCAGTGCACACACCACGAAGGTGTGATGCAAAGAGCCCATGATCCTCAAGTTGCTTCTGCCTCTTAACCTTTCTGTCCGACTACAGTGGAACGTCTGTGTGGCCCAATCAGACTACATGCACCATCTCATCCCTGTCACCATGTGTGTGTGGAGATGTTTACATTTTCGCACCTGCTTCACCAGTGACTGGCTATCAGAGAAGAAGGAGCACTAAGTCTCAACATACAAAGAGACACATCTCCCTGGCCTTGGGTTTGGGAGCTAGAGTCTATCAGGCAGAGACAACCATTAAACAATGTAGGTGAAATGTCGAATACATAAAATAGATGTAAGGCAAAACATAAGATATTAATTATAACCGCATAGAATAAGGAAGGAACAATTTTTCCATTGCAGTGGGATGATCTTTTAAGGGTTGTGGGGACACTTAACCCTCTTTGGTGGGGCAGTGTAGCGGTCCAAGGGGATTATTCCCGCCATGAGCTGCTAAGGCTGATGGGAAAATAACAGTTCTTGTGTTTGTGGTGTTATAGTTAAAGTTAGGATTTAGGTAATGTTATAAGTTTAGTGAAATTAATTTAGCCTTTTATTTATGTGTCTGTCCCACTCTGAGTGACCCTCAGAGCTTTGAGATGCGTTCAATGTTCAAAAATGAAACTGGCCATCTGAGTGGATGCTTGAGTGGTAGCAAAAGACCAACATTCTTCTCTCTCCTTTGAGTTGCCTGGGGTTGTGCATGTGTATGGGGCACGGGCACTCTCACCACTAGACTAGCATAGTTAGCTGCAGAAGCTAGCTTGGCGTATTGGCTGCCTGTGGCGAGTGTCGACCCCGCGGTCGCCACAGTATTTTCCAAGGTGTTTATGAGAAACTAAATTTTTTAATTGTCAAAGTTACTCATTGTTGTGTGGTGTGTGATTGCTGCACCAGACACTCAGCTCCTTTCCGAACCTAGAAAGGGAGAGTGGGCTACAATTACCAACTCTACCAATCCCAACTAGAGCGGAAAGACAAAGCAATTTTCCCATTACAGTAGGAGCAGCAAATAGAGGGAGCTCAGCGTCTCCAAGTTCAAAAATACATGTGACAAACATGTTCACTAACACAGGAGCAGATATTGTTCATCTAATCATTTACCATTTAACCCCTATTTGCAGTCAGCTTCCTCCAGACCACTGTGACACAAAACCCAGCCACAGGTAATTCATGTCAGTGAGATGATTGTTTTTAATGTTTTTATGACACGGTGGGTAGATAAGCCAAATTTAGTACTTTTTGTCATGTGCGTTGATCCCTACAGACGTTTAGATATCCTATAAAGTATATCCAAGTATGGAAATTGACATTAAGCAGCTGCCTTTCCTCTTCAGCCTGTGTTCATAAGGGCACAAGAATGCAGAGCAGACACTCAGATGCTCATGACAACAAATGTCATTGTGATAACATCACCAGAACCAAGACTCTGATCTTTACCCACCACCCTAGCACTGATGAGATTAGTGAGATTAGTGTGTTTACCTGCTTCCTCAAAAGAGTGTATGTACAACGGTGTATGCCATTAAAAATGTACATGTGCCTATGGGAGCGGAGGCCTCTCGTTTTATCAGTATAGGCATCTCAAAGTGCCTGCTGCCTGTCTGGCTCCGCCAGGCTTATCAGTCCTCATTAGCAATTACAGAACACACACACACACACACACACACACACACACACACACACACACACACACACACACACACACACACACACACACACACACACACACACACAGCAGAGACGAGGAGAGGAGAGGAGAACTTTCCTCTCAGTTAAGAAAATGCCTTCTGTTTCATTGCTGTCCTATTTCTGAGGTCATGACCAGCTGAATAACCAAACAGAGCTAAAGATGGAGCTAGAGATTATTGGGGAACTGTCTTACCTAACAGTACCATTGCTGACCTCTACTGCAAATTGAAAAGTTCTGTTCTACAGCAGCTACAGCAACAAGAACATTAACTTGACAAACCTCAAACTTTCGGGTCTGTTTTTGACAAGAGATGTTTTCCTTCACACGCAGTGCAGCCAGGCGGGCCTTTCTCCGTCTATCTGTCCGGCCCCTCCCCCTGACCTATCTACCACCACAAACACATCCACGGCCTCTCATTGTCGTAACTGTGCAGGTGTATGGAGGCTGATAAGAGGCATAGGTGCCTCTTGGTTCAACAAGATGAGACCACAATGGGAAAGCTGTGCCCTTGGCCTGACTCTGGCATTTCCAGCAGGGAGAGGTTCTACCAAGAAGGGCAGAGATGACTACTTATCACAGCCTGCAGAGCCATGGGGACCTAAACTCCTACCCCGCATCTTTCCCACCGTTGGCTGTCATCAGGGTGTTGCTTGAATAAGGAAAATCACAGTGCACAGTGTCTCAGGGTGAGACTGGACAAACTACCCCACCACTCTCTAAATCACCTCTCACCCTGCTCTGAAATTATATCTTTGTCTGAAATGCCAAACGTCTATCACACACGCACACACACATACTGACATTTCAGTTGCACCTCTTTTTTTTTTTAACGCACTCATCTACCTGCACTTTACTTTGCACATGTGTAAATGTCTAAGTGGCTTTAGGTTGAACACCCTGGTACAAATCATTTAAGTTGACTTCACTCACTAAATTGATAACTCACATTATATTCTACCACGACCTCAAGCTGTGTCTACACCCAACGTGACAATAGGGGGGCAAGACTCCAGTGGGATGATATGAGTTAGGTTCTGATGGATTTTCTAGATGCAAACTGGATAAAAATCAGCGGTTATTAATTTTCTAAACTGGTGGTTTCTGTTGAAATTGTTCAGCTACTCCATTTTGAAGAATGTGTCTTCTTTCTGAGGACTGAGGATCCAGGATGATTCACAGGAATACACTGTACCATCCTTCACCAATGTGGTTTATGGGATCAACCTACCCCTTTAGTTGGTGATTGGATGATGACACCAATGCAGTTTCAAAGTAGTTGCGTCGACGTGAGAACCAAAAATGTACTTTCCTTTCAAAGTGAGGACATTTTGACGAAGTGAGTTTGGGTTCGGATTAGAGAAAGGGTTAGAAGTCTGCCTTTAGTTGTGATGGTTAGGGTTAGGATGTGTGACTAAGGAAGGCATTATGTCAATGGAGGTCCTCACTCCTTAAATATGTTTAAGTCAGACAAGATGAATGATGTTCTGCAAAGAGACATTATCCCTAGTCATAAAAAAAAGCTAACTCCTTTCAGCTTATCCCGTCAGGGGTCACCACAGAGAATGATTTGCATGATCAAGTTTTTAACTTGCCGGATACCCCTTTCTGACCAGTCTTAATGGACAATAATATGTAAAAAGCTCAGCCTCAGACCAACACGCTGCATTTCTTCAACTCCTACAGGTCACTAACGCTGACCTGGTCCAAGTAAAAACAGTTCAATGTATGGGAACTGATATATGATCTCAGTAACTCAACTAAAGTGGAAAAAATTGGCCTACATGCCTGAGCTGTGAAGAACTATGGTAGGACTGAATGAAAGAGCCAGTGTGTGTATACTGTGTACAGAATAAATGTTTGACAGTGTTAACTTGTGCATATGTTAATGGATATAAATACATATTAAAGTATAACTGTCTCATGTATTTGTCTGCCTTTGTGTTGAACTCTTCATGTGTGGGAGTAAAGGTGGCATCGTTACATCTGCTCCTCATTAAAGGGCGCTAATGAACACACATGCCTTCCACCTGGTTTGCGCAGTGGTGGTGGGGGTTCATGAGGGCCTGGCCTTAAAAACAGCTTGATCCCCAGACTCTCATCTGACAACAGTTTGGCAGTCATTTCTCTAATGAAGCAGTAGGACTTAGTTAAAGGAACAGGATCTCTTCTCCGTCCTTTCCATTTCTTCTCTCTCGTCCACAGAGATGTCTGATTTTTTTATTGCTGATCATGTTCATTTATATTTAATAATATATTTACAAAATGTATTTGAGGATGTGAATGAAATACAATCAAAAAAACAAAAATTATAGAAAGTTTTTAATTTTTCTTCTCATGTGTCTTGATCAATATTCTTTTGTATTTCCTTACGGTTCCTGAGCTTACATCCCATTTATTGTATTTTCTATTCCACCATGAACAAGGCATAAGTGCAACAGATGGTACTTATCACTAAGGGTGAACCCTAAAACCCTAAACCCTAAAACGAAACTTCGCTTAAAAATACATATATAAAATATGTTAGTGGCTGGCAAAACAAGACAGTCTCTATTGATGCGTGGCCGGCTGATATTGCCTACAAAATGAAGAATACTGAATTAGTATTAGAGTTGCTGCCAGCCACTCAAAACTAATGCACAAGCTACTGTTAGCAACGCAAGCTAGCACTACTCCAGACACTCTAACACACAAAGCATCAAAAACATCAGCATAACTCATAGTTTTCATATTTAGTTGTGTTTCTATCGCTGTGCGGTGCAGAGACACCATCAGCTGTCTCCTGCACACAGTTCAAACATGTAAATGTCACGATCTGGGTTTTGTTTCTTGTTGTTTCCTTGTTTTATTTTGGTTCCAGATTCCATTTCCGGTTTTATTTTGGTAGCACTCCCGGTTTCTGTTTCTGTTCCTGCTTTACTTCCTGTTTACCCGTTGTCACAGCTGTTTCCCTGTCAGTACCGGTCTTCATTACACACACCTGTTTAGTATCAGTAATCTAGTCACGTTGTATTTAACCACCACCAGTGTCCTCAGTTCCCCGCCAGATCGTTGCTTGTGCGTATCCGTCATAGTTCCCAGTTCCTTTGATCCTGTCCGGCCGTGTTTTACGTTTCTTGTTTTCTGGACTGCTGATGCCGAACCTGCCTAATCCCTGCCTGTTCTGTCTGCCTCGGTGTTGTATCTGCCTGTTACCGACCTTGCCTGCCCGACCACGATTCAACGCCTGACGTATTATTGGAATAAACTACGCTCGTTAACACCAGAAAAACCTTGTGTTGTGCTGTGCATGTGGGTCCTTCATCTGCCGTCCGTGACAGAACGATCTGGCCAGACTTGGACCCAGCCAGCGCCAACCCGCACCCTCCAGTCCAGCCGAGCCCAGTTCAGTCTCCAGTCCAGCCGCGCGCTGTTCAGTCTCCAGTCCAGCCGCGCGCTGTTCAGTCTCCGGTCCAGCTGCGCGCTGTTCAGTCTCCGGTCCAGCCGCGCGCTGTTCAGTCTCCGGTCCAGCCGAGCCCAGTTCAGTCTCCGGTCCAGCCGAGCCCAGTTCAGTCTCCGGTCCAGCCGCGCGCTGTTCAGTCTCCGGTCCAGCCGCGCGCTGTTCAGTCTCCGGTCCAGCCGTGCGCTGTTCAGTCTCCGGTCCAGCCGCGCGCTGTTCAGTCTCCGGTCCAGCCGCGCGCTGTTCAGTCTCTAGTCCACGTCCCAGTCCAGTCGAGCCCAGTCCCAGTCCAGTCGAGCCCAGTCCCAGTCCAGTGGAGCCCAGTCCCAGTCCAGTCGAGCCCAGTCCGGTCGGGCCCAGTCCGGTCGGGCCCAGTCCAGTCGAGCCCAGTCCGGTCGAGTCCCGTCCCAGTCCGGTCGAACCCAGTCCACGTTCCAGCCGAACCCAGTCCACGTTCCAGCCCAGTCGAGTCCTGTCCCAGTTCAGTCCAGTCACGCGCAGGTCTTGTCCCAGTCAGAGGACACCACCTGTCGAACGGGTGCTATGCACACCCGATCAGGCCCGACGTCTGCTCCGTCGAGCTCGGCGGTTGCAAGCAGCCAAGCCGGCTCCAGAGTAGACGCCGTCTCAGTCGCTGCCGGCTCCAGTGAGGAGCCTGAGAGCAGCGCCGCCGGCTCTAGTGAGGAGCCTGAGAGCAGCGCCGCCGGCTCTAGTGAGGAGCCTGAGAGCAGCGCCGCCGGCTCTAGTGAGGAGCCTGAGAGCAGCGCCGCCGGCTCTAGTGAGGAGCCTGAGAGCAGCGCCGCCGGCTCTAGTGAGGAGCCTGAGAGCAGCGCCGCCGGCTCTAGTAAGGACGCCGCTCCTGTTCCTGTCGGCCAAGTAGAGGTCGTTCCTGTTCCTGTCGGCCAAGTAGAGGTCGTTCCTGTTCCTGTCGGCCAAGTAGAGGTCGTTCCTGTTCCTGTCGGCCAAGTAGAGGTCGTTCCTGTTCCTGTCGGCCATGTTGAGGCCGTTCCTGTCCCTGTCGGCCATGTTGCGGCCGTTCCAGTTCCTGTCCCTGTCCCTGTCGGCCATGTTGCGGCCGTTCCAGTTCCTGTCCCTGTTCCTGTCGGCCATGTTGCGGCCGTTCCAGTTCCTGTCCCTGTTCCTGTCGGCCATGTTGCGGCCGTTCCAGTCCCTGTTCCTGTCCGCCATGTTGCGGCCGTTCCAGTCCCTGTTCCTGTCCGCCATGTTGCGGCCGTTCCAGTCCCTGTCCCAGTCCCTGTCGGCCATGTTGCGGCCGTTCCAGTTCCTGCTCCTGTCGGCCATGTCGCGGCCGTTCCAGTTCCTGTCCCAGTCCCTGTCGGCCATGTCGCGGCCTTTCCAGTTCCTGTCCCAGTCCCTGTCGGCCATGTCGCGGCCGTTCCAGTCAGTCTCGGAGTGGCAGTCCCGGCGGACCTCCAGGAGGAGGTTGCGCCAGCTGCAGTTCCTGCGGACCTCCAGGAGGAGGTTGCGCCAGCTGCAGTTCCTGCGGACCTCCAGGAGGAGGTCGCGCCAGCTGCAGTTCCTGCGGACCTCCAGGAGGAGGTCGCGCCAGCTGCAGTTCCTGCGGACCTCCAGGAGGAGGTCGCGCCAGCTGCAGTTCCTGCGGACCTCCAGGAGGAGGTCGCGCCAGCGGCAGTTCCTGCGGACCTCCAGGAGGAGGTCGCGCCAGCTGCAGTTCCTGCGGACCTCCAGGAGGAGGTCGCGCCAGCGGCAGTTCCTGCGGACCTCCAGGAGGGGGTCGCGCCAGCCGCAGTTCCGGCGGACCTCCAGGAGGGGGTCGCGCCAGCCGCAGTTCCGGCGGACCTCCAGGAGGGGGTCGCGCCAGCCGCAGTTCCGGCGGGCCTCCAGGAGGGGGTCGCGCCAGCCGCAGTCCCGGCGGGCCCCCAGGAGGGGGTCGCGCCAGCCGCAGTCCCGGCGGGCCCCCAGGAGGGGGTCGCGCCCGTCGCAGTCCCGGCGGACCTCCAGGAGGGGGTCGCGCCCGTCGCAGTCCCGGCAGACCTCCACGGGGGGGTCGCGCCCGTCGCAGTCCCGGCGGACCTCCAGGAGGGGGTCGTTCCCGTCGCAGCTCCCGCTGCACCTGCATCGGTTCCTGTCTCGTCTCCACGTCTGTCTTCGCCTCTGGTTCCTGCCTCGTCTCCACGTCTGTCTTCGCCTCTGGTTCCTGCCTCGTCTCCACGTCTGTCTTCATCTCTGATTCCTGCCTCGTCTTTGTCGCGGCTGCCGGACTGGTGGCCTCGCCCTCGGCGCATCCTGCTGTTTGGATGGCGCTGCCTCCTGCGGCGCCGTCCGCCTCGACTCCTCAGCCTCCTGGATCAGCGTCCACCAGGAAGACATCGCCGTTCGGGGGGGTCCCCGGGGACGCTGGCCCAGCCCAAGGGCACTGGGTGTGCCCCTCTGCCTCAGCGGCGGCTGGGCAGGATCTCGCCGCGTCTCCACCCGCCTTAAGAGGGAGCGGCGAGACGTCGTTGTTGTTTTCCTGCTCATGGACTTTGTTTCGTGGACATTAACGTTGGTTTTCTTGATTATGGGACTCGTTCTGGTTTTGTTTTTCGGGTAGGTCCTCTGGTCTGTCGTGTACGGGCGTGCATTTTGTTTTGTTTTGATGGGGGTTCCCGTTTTTGCCCTCCCCCAGTCCGCCCTCCGCCCGCCCTGTCGGTGTTGCGTGCGGGTTGTTTTTGGTTCTTGCCCTCCGCTGGTCCTCCCTCCGCCCGCCCTGCTCGTTTTTTTTTTTTTCTTTGGTCGTCTGGAATCCGCCCTTGGGAGGGGGGTACTGTCACGATCTGGGTTTTGTTTATGTTGTTTCCTTGTTTTATTTTGGTTCCAGGTTCCATTTCCGGTTTTATTTTGGTAGCACTCCCGGTTTCTGTTTCTGTTCCTGCTTTACTTCCTGTTTACCCGTTGTCACAGCTGTTTCCCTGTCAGTACCGGTCTTCATTACACACACCTGTTTAGTATCAGTAATCTAGTCACGTTGTATTTAACCACCACCAGTGTCCTCAGTTCCCCGCCAGATCGTTGCTTGTGCGTATCCGTCATAGTTCCCAGTTCCTTTGATCCTGTCCGGCCGTGTTTTACGTTTCTTGTTTTCTGGACTGCTGATGCCGAACCTGCCTAATCCCTGCCTGTTCTGTCTGCCTCGGTGTTGTATCTGCCTGTTACCGACCTTGCCTGCCCGACCACGATTCAACGCCTGACGTATTATTGGAATAAACTACGCTCGTTAACACCAGAAAAACCTTGTGTTGTGCTGTGCATGTGGGCCCATCTGCCGTCCGTGACAGTAAAAGCAGTTAAAATACCAACACACATCCCACGCAAAAAGAGAACCATGACAGAATGTTAATATTCGTGCACCACAATCCAAGTTTAGCTTATCATTAGATTTATACAGTGGCATAACCTTTGCCATTTTCGTTCTTTGCATATCCCTTAACTACTCATTTAACAGTTGTCATGGTGACATCATGAATGAAAGTCTTGTTATCTTGTTATCACATTTGTTCACTATCTCTATAATTTCCTTTTCAGCTTAAAGTTTCCAAAACATAGAACTCAAGTACCTTTCGATAGTATTTTTGATTATGGATGCACAAATTAGCTCAGTGGTGAAGCTCAGCTTTTTTCATTTGAGAAAACTACTAGAGTTGCCATTACACATTAGACAGGCAAACTCACTTTCGGGTTTTAAATCCTTTCCTAAAAGTCATTACTTTTTGTTGGCATTTTAACCCATTTTAGATGTTGGCTTTTACTGTTTTACTGTTTTTCACTCTTATTTGTATTTTTAGTATTATATCTTGTTTTTTAACATTTATTTTGTGTCGGTTCCTTTAAAAATCTTGTTAAGTGTTTGTCTGTATACAGAATTTTGGCCAACTTAAGCTTAGCTTTATAAATAAAGCTAAGCTTAACTAGTCTACTATATCCGCCATTCTATAAACCGATGTGTCATTGTCCGCAAAAATATTGAGGGTATTTGTCCCTACAGTAACTGTTTCTAATCAGTTTATATAATATATTCCAAGTGCCTGTAACACACTGTAGAATTGGCTGAACCTGTCTTCCAAATAATCTACAGCAAGATCTTCAGCTATTATATATTTGGCTAGATAAGCTAGTGGTCAGGTACAGAGAAAACCAGGAAGGACTAGTTGTAGTCTGTAGGCACATGGCAAACAATCTGCCGAGATGTTTCGGCAGACTTCTGTAGAGGAATAAATGATTATCTTCATAGAAAATATGAAGGAATCTGAGTGTCCCTTCATTTTTAAATACCGCCTGACATTGTTTTGGTCAACCCCAATTGAAAATCAGTGAAGTATCGCTTTAAATCCTGTAGCCAAAACAAAAATAAGTTGACGTTTTGTGTCTCTTCTGTCTATGAAACGACATTTGGGACATAAAAAAAAACCTCTGATCACCAAAAGCTTAATAAAAAAATCATCATTTTTATAGTAAAGGTCACACAAACAATATAAAACAGTACTCACACTGACAATGACTGTCCATAACTAAGGTACATATGACTAAATTCATAAAAACATTATGTGAAACAAAATGGCCCATTATGGGCTCTGCAGCAGCAACCTTGGTACTGTTGATTCAGGTGTGAATAGCTCAGTTCAATAAAAGTGAATAAGATTGAACCACACCCGTTTAGACCACACCCCACATAGGGTCACAGCAAAGTCCACCTGTGAAGACAACCACACAGCACAGGGGTATATAAATATTAAGACATCCAGGGTAAGTGAAACAAATTCATCGTGGCTTTTTCCAGGATTAGTAGGAGCAGATAGACAATACCTGGTGTAGAAAGATGGGGTCATTGTGTGTTCACTGCTAAACATATTACTGTAAATGGACTAAACTCATGCAGCTAACTTTTCAACGATAGAGCAGCAGTTATATATGATAAGCTTTATGAGGAGTTGAAAGATGTACACTACCAGTCAAAGGTCTGGAAAAGAGGTTTTCTTCTTTTCTTCATGACAGTTCATTCAGTTCAATCCATTTATATTTATATAGCCCCCCCCCCGATAAATAAGGGGATTGTGTCAGGAAGGGCATCTGGTGTAAAACTTGCCAAAAACAACCATGCAAATCATCCAAGAATTTCATACCGGATCGGTCGCGGACCGGGCTAACAATGACAGACACCGATGCTGTTAACCTATAGGGTGCGGATGGAAATTGGACTACTGTTGGTTAAAGAAGGAGAGGAGGCAGAAGGGTTTGTGGACAGAGAGAGAGAAGGAAAGGCAGGAGCCTAGATCTAAGAATAGGGACTCTTAACCTTGGCGCAATGACAGGAAAGGCAGAGAGTTGGCAGACATGATGGAGAGAAGGAAGGTAGATGTACTGTGTGTAAAGGAGACAAGGTGGAAGGGAAGCAAAGCATGTACTATTAGAGGAGGATACAAACTGTTCTACCATGGTGTAGATAGGAAGAGAAACAGGGTAGGAGTGATACTGAAGGGGGAGTTTGTAAACAATGTTCTAGAGGTGAATGACAGGGTGATGAGACCTAAAGCTAGAAAACGAAGGGGTGATGGTGAAAGTTGTCAGTGGGTATGCTCCACAAGTTGGCTGTGAGTTATTAAAGAAGGAGAGATTCTGGAGTGAGTTTGATGAGGTCAGAGAGAGTATCCCCAGATGAGAGAGGGAGGTGGTTGGAGCAGATTTCAATGGGCATGTTGGTGAGGGGAATATAGGTGATGAGGAGGTGATGGGCAGGTTTGTGTAAAGGAAAGAAATGTAGAAGGACAGATGGCGGTAGTAAACAAAATGTCTGTAGTAAACACTTACTTCCAGAAGAGAGAAGAACACAGAGTGACATACAAGAGTGTCGGTAGGAGCATGCAGGTGGACTACATCCTATGTAGACAAGGTCATTTGAGAGAGGTTAGTGACTGCAAAGTGGTGGTAGGAGAGAGTGTAGCCAGACAGCATTGCATGGTGGTATGTAAGCTGACTTTGGTGGTCAGGAAAAAGAAGAGAGGAAAGACGGAAAAAAGAAGACCAAGTGGTGGAAGCTAAAGAATGAAGAAACTTCAGGCAGAAGCTGGGGCATGCTAGGACTTAGGAAAGTAGACAGGAGTACAAGGAAGCGCAGTACAGAGTGAAGAGGGAGGGTGATGAAAGACAGTGATGGTAAGGTGCTAACAACCCAGGAGAGTGTACAGAGAAGATGGAAGGAGTATTTTGAGGAGCTGATAAGTGAGGAGAATGACAGGTAAAGAAGGGAGGAAGATGTGGAGGTTGAGGAGCAGGAAATACCATAGAATAAAAAGGATGAGGTGAGGAAGGCTCTGAAAAGGATGGAAAGGCTGGAAGGATGGAAAGGATGGAAGAGTGGAAAGGCTGTTGGTCCTAATGACGTACCTGTAGAGGTGTGGAAGTATCTAGGAAAGACAGCAGTGGGGTTTCTAACTAGCTTGTTCAACAGGATTTTAGAGAGCGAGAACATGCCTGAGGAATGGAGGAGAAGCGTTCTGGTGCCGATCTTTAAGAACAAGGGTGACACGCAGAACTGCAGCAACTACAGAGGAATAAAGATGATTAGCCACACAGTGAAGCTGTGGGAAAGAGTAGTGGAAGGCCTAGGAAGAAGATGGAAATTTGTGAGCAGTAGTATGGTTTCATGCCCCGCAAGAGCACCACTGATGCCATTTTTCCTTTGAGAATGTTGATGGAAAAGTACAGAAATAGTCAGAATGAGCTGCATTTTGTCTTTGTGGATTTAGAGAAGGCATAGGACAGGGTGCGGAGGGAGGAGCTGTGGTACTGTATGAGGTTGTCAGGAGTGTTGTGTTACAGAAGAGTGTTAGTAAGACGCAAAGGAAAGGTGTAAAGGCAGTGGTGAGAGCAGCTCTGCTCTATGGGTTAAAGGCGGTAGCAGTGAGGAAGAGATGGAGGCAGCAGAGATGAAGATGTTGAGGTTCTCCTTATAGTGACGAGGTTGGATAGGATCAGCATCAAGCTCATCAGAGGGAAGGCCCACATTGCCTGTGTTAGCAACAGGCCAGACTGAGATGGTTTGGACTTGTGCAAAGGAGGGATAGTGAATATATTGGCAGAAGGATGTTAAAATAATCTGCCAGGCAAGAGAGCAAGAGGACGACCGAGGAGGAGATATATGGATGTGCTAACAGAGGACACGAGGTTGGCTGGTGTGCGTGTAGAAGATGCCCAGGTTATAATGAGGTGGATTAGGATGATTCGCTGTGGCAACCCCTGGTGGGAAAAGCCAAAAGAGAAGTAGTAGGAACCACAAGTAGCCCAGCACTCTGGGAACGAAGTGTTCTGCTGGGAACATAAGGGGAACTATGAGGTCTTTAACCTAATATAGAACTTTACCATTAAGTGCTTTGTAGGTGAGTAGGAGAATTATAAATTCTATCCTACATTTCACAGGCAGCCAGTGCAGAGATGCTAATTTTTCTAAGGCCCGTCAGAACTCTGGCTGCAGCATTTTGAATTAGCTGTAGAGTATGTATGTATGTATGTATGAGTAAAGAGTTACAGTAGTAGTAATTAATTAATTAATTAATTAATAATTAATTTATTTGAGTCATAAATTGCTGCTACTCCTCCACCTCAACCTGTACTTTTAGGAACATTATAGTTAATGTGAATCATCACATCAATGTGAGTCGACTCCTTTAAAATAACAGTGAGACAGAACAGATCTATTTGACGGTCACTTATCAAGTCATTTAATAACAGGGATTCAGACTTTTAGAGAGAGATCTGATATTTAATAAACCACATTTAATTGACTTATTGTTTCGATGTTTATTAAAATCTGATAAGTCACTCTTCTTTGATTTGTTTGTGACTTGTATAGTTTAGGTCGTCGGGGAGCAGACACAGTCTCTATGCGATAACTAATATAACTAAGACTAAGAGTGGGTGGCGGCTGTAGAAAACGTGCAGAGAGGCGTGTAAGACTGCGACTCTGCATCCTGGGCTCCACTCTAGACTAAGCAACATGGCCATGTTACTAGCAAGTAGAGAGGCTCCGTCCAATGTGGGATGGATGCCGTCAATTCATGACACCATTAAGGCAAGAAATTCCACCAATGAACCCTCTGAAACGTAAATCATGTCAGGTGACGACCTCATAAAGCTCACTGAGACAATGAAAGAGTCTCAGTGACTAAAGAGTGAAGTATTATTATACACATGTCCAATGTTTAACATGCTCTGCAACAAAATCTTTAAGAGCCTAATCACACAAAGTGGAACTGAATGGCTGTAGCAATGCATCTATGTTCTATATTAACATAAGAGTGTACTGTCATTTGAAAACAACACTTAATATTAATATAATATACTAAACTTATTCTTATATTTTATCCTAAACCAAATTGTGAAGCAGACGCACAGAGAATTTTTATCTATTGGGGTCACAAAGTGCATTTAATTGGTATTACACAGCCTCATACTGTCTGTGTTACAACCTCTTAACACACCATTTCTCAACCATGTCCTACAGTGACAGCCATGCAGTGGAACAGTCAATTACTCGTATAAATGGGAGTGGAGCAGTTTACTCAGAACTCTTAAATGCTTGTTAATTTAATATGCAAATACGTTCCTTGTCAATCTGAGTGCATTTAAATGAAAAGCTCCTGCTTCTGTGGGGTGGCAGTTTCTGCAGGTTGACTGTGTGTCAAGGAAAGAGACAAAATGGCAAGGAGCAGCACAGGAGGACGGGAAGGGGGTGGTTCAAGTGCAGATGCTCTAGTGCACATAAACAAGCTTTGTGAACAGTTGAACCATGAATATAAAGCCACTGTCACCTCCTCAGTGGCCAGTAGACAGACGTTATGGAGTTATGAAAGGGAAAAGCCAAACATGAATGCACACAATTCTCTAGCAGCATCCCCCTTAATGACAGACTTTGAACTGGGTGGCCCAGTGTGCTGCAAGTAAGGTGAGTGTGTTATTGGGGAGGTGGGGGTGGATTGCAGACAGCGTTAAGTCAAGCAGGAACCCTCAATGTTGCTAATTTATTTACAGATTTAATTAGATGGATAGAGTCCTCACCGATATAAGAAAGAAAGGAGTGATGTTGCCAGCGTTGCAGCACTTTAATTATGGGAGCAGGCTCCTGATCCCTGTGCTCTGCTGTCTGGGGAGCCAGTTAATTAAAATCCTCATTATTTTACTTTTAATTAGTTCCCCCCTCTTTTGTTTCCTTTCACCATATGGCCGTGTTCCGTGGTCAAATTAACGTAATTGAGCTAATTAAGCCGATCACTTTAATTATTCAAGGAGTTCCGATTGGCCAGGAGAACTTTTCTCTCTGCCCCCTCCCTCGAATAGCTCTGAGACTCAGAGTTGTAAAGTCGCTCTCTTTGTCATTATGTTCTCTCACTGAAGGCTGTAAATTGTGGCTGCAACATACCACATGTCTTGGATGTTCTCACACTGTTTCTGCCTTGTGGGTAAAGCACGGGAGACCTCAGCAAGTTCAAAGGAAATTTCAAAATCCTTAGCGCATTTACCACAGTAAGGTTTTGAAAATTAGGAGTGTGTTGGTAATTGCAGGGGCTAGGACCCAACAATCACCAATGTCCAGAAGATAGGAGTTCCATAGGTCTAAAATAAAATAAGTTTAACAAGAATATCTACCAAATTATTATCTCTTTTTGCTTAAGCCAATTTGACTGATCACTGATGCTTTTAATCAACAAAAGCCGAAAACATAATGAAACAAAGCATATAATGAAGGATTTTGAACAATCATAGTGATTTGTAGGAAACAAATCAGAGCCCAGACAAACTATAAATCATTTCAGTTTACCATGACCACTGATGACAGTATCATCCTTACAACCTAAGATTTAATATTGCAAAGAGAAATCATATCTGTCCTAACAGGGCAATTAGAATGGTAGACACATAGTACTATTAATTTATTAGAATAATTGAACATGCCTTATAGCATTTGGTCATCCAGCTATTATGTGAAACTGTGTCACATCTGGCAAAGCAAAGCAGACCGAAATGTGTAAGCTAATGCCAGCCAAGTGTTTTAATATGGCCTTTCCTCAAAAACACACAGGCCTCATCATTAGAGAGTGCATTTGGCTGGCAGAACAGCATGAGGAAGGAACAGGGCGCCCATTTCGGAGCTATATCACAGGAGCGTCTGTTAGTCTTCTTTTCATTGTGTGTAAAAATATCCTGGCATCATCGTATCTTCACAGTGCGAGGTGTAGGCGCTCAGGCAATTTATACTGATCTGCATGTGTTAATATGATTAATTAGCAGAAATAAACACTTTCACTATGACATAGGCTACATGGTGAAGCACACACCTGCAGAAGCTCTGAGAAAAGACAACGCCTCATGGCAACGAGCCTTTTCATGAGACCTGCTAATTGGCATCTGAAAACGTTCTGGCTAATTAGGAAAAAGCAGATGAGGCTTGATTAGTTTGAATGCAAAGTGTAACTTGTGGTGCAGTGGGACTCGGGAATGTGCCGAGGTTTTATTTCTCTGCCATCATGATACAGAGATAATTGTAATTGTGATCATTTGCATACGTTAATGAATTTGCGTGACGCTTCTTGATCAGACGTGGAATAAATAATTGATGCAGTATCAGCACCAACCATGACAAGTGGGACATTTTGAAATAGCTAAGCACATTAGAAGGAGTTTGATGGCTGCTGTGCTCCCAGGCAAGGTGTGAAATTAGAGCAGATGTTATCTTTGCTTCCTGCACACTTCACTGCTGTCACTGTAAGATTAACAACAAAACTTTAATAGTATGCACAGATTTATGGCATTGAACAGGCATACAAAGTTAGAGCGAGGCAAACATTGTGCAGACGCTGAACATGGTAAACAGTAAATACAAATTCAAATACCATGGATGTAGTGGAGCCACTCCCCTTTAATTAGCCTGCTCCCAGATTAGGCTTTATTACCGAGTCATGAGCCACGGGATGTGCCCGCTCCTCCTCTTAAGAGC
The DNA here is from genome assembly GCF_900634795.4 of Betta splendens. Taxonomy (NCBI): domain Eukaryota; kingdom Metazoa; phylum Chordata; class Actinopteri; order Anabantiformes; family Osphronemidae; genus Betta; species Betta splendens. The sequence continues at coordinate 1,933,141 of NC_040898.2, forward strand.
TCCAGCTCCACAGATACAGGGCTCATGTTTAATTGCTTCTGTAAATGGCCAGAACTCAAGCACCCTAATTCCATTCCTCAGGGTAATCAGGCATGTTTTCACCATACAAGGGTACAGAGGGTGATGGAGCCAGTCACATCCACCATGCTAAGTAACACATAACATAATGCGGCTAAGGGCTTCAGAATGACCTCAGACCTTTGTGACATGGTACAGGAAAATGTCTTTATTAGGCTCTTGGACCCCCCCCCCCCCCACACACACACACACACAAACACACACATTAAATAAAGAAAACTGAAATAAACCCCACTGAATCAGTTTAGATGCTTCAGATTCTTGGTGTGCATTTAAAAATAAATAAAATAAGGATCAGAGCTGTGAAGGTCCCTGGTGTGACACTCTTTTTACAGTCATTTAGAGACTTTTCCATAAATTAACATGGCAAAAAACCTAAGCCCCACATACATCAGTGGTACATTCATAATCTTCAGCGTGTGATATCTCAGATTGAGAGCCATCAGGAACCCATTCAGGGCATTCATTCAGAGAAAAGAATGCCACACAGCGTACGCAAAGCTCTCATGGTTATTTTATAGCTGTCCATTAACCCTTCATTTAATCCTCTTCTCCCAACCTTTGTTCAGTAGGCACTGGCTTTACACCATCACTGATCTACTCCAGCTTTTTCTGGAGTCCTGAAGAAGGCTCTAGCCAGCCTCTAGTCCATATATACAGTTTTCACAGACCCCTTTAACATCGAATAAATGATAAATGTGATTTTGTAGCAGTACATAGAATCTCCGATATAGTGACTGACAGGACTTCTTGGTGGGAAGTCGCATCCCTTCTAAGGAAGAGAGATGAGGAAAGTTCCACAACAGCAGCAGAAGCAGGAGTAGAAGACAATGCCTAGGTGAGCAGAACCACAGGACACAGCATATCTCAGCAAACCTGCAGGTAGAGGGAAAGAGTTAGGATCATCACCATTACACACACTCCACTTGCCCCTAATGTCATTTTCATCATATGTATAGCTTAACTAATTCAAGACTGTATTAGTTTATATAAAAAACTGTATAATAAAAAGAGGACTTTAGACTACAGTACATGAATATTTACTTACATCCACTTAGACAATTATTTAGATTACAGGACATCTTTTACTGCTTAGTATTAGTCATGGTCATGGTCATGGCCATAACCATCTCAGCTGCAGCTACACCCTGGACAGGTCCATGAAAGTCCACACATATAGACAGTCTTAGAATGGATAGTAAACCTAACTATACATCTTTGAGAAAACTCAAGCACACACAGAGAGAACATGCAAATTCACAGATGTAGAGTTACAACAACTGCTGTGCTCACCTTCTGGTCTGCCAGCACAGAGCTGCTCTGAATTGGCAGGTGACTGTTGAGCAAAGCAGCACCAGGTCTGTCGTGCTCACAGAAAATGGTGCCGTTGACATAATGGAACCGATCTCCAGGCATCAGTCTGTTTCTACAGGTGACACAGCTGAAACACTGCAGATACGAAAAAACATGTTGATTAATTGGGTTAAATGATTTTCCCAGACAAACAGATTTTACAGGTGAAGTGTTGATTTATTATATAATTAATATATCTAATAGGAAGGAGTGTTAAAAGGCTTAAACCAACAAACAAAATTATGGGTCTTCTGAGCAGACACCTCTTGTCAACAAATCCCAGGTGTTTCTGTCAAACACCCAGCAGGAGGAAGCACAGCGATGCGTTACTGTGAGATTTACCTTGAGGTGGTAAACATTTCCTTGTGCCCTCATCACCATTTCACTGGCTGGAATCGACTGGCTGCAGGCACTGCATGCCCCACTGTGCCCAAACAATCTGCAAGCACAAAAACACTCAGCCTGTGCGGCCTCCAAACCCTGAAAGCAGCAACATGCTGCTCTCTCGCCTCCTCTTCCTCCCGCCTCCAACTTCCTCTCACCTGATGTAATCGCTCCGACACAGAATCATGCCCCCTTTGCTGTAGCAGGTGGTGCCAATGTCCCCGAGCTGGGCTTGGCAGCAGGAGCATTTAAGGCAGCGAGTGTGCCAGTAGCGCTCCATTGAAAAGAGCAGAAAGCGGTCAGTGATGTTTCCTCCACATCCGGCACAAGACTTAGAGGCTGGCAGCACACCTGACATTTGGCTGTTCACCATGCTGATGTGGGTCCGTACGGGCTGCTAGACATACGGGAAGAGGGTTGGCATCAGAGACAGCTGGTACCGTCACATCCAGCTATTTTCACTTTACCATGTTGTTATTCATAGTAAAATCAATTTGACTGAGCTTGATTGATACTGATTCTGTAATAGTTTGAGAAAACTAATAATAAATGAAGCTTGACAGCTATTACAGACACATTAAATACAAAGAAAGAGCCAAGTGTTTACAAACGACCTACACTAGGCTTGAGCACAAAACAGTGTCACAGTTAACAGGTTTACATTTACTGCCTATGTAACACAATCTACAACAAGTGATCCGGTCTCACTAAAGGACTGGGAGAAAAACATCGTCATCCATTAACATCGTTGTATTTTTGATGCGGGGTGGAGGAGGTTACCAAATGGGACTTTTCGAGTGTAGTATCCGTGAAAGTATATCCATTTTAACTGAACAGCATCTACATCGTGTTTGGTCATGTGGTCAGTAAAGCGCGCGAGTGTAAAGTGTAAAAGGAAAAGACACGTTACCTCCTCGAGTCTAACGTTTACTCCTGCGTTGAAGTTTGAAAGGCGGCAAACTATTCATCAGAACCCCGACACGCTCGCCTTTAACGCAGCCTTAAGCATGATACGCGGTGGTCTCCACGGTTCTCCACAAAAAAGCAAAGAAACGGAACATTAAGCCCAGGAAGCCACGATAACGGTAACAGTTGAGCAAACTCTCTTCCGAAATCCAGGTCGAACTAACTATGCGTAACCGTGAGGTGGAGAGGTGACGCAGCTTCCCTCGCTGTCCTCGGTGTCACAGCTATCTGCCTTTCAACATGACCGATCTGTTTCTGACGCTTTGGCACAAACAATATTCATCAAATTGCACACGGAGCCATTTAGTCGAGATGAGACGTGCAGCAGCTAATAGGAGCGAAGGGGGCGTGTCCACAGTCAAAATGATTTATGAGCTGCTTATGTCGCGTGTTCGTGTTTCTTGCCTTCCTCAAAGTGACCGTGTGTGGCGCTTACACAAGATATTTCATAAATATATTTCTTTATTACAGCTTTAAATGTGCAGTCACACATAAAAGCGCCTCTCATAAAGTCATAAGTTCTGCACACAGAGACATAATTAAAAAACGAGTAACAGCAAAAACTGAAGCCAAAACTTGAGCATTAATGCAGCAGCAGGTAACTAGACAGATTTTAACACTGTGCCATTACAATAAATTTATTAGAACATTTATAAAAAGAAATTCGACAATTGTAAAGAGCGACAGATTCAGTTCAGTACAGCTGTGAAACAAATGTAATATAGTAAAATTATTTAAAAATGCAAGTATAATACAAACTATAAAGGCCTAATAATTGTATTCACATAAAATGTAAGTAAATCTAAGCTACACCTGCTGTACTACTGTACTGTACAATACTCTGTACTACTTTCTACTGTACAAGTACTAAATTAAAACAATGGCAAGGTATGGATTCATGTTGTCCAAAGACAAATGGTTCTCTTGGGCACAAGAACCTGCCACCCTGGTGGTGTTGAACAGTTTCCAGTAGAGGTCAGTATCCTAAAATGTTGTAAGCAGGCCGTGAAACATTAGGTTGTCTGTCTTTATTTTTTAAGCATGCATGAATAGAAAAATAATCTCTTTGTGGAGAAAGAAAATCTTGAAAAACAATCCTGACTCCCCATTTAGAGGACAGATTCTTGATCTGCGATCAAGAATCGGCTGACTGACGGTAAGCGTATCGCGTCACTTCCGGTTACTGAGGTTTGCTGCCGCTGTGTGTGTACAGCGTTACTCTCCGCTCTTTTCTAAATATTATCGTTTTATATCCGATAGCGACTGCTAAAAGTTGCAAAACAAGCTTGTAACACTCAAGCATCTTTTCCTTTCATTAAACGTCCTGCTAATTTACACTGTTATCTAAGTGTTTTCTCCGCTAGCGTAGCTCCTAGCTTACTTTCCTGCTATGGCTTCCCCCTTTTCCTCTCCCTCTCGCTCTGTTCGGTGCTCGGTGTGTCTTATGTTTAGCTTATCCTCCGCCTCCTTTAGTGATGGTAATGGTATCTGTAATAGGTGTACGCTAGTTGCAGGGTTGGAGGCGAGGTTGTTAGACTTAGAGTCTCGGCTTCGCACTTTAGAAAACAGGCCAGCTAGCCAGGTCCCTTTAGCCGGTGCGGAGCCTCCTAGCTTAGCTGCTACCAGTCCCCCGGCATGTCCCAGGCAGCTGGGCAACGACTGGGTCACGGCTCGTAAGAAACGTAGCTTTAGGCAGGCGCCCACGGTGCACCACCAACCGCTTCACGTTTCAAACAGATTTTCCCCACTCAGCGACACACCCGCTGAGAAACCCACTCTGATCATTGGTGACTCCATAATCCGAAACGTGAAGTTAGAGAATCCAGCGGTCATAGTTAGGTGTTTGCCTGGGGCCAGAGCGGGCGACATTGAGTCTTATCTTAAGCTCCTGTCTAAGGATAAACGTAAGTACGCTAAGATCGTAATACACGCAGGAGCTAATGACGCCCGGTTACGCCAATCGGAAGTCACTAAAACTAACATTGAGTCGGTGTGTTCGTTCGCCAAAACAATGTCGGACTCCGTAGTTTTCTCTGGACCCCTCCCCAATGTGACCAGCGATGACATGTATAGCCGGCTGTCATCGCTCCACCGCTGGTTGTCTAGGTGGTGTCCTGCAAACGATGTGGGCTTTGTGGCTAATTGGAGCACTTTTTGGGGAAAAGCTGGGCTGATTAGAAGAGACGGCGTCCATCCCACGTTGAACGGAGCCTCTCTGCTCTCTAGAAACATGGCCATGTTGCTTAGTCCCCCCACTGCTTGACAACTCAGAGTGGAGCCCAGGACGCAGAGTCGCAGTCTTGCACGCCTCTCTGCATGTTCTCTACAGCCGCGACCCACTCTTGGTCTTAGTTATCGCATAGAGACTGTGTCTGCTTCTCGACCACCTAAACTATACAAGTCACAAACAAATCAAAGAGGAGTGACTTACCAGAATTTAATAAACATTAAAACAGTTCCTCTTACGGAACAAAGTAATAGTAAGATAATAAAGTGTGGTTTATTAAATATCAGATCTCTCTCATCTAAATCCTTTTTAATAAATGACTTGATAAGTGACCATCACATAGATCGATTCTGTCTCACTGAAACCTGGCTGCAGCAGGATGAATATGTTACTTTAAATGAGTCGACTCCAATGAGTCACATCAACTATCATGTTCCAAGAAGTACAGGTAGAGGTGGAGGAGTAGCAGCAGTTTATAAATCAGATTTATTAATTACTCCTAAACCTAAACATAGTTATAACTCATTTGAGAGCCTCACTCTGAGCCTTTCTCACCCAGACTCTAAAACTCAGAAACCAGTTGTGTTTTGTATTGTTTACCGTCCTCCTGCTCCATATTCAGAGTTCTTAACTGAATTCTCTGAATTCTTATCTGACTTAGTTCTTAGCACAGATAAAGTCATTGTAGTGGGAGACTTTAACATTCATGTAGATGTTGACAGCAACTGTCTCAGCACTGCTTTTAACTCCTTAATAGACACTATTGGTTTTACACAGCAGGTAAATGAACCCACTCATCGTTTTAACCATACCCTCGATCTTGTCCTGACATATGGGGTGGAAATTGATAATTTAATAGTTCTTCCCCAAAACCCTCTGTTATCTGACCATTTCTTATTAACTTTTGAATTTAGCACAACTGACCCTATAACAGCTGGAAAGAAATGTTACTATAGCAGATGTTTATCTGACAATGCTGTTGCCAGATTCAAGCAGATGATTCCATCATCTTTTGCCTCAATGTCTTGCAGATACACAGAGAACAGTCACCTTAATCCTTATGAACAGGTTGACTGTCTTGTAGATGATGCTGCAGCTTCTCTACGTACAATGTTAGACACAGTGGCTCCTCTTAAGAAGAAGACAGTGAATCAGAGGAGGTTAGCTCTGTGGTATAACTCAGACATCTGCAGTCTAAAGCAAAGGACTAGACAACTAGAAAGACAGTGGCGTTCCAACAAAATAAATGTAAACTGCATTGCATGGAAGGACAGTCTAATGAAATATAAAAAAGCACTTTGTGCTGCTAGAAAAACATATTATTCCTCCCTAATTGAGGAAAACAAAAACAACCCCAGGTTTCTTTTCAGCACTGTAGCCAGGCTGACAAAGAGTCATAGCTGTATTGAGTCTACTATCCCCTTAAATCTCAGCAGCAATGCTGAGATTTAATGCTTTATGAACTACTTTACTAATAAAATTATCATCATTAGAAAAAACATTCAGCAGTGACTTCTTCCAAATGACAGAAAGCACTGTCTAGATCCATCAACTTTAAATTTATTAAATCCTCTGTCTTACCTAGACAGCTTCTCCCCCATAACTCATATGGAGTTAACCTCAATAATTAACTCTTCCAAGTCGTCCACTTGTCTTTTAGATCCAATCCCAACCAGATTACTCAAAGAAGTTCTACCTTTAATCAGCTCATCCATATTAAATCAAATCAACCAATCTTTACAACTAGGCTATGTACCACAGGCTTTTAAGGTGGCTGTGGTCAAACCTCTATTGAAAAAAACAACCCTTGACCCTGGACAACTAGCCAACTATAGGCCCATTTCAAATTTACCCTTTATTTCCAAGATTCTGGAAAAAAATCGTGGCTAAACAATTATCTGACCACCTTAGTGGGAATAACCTGTATGAAAATTTTCAGTCAGGATTTAGAAAACATCATAGCACAGAAACAGCTCTGGTTAGAGTCACTAATGATCTTCTATTAGCTTCGGACAATGGTCTAGTTTCTGTCCTTGTCCTGTTAGATCTTAGTGCTGCATTTGATACAATTGATCATCACATTCTATTACAGACACTAGAACATAGAATCGGGATTAATGGAACAGCATTGGGATGGTTTAAATCCTATTTGTTGAACAGATTCCAGTTTGTTCATGTTAATGATAAATTCTCCACACGCACAAGGATTAGCTATGGAGTTCCACAGGGTTCTGTGCTGGGTCCAATTCTGTTTAGCTTATACATGTCTCCTCTAGGTGAGATTATTAGAAAGCATTCTATTAATTTTCATTTTTACGCAGATGATACTCAGCTATACATGTCCTTGGAACCAAATGAAACAGATCAACTAGTCAAAATTCAGGGTTGTTTAAAAGACATCAAATCCTGGATGTCCCAAAACTTCCTTCAACTAAACTCAGATAAAACCGAGATTCTTATTGTTGGGCCTAAAAATCTGAGAGAGACACTATTAAGTCAGATAGCCACCCTGGATGGCATAACATTAGCTTCAGATTCTACTGTGAGGAACCTTGGCGTCATGTTTGACCAGGATCTCTCTCTTACATCATACATTAAACAAATCTCCAGAACCGCCTACTTCCACCTTAGAAATATAGTTAAAATCAGAAGCATCCTCTCTCAGAGCGATGCAGAGAAACTGATCCATGCATTTGTTACCTCTAGGCTGGACTACTGTAACTCCTTACTCATAGGATGTCCTAACAGCTCCTTAAAAAGCCTACAGCTCATTCAAAATGCTGCAGCCAGAGTTCTGACAGGACTTAGAAAGAGAGATCACATTTCTCCTACATTAGCTTCTCTGCACTGGCTGCCTGTAAAATGTAGGATAGAATTTAAAATTCTCCTACTCACATACAAAGTACTCAATGATAAAGCTCCTTCTTATCTTAAAGACCTTATAGTTCCTTATGCTCCCAGCAGAACACTTCGTTCTCAGAGCGCTGGGCTACTTGCGGTTCCTAGAGTGTTTAAATGTAGAACAGGGGGCAGAGCTTTTAGCTACCAAGCTCCTCTCCTCTGGAACCAGCTCCCTCTTCAGGTTTGAGAAGCTGACACACTCTCCACCTTTAAGATTAGGCTTAAAACCTTCCTTTTTGACAAAGCTTATAGTTAGAGATGGTTCAGGTCACTGGCAATTATTGTTAGTCACAGGAACCATCTCTTAGTTAAGCTGCAATAGACATAGACTGCTGGGGGACTTAATTTATACACTGAGCTCCTCTGTTTCCTTCTACCTCCTCTGTCCCATAACCTCCCATCATTGTCCCATGTTTAACTAACCTTGTCTCTTTCTGTCCAGTAGTTGTGCTTCTCTCCTCTCCCCCCCCCCACTCCCACTCTTTCTCCCTCTCTGTCCTCACCCACAGGTATCATTGGACTCAAAGTTTGGTGTCTGTGATGGGCAGCTGCGGATCCAACCATCCTGCCTGCATCCAGTCCCTGGTCCTACCATCCTGCCTGTGCTCTGTTGTTGCTTGTTGTTGCTTGTTGCTGTTGCTGTGCTTTTCTATCTCTCTATCCTCTCACCCCAACCGGTCGAGGCAGATGGCCGCCCACATCCAGTCTGGTTCTGCTGGAGGTTTCTTCCTCGTTAGAGAGGGAGTTTTTCCTCTCCACTGTTGCTGTCAAATTAAATGCTTGCTGTATGTGGGATTTGTTGGGTTTAGTTGTGTGAGGTTTTAAACCTTACTTTGTAAAGTGCCTTGAAATAACTTTGTTGTGATTTGGCGCTATATAAATCAAATTGAATTGAATTGAATTGAATTGAATTAACACCTCCTAAAAACACTTCCCTGGAGTATTCCAGAAAGTTCATAACAGAAGAGATGCTTATTTAACTGAAGGAACAAACTAATTAGTACAGTGTACAACAATCTGAATCTCACAGCAATATGAACACCACTGCTCTCCACCTGCAGATGGACTCAAAGCCACAAAACTAGGGGGATGCTGTATGTGAACGGTCAGTGCCACTCTTGGATTTTTACTCTACATGTATGTATAGTACAGTACATGTTTTCCTCACATTGCATAGGTATGTTGTTCGTTTTTCTACCAATTTGTAATAACTATAATTATTATTAGATTGACATTTTAATAAATATTTCCCAAACCCCTAATAATAAAAGCATTACACAATGACTTAGTTGTTTATGTTTGGATTGAATTATTGTCATCTAAGCAGAAAAGACTGCAAGTCCTTGAAAGGCTGATATTCAAAATAAGTCCAAATTTGCCTTCACATTACAAGGTCTCTAGCAGTTGTCTGCAACACAAAATGCTTCATTTTCTCTTAATGTTTCCTTTACTGTATTGTTTTACTGTTTGGACATATCCACATATGTTTTATTAATTTGAGCAAAGCTTCAGCTTCCTTCATTATCATCTGTTGTCTGGAAACAAATTCTAGCTAAATAATTTCACATTCAATTTTACAACAATTTGACATTCAACTGCTTTATTCGTCTTCTGCATACATCTGCGTAAAGCAAAATCAGGTCATTATCACAAAGCATGCTCAAATCTGAAACAGTCAGAGGTACACACAGCTTGTATTCTACCAACATGGCTGAAATAACGTCAGTTGTTTTTGTGATGTTGAGGTAACGCTAAAACAACATTTAATGCTGTAACATTGACAGCAAGACATTGAAATAACGTTGATTCATCTTTCAAAATCAACACATAATCCAATGGTTATTGAACCATAATTATGACGTTGATTCAGCTGACTTAACGTTGAAATGCCTGCTGGGAGACTTTCTCTTCATGAAAGAATGACATATTCTCTCTGGCCCAGTATGTCTCAGTATGCCATAGTCCTGAATCTATAGCATTGGACATGGTTGCAGAAGGCAAACGAAACTTGGAAACATCGGCGAAGCAGGACGTGTCAGCTAGAGGTAAAGAGCTTACCAGTCTGATGTGCATATACTTCAGGAGCCGTGTTTCCATCACTGTTCAGCACAGCAGGTTTCAGATCCGTCAGGAGAGATTACATACTATGAGCCAAGCAAAGTGAAAACCCTCTTCTGACCATTGGTGTGTACCAGGGGACAAGGCAACAGAACAGCCAAGGGGGCCAGAAATGCAGTATTCTCTCAGGAGAGGTATAATTGATGTATGGATGACGTATGATTGCCTTCATTTATGTATTAGCTGTAACACAGAAACGTATAGATCAATCATATCATATGATTTCATATTATATCAAATATAGATCTACTCTGGAAGCTGCCTCTCTGGGGAACCAGTGGACAAAGCCGTCGCATCGATGGCTGTCTGCTGGACCCCTTCAGGGAACTGACAGTCCTTCAGGATGCCTCATACCTACAGTAAGCTCATACACATACGGGCCAGGGTGTGGGCTCTTTTATTGGGGCCTGGAGGTGGGGGCCAGCTGTGGCCTCACCCACCGGTCCCAGCAGAGAAGATCACCACACAGTTTTAACTACACAATAGAGATCTACGGCTCTGGGACACTGTCAAGACACGTGAGACACATCACCACTCTATTGGTAAAGTGCTCTCTACGCTTACATTCAAGCTGGACTGCATGGCCCTGGGGTGCCTTTCCTACTGTCCCCTGCTTCTCCCTGATTGGGGAGGGTGGGCCACGGCTCTAGAGGTGCAGTGGGCCCTGAGTGGCCCTGATGTTTGTGGAAGTGTGTGTGGTAGTGCAGTCTAGATCGATGACCTGACAGTGGTCCATTCTGACCTCCCAGTGTCGTCTCTGTGGCTGCTGCAGCTCTGCCTGGGGGGTTCTGTGTGGGTGGCTTAGATTGCAATGCCTGCCCTTCCAAAGCTGAAGGTATGTGGGCTCCTTGGCTACCAGGTTTTCTCTTACTACTCGCTGGACTCTGTGGAGCAGCCGTGCTCCTCCCATCATCCTGGCTTTCACAAGTGGCACTGATCATGCACCAATGTCTGTCTCACTAATGTAATTTTACAGCTTTACTAACCTTGTAGTGAGACACAACACCAGACCCAGGTAGCTTAACCATCCCATTATCTAACTCACACGCCCATGGAGCCAGGATTGATCTGATGATCATGTCAGTGTCAATCTTCTGCTGTAATCCTCGCCTTGAAATCAAAATAAAAGCGACCAGTGTAGCCACATGCCACACATGCAGCCACAGCAATGACTGGCATAGTGTTAACAGCAGCTTGATCTTCAGCTTTCAGCAGACAGGCATCAGACCACCCCAAGCACAACTGGAGACCTACTGTAGATATACTGCCTGGCCAACAGAAGTCACCACCTGGATTTAACTAAGCAAATAGGTATGAGCCCCCTATTGGATAATTATTGCATGGACCAGAAGAAATAAATCCTGAATGATCGTGATCGGCGATCACTTAAATGTTTGGTGAAATCAAAATTAAGAAAAACAACAGTAGAACTCAGGGCTATGTGTAATAGTGAAAGTTTCCACATGCACAATGCGAAGGGAACTCAAGGGATTGGGACTGAACAGCTGTGTAGCCTTAAGAAAACGATTTGACTTTGGAGCAATGGAAGAAGGTCATGTGGTAAATATGATACAAAAACTTCTGGTGTTGAGGATGCTTATGGGGAGAACCATAGTGGCGACCACTCAGCAAATGCACCAGGATTATCAAACGTCTTTTACAAACTAATTAAAAATCATTAATAAATAGTAATATAATAGTAATAATAAATAATTAGAACAAGGTTTTAACCCTATATATGATTAATATATAGTGTTTGACCTCAGCAACTGTCCCCTGTGCTGATATCTATCTTTTCTGTTCACTCTTTCACAATTATGACACAAGCACTACTGTACGAGTCTGAAGAAATTTAAAATGAAAACTCACTTAGTGTGATGCTCTGACTCTATTATGTATTAGGTATTGGTAAACCTCTACCTCAAGGAACAGGGCAAAGCCAACAACTTTTCCAAAAATATTTCCATAAATAAAAAAAGAAAACACCAAAATAATATTGCTAAAGATATAGAAATTCCCTTACTTTTGGTAGTTTATCAGAAATACAAAATGATCTAATTTTATGACTAGATAATTGTTCGTAAAGTACTTATATATCTTACTGTCAAACTACACAAGCAACTAAACAATACTTCCCGTACGAAGTCCACACTTCGTGTCCTCTGTATTAAGCTTCCGTTTTTTGAGCTGGCTGCCATTCTGGCCCGTTTCTATGTCTGCAGCCACATTCTGCTCCCTGAGACAGAAACAAGAGGTCATAATAGTAACTGAATGTGCGCCACCCTGTGGCAGCTGGCGCTGATGAACGTTGGATCAGGTGGAAAATCAGCTGATTCCACAACAGGAACAGGAAGCAATAGCCCCAAAAAGTGCTCATGGAAAATAGCTATCTCACTTGCATTGCAATTATTTAATTTAAAAAGAAAACAGTTCAGGCTTTAAAAGATGTTCGGCGGAGACGATGAAGAGGGAGACTTCTTGTCGCCGACTGGAGGGTAGGTTGGCAGAGCAAACTACGCCTAAAAGCTAACTAGCTTACTGTCATTTAGCCAAGCCAGGGTTACCGTGCTCATCTACCGGGTAAAGTTCATTCAAAGTACGCAAATTAATATTCGTAGTAGAAGATAATAATAGTAATAATATGGATATATCTGTTGAATAATATATGTATGTAACATTTGCTACGTTTGATAACACTGCAACACTGCACCGAAGCTTCTTCTTTTTACACTTTCGATCTTTAATTTAAATTAACAGTTAATTAATGGTAAAAATAACCCAGTAAACCAATTTTAAAGCATTTTAAAACAAATGAAGTCATCTCTAAAGAACATGTATGAATGAACGAATGTATGAAATAACAAAATGATGGTAGATGAAATGAAGGTAATTCTACCTTGCTTCATAATGATCGATATATTGTATCAGACGACTTATGTAAATATGCAAAATATGTCAATTTTACAAACAACTGAAACTTTGTTTTGTAACAGTTTAAGATGATGTTGTGCCAAGGAGCATTAAGTTTCTAGCCAGTCATACATAGGCTGTCCACTAGAACCAGTACTGTCATCTAAGTGTGAAGTGAAGCATGCTGTGGGAGTTCACATGCTGTACACTACCTCTACCCTCAGTAGTATCTTACTAGTCTTTCATAAAGAAAGCTCCTCTCAAGCTTGTCCAGATCGGCCACAGTAACACTCCCCTTTCCAGCCCAGGGGAGTGTCACAGTACCTAATTCCTCTCACATGCTACTTGTTAGATGACCATGTTGCTAAGGCATGTGCTACAATCCTATTCTACTCATTGGAGGCCCAGCAGTAAGGTGGACTCCTCAGTTTGTTCTTTTGTTATGCTGTTGAATGTACCACAATGGGATGGCTGTAATAGTGAACGAGATTATGGGTAACTCTGGACAAAAGTGTTGGAAATCGCACTGAAAGACTTTTGCGTCACAAATGCTAACAGACTTTAGCTCCTCATCCTTGTTCTTTAATGTTGGAGAAGACACGCTACAGGCTTTCAGTATGTCTTTTCTGAGAGATGCGAGTGATTACCAATGGAAGGAGTTCCAGGGGTCAGTAAGAAGCAGCTGTTATATTTGTTTTTTGGCTTTGAAGCCAAAAGAGCCTTTTAGAAATGTTGGTGCAGGTTTGTATAAGCGTTAAGATATCATTATCTTAATGACGTTGCAGTGTGTAATTGTGTAGTAAAACATTAATGATGTTTAATCCTTAGACATTTTGTACTTGACAGCTTTGATGTCTACTAAGCTCAATGTCCACTGAGAAAGAGCAACTTCGTAAAATGGTTATTCAGGGTTCTTCTGAACTTCTTTCTGATGAAGAGGGAAATATTAATTACTCAAAATTAATAAAAGATATAAAGTAACATCATTAAATATTATAACAGCATTAACTAATAGAAAGCACATCATGTAGATCGAAATATAGCTACAATATCTTTATCTGGACTAATAATACAAACTCCCTATAAAGAAAGGGTCAAAATCACCTCCACCTGCATTTTACACTGTGGTGGTGTCTCTGCTGTTATGTTCTGGGATGGCAGGGATCAGTATGGACAGAGACATTTAGGATGTTGGTAAGACCAACATCCATCATGGACAACCCCTCCCATCCCAACAACTCCAAACAACACTGTTAAAACCCCAGTGCAGGCGTTCCTCTTCACAGCCATTAGACTAATTAATAGTTGGGACATTTGTAGTAACGCTCTAGATAACCATTCGAAATAGGAACATATAACAGATACATATTTACATATTTGTTTACCTGCAGGGCCAAGTTGGCCTCCCTGTTTGGACTAGACCATGAAACTGATCAGGGGAACGAGTCATTCCAGTACACAGCCCCAAAACAACCCAGAAAAAGCTCCAACCCAGGTAACGCCGCCTCACCGGAGAGGAACATTTCTTTGGACTTTGCTGTGATGGAGGCTGGCATAATTCTATCTTTTTGTCTGTTTGCTCCCACAAGTTGTACAGAAACCAGCTTTACCATCTGTGCTGTATGCCACAGCAGTCCAAGCCTTCAGATAGTAAGGATCTGTTTTAATATAAAAAAGGCATTTTTACTTTAATGGAGGCATTTTTTACATATATTTAAACACAGAGTATGCAAACAGAAAATATTTAGTCTTTAGGAACTTCTTTTAAAATGCTTAACAACATGTAAATTATTGTTTTGTGCAGTAATAACGGACAGTATGTGAAGCAAGGAAAGCTGGGAGTAGCCGTTCTGGGTAACCATACAACAAAAGAGGTTGAGGCTTTGCTAATAAGTCACTTGCTTCGGATTGTTGGTTTGACTTTTGATTTTTATGAATAATGCACCTCTTCCTTTCTGCAGTACAAGCTGCTTTTGTACATGAGCCAACAGAAACAAGTGACCGTTGCCAAGATCCATGCAGGTTTTGTTTTCACGGTGAGTGGAGACTTTTGGACAAATTGAATTCTTAACTGATGTTTACTGGTGTAATTATTCTGACAGAGGCTAAAATGGCATAGCTCTTGTGTTACATTTTGAGGAAATTAAATGACAAACCTCGCCATAGTTACAAAACCCTATGATCCAACATTTCACATTGTTGTTCTCCTTAACTTCGTCACAGTAACTTATGTTGAACATTTCCTCAAGGCCTGAACTGTGTCAACTGTGTGAATGTAGGTTTCATCATTCTTTTGATGCATTCATACTTTAGAGGAATTGAGTGTTTGATATTTCTGATGGTTTAAGAAAGAGATGAGTTTGGATTTAAGAATTGTTATACAATTGTGTATGTGTATAGAGAGAAATCAGCTAGTGTTGATTCAACACCTGATATGTATTTGGGACTATTTTTTTGTACTGGAGCAAATAGGACCTATGGTCTTAATCCACACGTCATGTGTCCAAAACTCCACTCTTTGTTCATATAATTAATATATAATAATAAATGATTGTTAAGTTATCTGTGTGATGGCTTCATCTGCCGATGAAGCATAGGAAAGTTTGTCTGGGTGGGTTGATCACTCAATACACAACATTTTTGTGAAAGTTCATTTTACATGGTTAAATTGTTATTAGCGAAAGTATATTCTTAAACCTTTACTACTGTCATTATCTTTATTTTCTTTAACTGTTACTGTACCCTGTTTAACAGTTTAAAGTGAACCTATGCTTTTATTCATCCTGTTAGTAGTAGTTACTTGTTAGGGACTATGTTGTCCTTGTTTTTTGTAGGTTCTTAGCATTAAACCACTTTTGGTGAGTTTAGTCAAAAAGTTAAGCTATGTTTGATGTTTGATTTCGGTTGTATACAGTAATGTTGTTTTACTGTTTATGACTGATGTTTCTTTGTAGGTGACATCTGAGGATATTTAGCAATTTTTGTTATTCTTGAGGCTTCACATTTAGAGACTCGCTATGTGAAGCTGCCTGTATACAAAGAATTGATTGTATATTAAGTGTAATTACATTGATTAGCAGTGATGATAGGTTCTGCTTTTTTATATGTAACATTTGTTTTTTATTTTTGTAAACAAAAACGTGAGATGACATGTGAAAGGATCAACTGAAAGGATGTTGCTGTTCAAATAAATAGATTATTGATGCTATTCTGTCTCTTCTGCAGGTTCAGCCAAACAATTACTGCACTTTTTACGATGACCAGAGACAAAACTGGTCCCTAATGTTTGAGTCCAAGAAAGTTTCATCTAACTTCTGTAAAGAGGTGTGTGACACACGTGATCATTGTTTCTGACTGGGTCCGACGTTCACATATATTTAGCCTATGTTATATTTATGTTGTGTCAAATATTCTTTGCTGAAAATGTTGTTCCTTTTCTGCGTTAGGTATGTTTGGCAAAAGCTAACAGCACAGCCCCCTTTGATACTGTGGTGGTTCAGGATATTACCCTTGGGGAGGGCCAAAGTGTAGACAATGGAGATTTTGTGGAGGTGGTCTACACAGGATGGCTCCTGCAAAACCACACATTTGGACAGGTCATGCGCGTCAAGTGATATTTATTTAAATTTATTATTTATCTCCAGTTCCTTCACATTTTATGTTATGTATGTTTTATGTATGTTATGTAATACTCTTGCAATTGTACATTTTATTTCAGGTGTTTGATTCGAACCATGAAAAAGAAAAGCTCCTACGACTGAAAATCGGAACTGGAAAAGTAGTAAAAGTAAGTTGGAGAAAAGAAAAGCATGAAATGCTTACAGGAGAACCTCCACGGCATTGAATAACCTTTTGTGGACATTCAAACATTTGTAGCAAATGCAAGGAAATGTCAGCAGCTTAACTTCAAAACTACAAGAGAGAAGTCAACTTGGTTTGATGAGAAAAGAACCTTTGGCTATCAGGCTAGATGCTATGAAGTATTCTTTTTCCTTTTGCCAAAGCACATGGCCTCATTTAAATAATGTAACTATTAGGTCCAATTAGCAGCCTAAAACATAAGTGGCTCTGTTGCTCATTGTGATCATTTCCTTTTCTTGTTTCCTGTGTAATCAGGGCTGGGAGGAAGGGATGGTGGGCATGAAGAAGGCAGGCAGTCGTATCCTAATCGTCCCACCGAACCTAGCTTATGGCTCTAAGGGAGTCCCAAACTGCATCCCAGCTAACAGCACACTTATTTTTGAAATTGAGCTTCGACGGGTAACAGTTATTTCTCATCTGCTTCCAATCTGACATAAAGCTTTCGTTGTATTTTTCTTTTAAGAATGTGTTGTCTTGTGTTTTTTGTGTCTGTCATCGTTGTAGCACTATGATCTGTCTTAAATTGAAATAAAACCTTGAACCTTGAAACAATTTTTTAAACATTTGACATGACTTACCCTTATGGCTGCTCAACTGTAAAAACCTTTCCTGCTTATTTTATTCTTTTAGGTGAAGCTTTCTAAAGACAGTTGCTCGGATCAGGCCAGTGCCAGATCCAGAGACTCCGCTGCTCCCTCCCCCATTCCTTCACCGGCCCCCAGTGTGGAGAATCTGGCTCCAGAACCTTCAGTGCAGACGATCTCCTCAGGTCAAGGAACGCCAGGGTAAAATAAATAAAGTGAATTTAAACTTTGCTATTAAGATTTGTATGCCGTGTTAAATTACTGTCACTTCAGATACACAAATGTCAACAATTCACAGAACTAGGCTTAATATTATATATTTTGTTATTCGTGCATAAATTCTGCTCTTGGTAAGTCTTTACATTGCAATGCATTCGGGGTAACGGTCCGTCTCCTCATGGTTTGGAAAAAATTCTATATATTTCAATTAAAAACATGCATTTATTACAAGTTACATTCCACAATTAAAACACACAATCCTGTTAATAAATAAATCCTTAGAACCAATATAAAATCATTCACACCATGACAGTAGCACTTCATGGATTTCATTAGCAACACGCTATAGTTGTTATACAAAGATAAAAAAAACAATATATAAAGTGTTGTCTTCATTTTAAATGTTAAAAAGTATTTGCGGCTCTCAGTCTTTTCTTTTCCATGGAATATGGGCCCAAAGGCTCTTGGCTCTGGTTGTTAAATGTTTTTCTTTTTGTCTATCTAGAGACCACTCACTTTATGCAAAGTCAAACTCTCTAAGTGAACAGCTCACAGTAAGCACCCATTATCTTTTTCTGAATAACAAAACCTTTTTGTTTTAAGGTATTTTTCTTACCTGTTGTGTTATTTCAATTTAATGAATGTCAGAATCCAGACGCTACTAAAGCCAAGTTAATCTCTCGCATGGCAAAGATGGGCCAACCCATGTTGCCTTTCCTGACAGGAGTGGCCAGCCAGCCTGATTCCAGTGACTCTGAGCATGAGGTAGTGACTGCTCTCTGGTGTATATCGACCACTCTATTTCCAGGAATTAGTGTAGCAAATGCAGTATTTCAGAAGAGCTAGAGGTAGCAAAATGTTGTTTTCTCAGAATGCTGAGGTTCTGGCTTGGTTGATCTATAGGACATCAGTGGCAGCACAGCTAAGCATCGAGCCGCAGCTCCCTTACCACCGCTAATCTCCACTGAGGCGCCAACTTCAGCTCAAGGTGAGCTTCCCTCGCTTTTCTTACAAGTGCCTTTACTGCCACTTCGAATAAAAAGGCATGTATGATGTAAAGTATGCTCTATAAGTTCTTGAGAATTTAAAGAATGCGCATCCTCATTATCACTCAGCTTCACCTTCAGCTGTAGTTCCTGTTGTTACTAGTGTGGCCCCACAGCCAGTGCTAACAGGCAGGAGCCATGCATTTCAGGTAAACTTGTTCAGTATTTTTATAAGCATATTATCAACAAATAGAGAAAATATAATCAGTGCATTGTGTTGTTTCTTAGCCTTACTCCTACACACAGACCCCGGCAACACCATCTCAGCTGCAGCCTATTGGCCAGGTGTACCCTGCACAAACTGTCTCCTGCGTGAGTAAGTGTGTTTTATTTCTGTAAGAAGGAAGTTTAGCATTAGGACATGAGTCATCAGTCATCAGTTCTCTGATCTATTCCCAAATAAGAGTAGCTTTGATATCACTGCCGCTTTACTTACTGTAAGAGGAGTCAGTAAACATTGTATCAATCATCACTCACTGTAAATCGCAGGTGTTTATGAGGGCACTGTCCGTGTTGGTTTTCCAACTCTCTTCTAATTACCTTGATCAGATGTGTCATTTGGCTTTACTAGTTCTTTGTTGAAGGAACACAACTGGTCAAGGTAATTAGCATGACGCTGGAGCAGCGAGAGCTGGAAAAACAACAGGACAGCGGCCCTCGAGGACCTCAGTTTGAGACCCCTGGCTTAAACTATACTGAAAGCTGTAAGGATTCTCAGTCAAAGTTGGAAAGGCACATGGCAGACCACAAAAGAGTAAAGTTTAGCTAGTGTGTGCACGTGGGAGTTACACAGCTTCAGTGGATTCTTTTCTTGTTTCAAGAGAGATAAAGTGCTCAAACAGATCATGTTTTCTTCCTAAGGCTCTACTGATGTTACTTCCTTTATGATTTCTGAGGCTCGACAACATAACACAGAGATCCGGTTAGCTGTTGGAAAAGTGTCTGACAACTTGGATCAACTGACCAAAAAGGTTCTGCATTCAGTCTAGTCAAGAATTGTTTAATTCCACCCATTTGTTCATTAAGTACCTCTAACAGGAATGGCATACGTTTGGTTCTTGCTCTATTTAACAGGTAGATGACCTTCAGAGACATGGATCGTTTCACATGGGTGTGTCGAGTATGTCGATGGAAACCTCCATGATTGTCCACAACATTCAAAGAATTGTCCAGGTACACACCTAGACACTACAGTTACTGCAGACCCTGTTAATTTTTATATTTTCTTCTTCTGTAATGTGTAATACACATTAGGTGTTGAATTCTTTTAGTGTTAACAAGTAAACAATTTCTTAAAAGGTATCTAATTCTGTTTTTAGGAAAATGAATGTTTAAAAAAAGAGGTTTTTGAAAAGAGTGCTCGCATTGAAGAGCAAAATCATAAGATTGGAGAGCTCATAAATCAAAACCAGAGGTGAGTTCACATCATTCACAATTAATCTAAATCAAACTTGTTAAAATAATAAAAACAATACCGACTGCTTTGTAAAAACTGCATGACCTTGTGAGAAGCTGTAGATTGGAGTTGTCGGTATCTCATTTACATTCTATAAATTTGAGTTGGACGCTGTGTGGATCCACTGCGTTTGCACAGGCACATGGAGCAGAGTAACCTGATGCTGGAACAAAGGAATGACTCCCTGAAGTCATCTAATGAACAGAGCCAGGCCAGAGTACTGCAAGCAGAGCAGGATAAGGTGAGTGGGAACAACTAAGGGTCAAAAGTCTACTTGCGTGTTTACATAGTCGCAGGTATGATTGCTGTGTATAGAATAATCCTAATCAGTTGTGAAAATGATGAACAGTACATAACCAGAGCTCGAGTCTTAGAGTTGGTGTGTGTGCATATGTATGAGGGTTGATACAGTACCCTCGGGCTGCATTATAGGTGAGTATTTTGCTGATTGGGCCACCTGATGCCAAGGTGTTGGGGGTCTGTGGGTCTGTCCAACTCACACACTTTTAGGACCTGGGGGAGTGTTACAACCAACAGCTCAACAAAAAGACACAAGTAGCGACACTAATGACCTGTTCTGGAAAAATTTGGGTTTTTGACTACATAGTGTAAACCTCTTTTCCACCACTTTAAAACTTAGGCTGGTACAAAATGGATACCTACAGGACAATACTAAAAACAAATAAAGGTCACCAACACACATGCCACCTGAGAAGGCAAAATTCACTTACAAATACATGTACTTACAAATCCCTTGGTTGCAGTCACTGCATCATGCTTTACCTCCCTGAAACAAAACTGCTGTTTTTTTCTTCTGATGTGTAGCCTTCTTAGTTGCTGTTTGCAAGTGGATCAGTTCCTGGCTGTTGACTTCAGCCAGTCTGTTACATATGAAAATCTCATCTCTTTATTGCTACAAATACAATTTGACTTGTAGTCAACGTTTATTTTTTGTTTTTTGAGGCTTCTTTTTTCACTGAATGCTTATCTGGTTATTTGCGTGGCTGTGCTGCTTCGAGGAAAATGTAGCATTTACTGCTCTCTCTTCTCAGCATGCACTGCCTCAGGACCTAGGCTCTGACCAGGTGAGACTGTTTTTCCGTGTACTGCCACTACACTTGGTTGAGAAAAGGTATTCTATTATTCTGCTCATGTTTTGAGCAAACAAATGAAAAAGGTGTCACCAACAGTAGTAACTAAACTCTGACCCCTGCTTTAATTGAAGTTTGATGATAATTGTTTGTCCTGTGTGACACAGTGTGAGAACAGTAGAACTCTTTGACCCAGGTCTAGCTGCTGCTACTGTAAATATCTGTTTTATGTCATTGGCATTTTGACTAACTTTTTCCTTTCTTGCATCAGCCATCACTCACTATTTTCCTTTGACAGGGCCATCCTGCTCACACCACCAGCATGAGTTTCATTCACCCAGGCTGTCACTGTATTTGCACTCTCGTGTTTGAGTGTCACTCGTACTGTAGGCTGTATGTTTCTTATTTGCCACGTCCTCCCGTGTCTTCTTCAGGTTCGTCTGACAGAGGAGTTGGCCTCAACTGTGACCCGGCTGTCTCAGCTGCAGCTAGAAGCGTCAGCTCACCAGCAGAAGTCCATAGAGCTGCAGAGTAAACTGAACTCAGTGGTACAGGACAGTGCAAGCCAGTGCCAACACATCATGTCTTTGGAAAAACAGCTGGGAGGTTTGTGTTGCTCTTATTTTTTTATTGGAATTTACCACTTCCTTTTTCCTTAAATAATAATAATAATAATAACAAGGTAGCAGCTGTTCCCTAAGCCTCAGTTTTTACTTTTGTTTATATTGTGCAACACATGTTAAAACAAATGTTGACACACTGGTATTTGTTTCAGAATTGAAGGAGGCCTCAGAGAGAACTCAAGTTCAGTACCGCTTAGAAAAGCAAAGACGGAAAGAGATTGAGTTAAAAGTCAACAACTTGGAAGAAGATCTACAAGACCTGAAGACTGACAAAGAGGGCCTGGAAAGAGTGAGGACACTTGTTTTCCCCTCTGTCAGACAAATGTTTTTGAAATGTTTTTGATGGTGTTGCATCCCCACCCCAATTAGTCAGCTTTGGAAAGGAAGAAGAAATGGCATGCGGAGCGCCAGCGTTGGTATGAGGAACTGGAGGAGTTCCGCAAGAACAGCCAGCAGGAACTGAACAATCTTCAAGCTCAACTTCGCAAGGCCAGGACCAGCACCAACAGTGCTGCATCAGAACAGGTTGGATCCCAAACCTGTGCTCAGCAAGGAATGTTGTGCAATGCAATTAATGCTGCTGGGCCGGTAAATGTTGTGGAGTCATTTTATGACCATGTATGTCCTTTTAGGACATGTGTGGTTTCATGTTATTTTCCATGTGTGTTGCAGTTGTGCCAGATTCAGGAAGAGCTGGAAGAGGACTGGAAAGCAAAGTGTGAGCAGATGTTGGCTTCTGCCAGTGAGCAGCACACCAGAGAGCTGGCTGAACTTGCCAGGCAGAGAGATGCACTGCAGGATGAGCTCACCCAGTTACAGGAGAAGGTACAAGATCTATCTATGTGCTCCTTTAGTGGAGCCACGTAAGCTTGTTGCTCCTTTGCTGACTTGGGAGGAAGTCACATTTGACACCTTTGGCTCCTGTAATATTGAAACTAAAGGTGCATAAAAACATTTCCTTTCAATTAAAAAAAGAGAATGACCGCATTTCTTTAAACCTTTGGTTTTCAAAACCAAAAGGGGGGAAAACAGCCCTTTTCTGATTTTAGACTCATTTTTTTATGTGTTGTTAGTTAGATAAACCAAAATAGACACTTAACAGGTATACGCTGCGTTGATTTATATCACTTCTTTCTATTCTAACAGAACAGCCCTCGCTGACACAGCCACTCACATTTATCAGATCACATCTTTTTAAGTGGTAGACCAGGCAGGACACCAGCATTACTGTTTTTTACCAACAGATTTGAGCAGAAAATATTTTTGATTTTTTGTTTATGAAATGAATCGCAAATTAATAAATGAATGCTAAACAACTTTCTTCATTCTCCTTAGTTTTTGCTTTTGAAGCAATCAAGAAAGTCAGAAGAGCAGAGATTACTACAACAGCATGGGCAGGCCGACGAATTGCAGGCCCTTCAGGAAAAAGTAAGGATGACAAGTCATCACTTCAACATGCCAGAAAAACAACCAGAATGCACTCGTTAATCGTGTTGCTTTAGATTAATTTTGTAAGACAATATATTACATATACACACACACACACACACACACACACACACACACACACACACACACACACACAGTCACTGTATGTTTCTCTTAAAGTGCGCAGACTTGACGCAAGAAGCACTAACTTTAAGGGAGAAGCTAGAAAAAGCAGAGGCTGGACAGCAGAACAGTTCAGGTGACACTGCAGCAGAGGTAAGCATGCACATTAAAGCAGATGTTCATTATGTGCGTACCAAACCATGGCCCTTTTATCTTGGCATGCAACTAAGCTTTTCAGCTTGGACTTCTCTGTAACTGTTTGCAATATGCCATTCCTTTCTGTTAAAGGGGCAATAACTAATTTCTTGAGAGTTTTTGTTCACCATAGCAGAAGATCTGAGCTGCATGCTCCCCAGCCCTCTCGTCTTGTTTCTGCAGAACAGTAGAATTTGAGCTTGGCTATAAGAGACAAATGTGCTGATCACTACCTAATCTCCTCACACGTTCTGTTCATCAATTTTGAAGCAGATTGACAGCCACAAGGGTTTTCTGCATTAGGCGACACTTCTTTGACAATTTTGATGACCAAAAAATGTGCCCCACCTAATTTGCTATTAATCTAATCTGTTTAAACTATTTGAAATTACACACAGCTGCTAATGTTGCCACCTTCTCTGCTTCTTTAAATTAGTGACTGCTCTTTGAACTGTATAAATGCTAAATCACTAACACTGGTCAAAAAACCCGATCTAAACATGCACATATTGTTGCAATGCTGCAGTTCGAAGATACAATCACTTAGTGCCAATTCTGCCGAAAGTAAGGATTACACGTAAACTAAATATGATGAATGGTGACGCTGCAGAAATGGGATAGGAGGGGAGAGGGCGTGGCTAAACTTCAGAAATCAGTTAGTGCCCCATCAATGTGATGGCAGTGGGACGGCTATGGCGCAGG